>NC_072430.2:75725000-76057500 GCF_028878055.3 Symphalangus syndactylus
TGCCACCGCTGCCTTTGGCTGAACCACAGCAACACTAGAAGACTTAAATTTGGGGAGATAAAGGCCAAATTTGTTTTCGATGCCTGCAAACGTGGCTGTGGCGAGTCTGTATCCACCGATGTGATCAGGGTTGGCAGGAGGAAGGTCTGCAATGCGTGACTTAGGTGTTGGTTCTGAACCAGCGGGTTTGCTGTTGACAGTAAAAAAGCCAATGGTTAGCATGCTCAAGGTGGATGAGGGCAGCTTACAGCTGGACATTTTCGGTCTGACCCATGTGCCACAAAGAAGAGCGTTTGTCTCAACCATTTCCATGGCACCTGTGCTGCATGACTAGAAACCACAGTCATGATTTATAGCTGCTTTGACAGCAACTTATCTACATATTTGATTTACAAGAGAAATGGCCTTATTTCCAATGCTTGTATACATATATAAACAAATCCATAGGAAAGAAGTCAGAAGAAAAGACACTCAAATATGAAGACTCTCTGGGAAGTAGGATTATGGATGATTTTTTTCTTTTTATAAAGATGGGGTCTTGCTATGTTGCCAAAGCTGGTTTCGAACTTTTGGTCTAAGGAATCCTTCTGCCTTGGCCTCCCAGAGCACTGGGAGGTGTGAGCCACCACACCCAGGCTGGTTTTTTTCTTTTATGCTTTATGGTTTTCCAAATTTTCTGCACTTAGCATATATGAAAGTAATTTTTAAAGTATATATTTTTCTTTTGACATAACTTTAGAAGTTAGCTTTTTATGTAGTAGACTCATAAAGATTATCAATTAAATTATTTAAAGAGAAATAGGCTGGGCGTGGTGGCTCATGCCTGTAATCCCAGCACTTTGGGAGGCTGAGGCAGGTGGATCAGGAGGTCAGGAGATGGAGGCTATCCTGGCTAACACAGTGAAACCCTGTCTCTACTAAAAATATAAAAAAAAAAGTTAGCCAGGTGCGGTGGTGGGTGCCTGTAGTCCCAGCTTCTCAGGAGGCTGAGGCAGGAGAATCACTTGAACCTGGGAGGTGGAGGCTGCAGTGAGCCAAGATCGCACCACTGCACTCCAGCCTGGGAGACAGAGCGAGACTCCGTCTAAAAAAAAAAAAAAAAAAAAAAAAAAAAAAAGAGAGAGAGAGAAATAGCTTTAGCTTTAGTTCTTTTACAGAAGATGAAAGAGGCATGGAAAACCCTGAAGCTTCACGTTTCTACAATGCAACTGTAAGACTGCTGCTCTCACTTTTTTTGCATAGGTCCCTCCACTTGGTTCAACAGCTGATTCCCTATATGGCCTTTGGGCACAGAGGAGTTCACAGGTTTCTGATGTGAGGACTCAGGAATGGTACTTGGTCTTCTGCTGAAAAGCTAATAATTGCTTGCTTTGGGTAGAACTTCCCCACCGAGAAAATTCAATTGTAGTTCTTCTTCTCAGTGCAAGCTTCAAGTGGTAAGCTTTTAGAAGCCCAATTTCTGGCCTACAGCTCACTAGTGATTATATCCATGGGCAAAATCTCTCTTCAAACCTATTGGTTTTTCCAGTAAATTAGCTTCAAGAACATCTACACTTCACTAATAATAAATTGTGGTGAATATGAAATATGAGAGATGCAAAAGGGCTTGGGACTTTGAAAGAAAATGCACAAAAGTGTTACTGGTATACATTTACATTACTTCTGTGAAAGGGCCATATAATAAAATCCACATAATGAGAGTGCCATGAAGTTCAGTATTTCCTTATGTGAAAAAAGACAATTATTTACACAGCATTTTAATCTGCTGCCTCCTGGCTAGGCACGGTAGCTCACACCTGTAATCCCAGCACTTTGGGAGGCCAAGGCTGGTGGAGTTCAAGACCAGCCTGGGCAACACAGCGAGATCCCATCTCTATAAAAAAGTACAAAAATTAGCTGGATGTGGTGGCATGCCTCTGTGGTCCCAGCTACTCAGGAGGCTGAGGTGGGAGGATCGCTTGAGCCCAGGAGGTTGAGGCTACAGTGAGCCAAGATCATGCCACTGCACTCCAGCCTGGGCAACAGAGGATATCCTGTCTTTTTAAAAAAAAATGTGCTGCTTCCCTAAAATCCCCCAAATAGCTGCTTAATATTATGTACGATGTCACTCTTTCACAGTTTTACTCGCTTAACGCAAATGCTTCTTAAGGTCATTGTTTTAAATGCATTGGTCTTAAAGGTTCTGTCTTATCAGTTTTCTAAGAGTTGCAACAATGCTTTTGTAGATAGAATGAACATTTGTTTTGGATTTAGTGATTTCTTTGTAAAGGAGTTGAGCAGCTGACTTACAGGCCTCCAAAATCAATGTAAAACCACCGCTGGAGAAGTTCATAAGTGACCAAGGTAACACCAAACTGGGGAGAGGATCGAAACACTCGAGCTGAAAAAGAGAAGCAGGGGCAGGGGAGACTTAAAGCCAGGACAAATGTGGTAAAGACAGCCATTGAGTCACAGGGGAGGATGCTAGAGCCAGCCAGCCATTCTGTATGGCTCCAGCCCCTGCCTACCTGCAGTCCCTTTCCAAAATGCTGAGGGCCCTTCTTCCCGGAGAATCTTCCTGAAACAGTCGATGACACCACTGTATGTCGTCTGGCCAGCGCGGGCAGCCACCTGCAGTCTTGTCTTGATGACATCAGCAGGGGTCACCAGAGATGCAGCTGGGACACCTTTCAGGAGAAAACCACACTTAATTTATCTAAAGTACCTTATAAAAGATAGGAATACTGCTAACATCTACTATAGAGTCTGCAACTTCAATCACTTGAGCGGAACTCAAAACTCTTTAAATAGATGTCTGGCCACTAATGGGAAAAGGACATAGAAGCCTATTAGCTGTTGTAGCGTGATCAGGGGAAAATTATTTTTTTTTTCCTGAATTAAAAAAAATCACTCTACATTGCGTGATCCCAAATAACTGTGAGAGGAAAAAAAAAAGTAGCAATATTAATAAGACAATTCCCAAGCGTTCCCTTTCAGTTTCAATTATTTTACCTCCTTTTTTTTCTTAAATAAGATACAAGTATTTTTATGTATAAAAAAAGGATAATGTCATTTTAGTGAGTCACTAAATGTATCTGACACCAAACTACTGTTTTTGCTGATTCTTTTTTTTTTTTTTTTTTTTTTGAGACGGAGTCTCGCTCTGTCACCCAGGCTGGAGTGCAGTGGCGCGATCTCGGCTCAATGCAAGCTCCGCCTCCCGGGTTCACGCCATTCTCCTGCCTCAGCCTCTCCGAGTAGCTGGGACTACAGGCGCCCGCCACCACGCCCGGCTAATTTTTTTTGTATTTTTAGTAGAGACGGGGTTTCACCGTGGTCTCGATCTCCTGACCTCGTGATCCGCCCGCCTCGGCCTCCCAAAGTGCTGGGATTACAAGCGTGAGCCACCGCGCCCAGCCATTTGCTGATTCTTGTCAACTGTAGTGTGGGAAGTGAATATCAATACTTATAATTACTCGCTTGTTTGAAGGGCTACCTTGAGAGTTGACTGTGACTCCTTTCAGACATGCTTACATGACAAAAGTCATTACAACTGGAGCGAAAGGTGGCCAGGCAGCCAGTTAAGAAACAACAGGGGAGCTGGTCAGGGAAAGGCCCCTGTGCCCGAGCTCCCTGGGGTCATGTTGAGAATGATCAGCAGCAGGACACAGAAGATGGATTTCACAACCACACCTTTTACTTATAAAACAAAACAGAGAGCAAAGGAGCAAAATAATCTTCCCCGGGGGAAGAAATTCAATTTGACCTGAATATCACTGTATCCTCACTAGGCGGATGGAACTGGCAGCCTTGTAGGGGGTTCTGCTAGAGAATAATGCAAATACCTCCCCTTGGCATGGCCTTGCACCCTATTCAGATGAAACTAGGTAAACTGTCTGCCTTTGGAGGCAGACTTCTGAATGTCCTCAGTTCCTGCTAGCAAAGCTTGACTGGTAAAAATTAGAAAAAATAATCTCATTCTGAAAACTGACATCAAATGTCTGTGGGGAAGAAGTTGGTACTGACAGTTCCATGGAAATATTTACTTGGTGCAGTCAACCACTGGCAGACGCCTGTCCACAATTAGACTCTTCTTCTCTGGCTGTTTTTCGTTGTTGATTGGAAAGCACAAGGAAAAGCCTGGAAGGCAAATGCTGCCCCCGTTTAAAAGTAGGAGACTGGGCCAAGTGTGGTGGTTCAAGCTTGTAATCACAGCACTTTGGGAAGGCCAAGATGGGTGGATCACCTGAGGTCAGGAGTTTGAGACCTCACATGTACAGCCTGACTCTCTCTTTTTTTTTTTTTTTTTTTTTTGAGACAGTCTCACTCTGTCGCCCAGGCTGGAGTGCAGTGGCACAATCTCGGCTCACTGCAAGCTCCGCCTCCCAGGTTCACACCATTCTCCTGCCTCAGCCTCCCCAGTAGCTGGGACTACAGGAGCCCGCCACTACACCCGGCTAATTTTTTGTATTTTTTAGTAGAGATGGGGTTTCACCGTGTTAGCCAGGATGGTCTCAATCTCCTGACCTCGTGATCTGCCCACCTCGGCCTCCCAACATGCTGGGATTACAGGCATGAGCCACCACGCCCGGCCTCAGCCTGACTCTTGAGTTAGGAAGGAGCTGACTTGGAAAAGGAGGAGAGAACCAGGTGTCATTGGCTGCACCAACACTCCGAAAAGACAAAGGAAAGAAGGGGTGCATGTTTGCTCTCTATACAACCAGTAATGAACCATTACAGAGCTCAGTGTGGCTCTGACCAGCTGTGCTGGCCAACATGGTGAAACCCTGTCTTTACTAAAAATACAAAAATTGGCCAGGCATGGTGGTACACGCCTGTAGTCCCAACTGCTTGGGAGGCTGACACAGGAGAATCGCTTGAACCTGGGAGGCAGAGGTTGCAGTGAGCCGAGATTGTACCACTGCACTCCAGCCTGGGTGACAGGGCAAGACTCCGTCTCACAAAAAAAAAAAAAAAGTGGGAGACTGGTAAGTAACAGAAAGGGGCTGCTACAAACAACTCACTGCCAAGACTGAGCAGGTAACTTTACTGGCTTTTAAACACAAAACTGACTGAAATTACCATCGCTAGAGGAGAAAGGACTTGCTGGGCCCCAAATAAGGGCCGTAAGGTCCCTGGGGCCGTTTCTTAATGATCACAAGTCATCCCTGTCTTCACAAGCAAGAACAACAATGTGGTCCATTCCAACACTCTCAGGCCCAAGGGCTCCTGCCACACAACAAGCACAGCACACTCCAGGAGCTGCTCAGGTTGCCCTGATGTTTAGCCAGAGCCTCCAAAGGAGAATGAGCCCAGCAACGAAGAGCCACACAGTGAACATAAGCCTGGCTGGTCAGAGCCACACTGAGCTCTGTAATGGTTCATTACTGGTTGTACAGAGAGCAAGCATGCACCCCTTCCTTCCTTTGTCTTTTCTGAGTGTTGGTGCAGCCAAGGACACCTGGCTCTCTCCTTCTATTCCAAGTCAGCTCCTTCCTAACTCAAGAGTCAGGCTGTACCTATGAGGTCAGAAGGAAGCATCTTAGTACCTCCCTGCTCTTACGAGGCTCCTCTTTCAAATGAAATCTCTTCTGTGCCTAATTTGGTATCTTTGACGACATGAAGGTTTTCATTCATGTTATTGACATTTATTGAGCACCAATTACTATTACACTGGCCACGTACGAAAGGCAAGGATGAAGAGAATGAAACTCTTGCCCTCAAGAAGCTATTCACCTAGTACAGAGGATAACAATTATGCAAGTAACTATTAATAAAAGACAAAAATTTTTTTTTTGAGACAAGCTCTCACTCTGTCACCCAGGCTGGAGTACAGTGGTGTCATCTCGGCTCACCGCAGCCTTGACCTCCTAGGCTCAGGTGATCCTCCCACCTCAGCCTCCCGGGTAGCTGGGACTACAGGCACGCACCACTACACCTGGCTAATGACAAAGTGCTAAGGATTAGAAAAAATACAAAAATTGAGTTCAAGGTGGTTTGCTGAGGGGTATTGCTTACTTTGGTCTAATGAGGGCAATGGTAGGAAGAAGAGGGACAGCTTCACGATAAAAGCTCAATTTTCGGCCAAATCATGTAGATTCCAATATACAGAGAGAGAAAGTAAGAGCACGCTAGATCTGTGCATGAGCATGACATACAGCAAAGCAACTGATTTGAGGAAAAACTTTCCCACCTTAATGCTTAGCTTGGCTGTACTCAAGGTTTCAGGGGCACAGGAAACTAAGAAATATGTTAATGATGAAAGCCCAATTTAGATGGGCAGATCTAATTTGGCTCTGAGTTGCTAAGCTGCATTAAGCTGTTTATCCACATTATGCAAATGTAATTAACTCTCATCAGAATTACAGCACATCCCACAAAGGAGAAAAAGTGATATTTAAACTAAGTCAGGTACAAACAATAATACTTCCAGAAATAAAGGGGGAAAGTACATAGAGATTCTGTACTTTTTAAATAATGGGAGAATTCTTTCAGTTAAAAAAAAATTTGTAGTTACCTGCCATGGCTCCAGCTGCAAGAAGATTTAAACCTCCCACGTGTCCATTTTCATCAGCCAGAAGTAGCTTGCAATGAGCATAAACAGGAAAATAGATTGCAGAGAAGGGAATGTCTCGGAGGAAACACGCTTTGGCACCCTGTCACACAGTGAGGAAATAGTGCAAAACAGTGTGAAACTGAGTGTGAATGCCCAAATGGGATCCATGTGACATTTGTCAGTGACAAGCCTGAGGTGTCCCTCAAACAGCATTAGAACTGATGTGCAAGGGAAATGGGGGAGGCGGGAGATAAGTAGGGAATAGGGAAATCCGCATATCTCAAAGCTTGTGAAAGCATGGTGAATCCTGCAGTCCTAGAGTTAATAACTGGGTAATGATGGTATTCTGAAAACTAAGAACTTTCTGGCATTTCTTATATAGATTCAGGGTTTTTTAAATTAATTATTCTCTTACTATGGTAAAAACACACGAGATCTACCCTCTTGAAATTTTTACATCAGCTGAGAATCCCCACAGTGCCAGGTAAAAAGCTATAGGCAGTGGTGAAGGAAGGTAACTAGAGCAGGGGGAAAAGAAACCCAAATCTTCTCTCCTCATTCCCCATGTCCTAAATAGCAGACAAAATATTTTAGCGGCAGGTTTCCACAGGAGTAGAAAATCATTACCCAGGGGTAGCTTGTCCCAATGACTGAGGTCTCAAAGAACACCTCCCTCAGCTTTGTCAGAAGCCCACACCATTCCACTACCTAGCTAGGCAAACACTCCACCTTGGTGCTTGTTTTTTTAATGACTGTTTTATTCTTTTTAATTTTTTTTTTTTTTTTGAGACAGGGTCTCACTATGTTGCCCAGGCTGGAGCATAGTGGCGCGATCACAGCTCGCTGTAGCCTTGACCTTCTGAGCTCAAGTGATCCTCCCACCTCAGCCTCCTGAGTAGCTGGGATGATAGGTGTGCACCACTGTGCTGGCTAATTTTTTTCTTTTTCTTTTTTTTTTTAAGGTAGAGACAAGGTCTTGCTATTTTGCCCTGGCTGGTCTTGAACTCCTGGGCTCAATCCCCCTGCCTTGGCCTCCCAAAGTGCTGAGAGTGCAAGTGTGAGCCAGTGCTCCCAGCCCTGGCTTTTTTTTAAAAAGACAAACTCAAACATTGAAAAAAAAAAAAATCCAAGGACTCGCTAAAGGATAATACAGAGAGAAGCAATATTAATAAATGCATCTCTCAAAGGGAATTCAAAAAGGATGGAAATTGGGAGTGGAGAGGAGGAAGCAAAAATGTGTACGAAAGTCTCTTGAGACAGACATCATTGTTTGCTGGTCTCCAGAGAACCCTGTAGTTGTATGATTCCAATCTAGAGAATTTCTAATTTCTAATTTGCAGTTACCGAAACAAATTTATACATTTCTGCAGTGATGGATCTATATCAGATGCTGTGGAAACACAGTTGGCTATGGTGGCTAAATTTACGTATTCCCCTTATACCAGCCAAAGGAATGGAAAGAAATACTCTTCCTTGTTTAAGAAAAATAATAGCTTCTGCTCCATTACATCTGATCTGTAATGATGGGAGTAAGTATACCCGCAGGGAAGGAATCTGTTGACTGGCATTTTGTTAAAGTACAGTACGCTCTGTTGTTGTTGTTGTTTTTTTTTTTTAAATGGAATTCATTATTGACAAATCCTACCACTTAACTTCTTAAAGACCTGAATCCTACCAAACTCTACTACTGTTTTACTGTGGTCAAATTATTAAGACAAAGAAAAGCTCCCACTGGGAAGATAACAATAGAGATAACTCGGACTGAAAATAAACATAAGACTATTCTGAAGCCCTAAACCAGCCCAAAGAGAGCACCAAGGAAAGTTTTCCCAAGCCCCCCAGCAAATGAAAGGCTGTGAGCCTGAGGCCAGCAGGTCTGCGGTGCTGGCCTCCTTGCCGGCAGTTTCATAAAAGCCTGAAGATGACAACAGGAGAGGCTGCATGTGTATCCCACTGCCTCTCATACAAGTGTCCTGATTCTTTTCTTTTTGTTTGATTTTCTACTCCACAGACTACCCTGCTGGACAAGATTGCTTTTCAACTTGGAGGGAAGAAGTCTGGTTTCCACATCCTTTCACATTTTATTGAGTACATTATAACCTAAACCTACCCACCTTATACAGACCAAAAATTCCCAAGTCCCGGAGTACATTCAGGGCGCTGACTCTGGGTCCCGTGGTGATCTCTCCAGCTACTTGCAGACGAATCTTCACTATCTCCAATGGGTTGGTAAAAATGACCTGAGAGCCTCCAGCCTACAGGCAAGGGAGAAGAGACAGGCAGATTCCACATCAGAGCCCGACTGGCAGCGTAAACAAGGAAAATCCAGCAAAGCCTCCACATCTTGCTATCTTGAAAAGAAGGAGGTGAAACCTCCTTCCTCATGGGTGAATGACAGTTTGACACTTAGGCCGACCCTGGAGAGGTTCAGAGGGATGGTCCCAAACTGTCTCAGATCAATCTACCTCTGGGTTTGTTTCTAGCTGAAATGTCAAGATTGTTTCTCAGACCAGTCTTTCCAGGATCACCCCAGCCATATTCAAAATAACAAAACTAATAAGCCCATTTGGAAAAAAAAGTGGAGCCAGATGTGGCAGCAAGGTACTCAGTGAAAGAAAATGAGATAGTAAAAGACTGTCATATTTTACAAGCCAGAGCTAAAATTCAGAGCTACAATTATTTTTTTCCTCTTTGTGGTAAGCATTCTTGGCAGCAGACCCACTTGCTTCTGCTTCCTTGGATTGTAGAGCAATTAAAACTACTTTGGTGCCTTAAGTCAGAAGGGGAAAAGTCTCCTCCAGTTCAAATTCTAAAATGTATTATCCTAAACAAAACTCTGATACAGGTACATGGCTACACCCACACAAAAGGGAAGAATTTAGAAAGATAAATTTCAGTATCATTTCAAGACAAAACCAGAAAAACTCTTCAAGGCAAAGCTGAGAAATGGAACATCTAGTTACCATGAGTACAACACCCTCAAGATCAAAGCCACATTCTATATTCCTGTGGTGAGTGACAGAGATTTGAATTTGGATAATGAGAGTATATTTGCATCTGAAATCTGTTAACTTGTAGAGAAAAAAAAAAAACGTTTAACAAAACTTCTACCAACTTCTTTTTTTTGGTTTCTGTAAGAAAGAAAAAAATGTGTGACTATGGATATATAAAAATAAATAAAATATATATCTCCTTTCATGAAGTGAAAAAGCCCATTTGTACATCTTCAACTGTAGCTGTTTATATTATGTAATCATAACCATATTCATATATATTCATGATATTCATATCATTATAATCACTGTATATAATCACATGTGAAATATGAAATCTGGGGCACTGTAATTCCACAGGTATAGAAAGATTATAAACAACACCTAAAGAGTCACATGCAGCTTTCAATGGCACTTCAGTGCTCAACCTTTGCCCACATTCCTGATCACTTATCTAAAACCCAAAGCCCTCCCAGACCCGCTTCCAAGGGGCAGCAACATGGCTCAGCCCATTTTCCTAATTGCCTTGGGACTATAAATCCCCTAACTACCCCTATTCCAATCCTGACTCCTTAACTCCTTTCAATATTCAAAATTGCCAGCACTGATACTAAATTCCTTCCCTCTTCGTGGACAGCTTATTGTCCTGGATTCCCCAGGGCCTTAATCCCCTTTTTGTCCTTCGAGCAGGGAGGTGCAGCAATTTGCTGTCTCTCTCTCATGGTTTCCTCTAACTCCTCAACTCGACACAATCCAGACCACTGGCACACAGGTCCCCCAACGATGTACTGACCCAATTTTACATGTTGATTTGCCTGCGTTTCTCTCTCTTTTAATCTGTTGCACTGCAGGCAGAAGGAAGCACTTTAATGTTTCAATCTAAGCAAACAATACTTTCAAAAGGATTGCTGCATGAAAAATTATGTTAAAATGATAATCCAAGTAATTGCTCCTGTAGCTAGTATTAAAGACCAAATCAACTGAAAAAGTTTACTACTTCCCTGAAATCTCTTGTTTAAATAATGGTTGCAAAGACTATCTTTTGGAAAATGTGCTTTATGTTTTAACTAAAGCAGATTTAAAAATGAATAGAACCACAAACTTTTATTCTAATTCCCCCAAATTTGCCACTACCAGACAGTGTCAGTCCCTGGGTGCCAAGTGTTAAATGTGGACATTATGTTTAAATAAATACAAAGGTCTTTCATGTTTGTAATCATTAGTAAATTATAACATCCTGCTGGGCAGGAGTACTCCAATCCGTGTCCCCCACCCCCACCCCACAGCTGCCTCCTCCTCTTCCTTCTTTCATGCACCCTTTTAGAAATAATTGCCAGTTGATTGAGATTTATACTCCTTTAACAATGCTTCAAATTTTTTGAAGTATACAAGTAACAGGGTTTCTACTGAAACTCTACAAAAATGGTACAATAAAAAGAAATAACTGAATACATCTTGTTTGTTTGTTTGTTTGAGACAGGGTCTCACTCTGTCACCCAGGCTGGAGTGCAGTGGCAGGATCAGCTCACTGCAACCTCAACCTCCCCAGGTTCAGGTGATCCTCCCACCTCAGCTTCCCGAGTAGCTGGGACTACAAGCGTGCACCACCATGCCCAGCTAATTTTTGTATTTTTTGTAGAGATGGGGGTCTTACCATGTTGCCCAGGCTGATCTCGAACTCCTAGGCTCGAGCAATTCACTCGCCTTGGCCTTCCAAAATGCTAAGATTACAGGCGTGAGCCACCGCACCCAGCTGGGACTACATTTTAAAAATACATACACCTTAATTGTTGTATGCTTTGAAGATTAGTTACCTAGCACACATACCAAATCCCAACAATGCACAGGACATAACCACAAAACTCAATTGATGTGTGTTTATAAACACATATAATCTAGCAAGTAAGAGTGCAAACAATCAATGACACTATAGCAAGGCACACATCTGTAAGTTTGTTTCATGCCTGTGTTTGAAGGAGGAAAACTTCTGACAATTACATGATTTGTATATGCTTTAAAAATTAACATACAAGCCAAGTGCAATGACACATGCCTGTAGTCCCAGCTGCTCAAGAAACTGAGGCAGGAGGATTACTTGAGCCCAGGAGTTCAAGGCCAGCCTGGGCAATGGAGCAAGACTCCTACCTCTTAAAATTTTTTTTTTTAGTAATTAGTATACATTTTTAAAACCTCATGATAGGCCTAGGAACATAAGGCAAATACTTTCCAGAAATGCTGAATAATTTTAGCAAAGATGAAGACTGCACAAACCGCAGTTACTTTTGTACCAACGTAATAATTTGTCTAAAACTCTGGATGTTTATAATGCTTAAAGGGAAGCACACACGGCAAATATGCACTGTTCTTTTTCAAATTCTGAGGTTGATCACTCTCTCTCTCTCTCTCTATCCTACATATTAAGCTGGGGATAGGGAAGGGGGAGTAAAATCTGAGATTAGTTCAATTATACTGGTAAGAAATCAAGCAACACAGAATGAGGGACTATGATGTTATCAAACTCTTCAACTGGGTGTTTCCTCTCTGAGAAACAAATACAGAGAAATATCATATTTCTTCTAAGACTCTATTGATTATAAATGATATCATTAATTTAATAACAGCTTTCCAAAGGGGAAAAGCACTGCTTGCAGTAAATATAATCTTTGATATATAGATTTTCATAAATATAGTAACTTTTCAATAAAAAATAGTACCTGTATTTCTACAAATATGCTAACATTTGCTATTTATTTATTTATTTATTTATTTTTGAGACGGAGTCTCACTCTGTCACCCAGGCTGGAGTGCAGTGGCGCAATCTCGGCTCACTGCAAGCTCCGCCTCCCGGGTTCACGCCATTCTCCTGCCTCAGCCTCTCCGAGTAGCTGGGACTACAGGCGCCCGCCACCACGCCTGGCTAATTTTTTTGTGTTTTTAGTAGAGACGGGGTTTCACCGTGGTCTCGATCTCCTGACCTCGTGATCCGCCCGCCTCGGCCTCCCAAAGCGCTGGGATTACAAGCGTGAGCCACCGCTCCCGGCCAACATTTGCTATTTTTAATAGCAGCAAAATTGAACAGGAAGAAATTCAAATTCCCAATAAAACAGTTAAGTAGATACAATTTTATGCTGTTAATTGGGCAATATGACTTGATAATAAAATCACACCAAATGACAAAAACAGAACATAAAATATTAGGCACACATTTGATCATAAATATGTCAAAATTTACCTAAGTTTCTCAAATGAAAGTGGCTTAAAGATTAAAACATTGATTGCCTCCTGGAAAGAGAAACTGAATAGCTGGGAGAAATAATTTTCATAGCATACTCTATTGTACCTTTTAAATTTCAAAACATATGAATGTATTAACTATGCAACAACAACAAGAAACAGACCTGGTCTTAGAAACAATGGCTTCTTTATAGACTAAGTCTTTCGCATATTCTTCTTCACGGTAAATTTGGTAATTTGGCAAATATATTTTTTAAACTAGTTGGCATTAGTTACTGTGGACCCAAGGTTTTTAAAAAAGCTTATTATATATGAACATCAAAAAACCTAGCCAAATATAGCTAGTGATCTGAAATAATCGACACTAAGATATATAAAATTTTAAATTAAACCACAATGATACACCGCTATGTAAATGTAAATGGACATTGCTAAATTTGACATCTTGCTGCTTCTGTTAGTAATGCTTACATTAGATAACATACCATTCTATACCATACCTTTGCTGGATTTTTTTCACTCATGAAATCACCAAAATTAGCTTCTAATTCTCTAATTGCTTAAATTTCCCTCATTAAATTTGCTGCCTATTTTTTAAAAGAGATATAAGCATTAATATTAAAACAGACTTAGATACTTTCTATTTTTCAGTATTCTGTTGTCATTTCTTTGTTCTAGAACTGAGCTTAAAAGATACATAAAAGGGAACAAATCTCATTTTGAATGAGGGTTACCCATATATACAGAAATGGAAAGAATAAAAAACTTCCATTTAATCTTATATTATATGAATTTTTTAATGAGAAAATCAACTAAAGCTGACAGCAAAAGTTAGTGGGGAAAAGGATGTAATTTTGAGATGTCACCATGCCTCCACAGTGCCTAAGGCCGAGGGGCTATATACAGGATTAGGCCTATTCAACCTTCTGCCCTCTCAATCCTACCCCTGGGGCAAGGTTCACAAAGAGGTTGGAGACTGGGCCCTGCTTGTGCCAAGTCCTTTGTTTATTTCCTTCTTTGATCTGTTGTCTCCTATAGATTGAAATGATTTCCCTCCAACCACAAAATATCCAATCTAAGCAACTCATTATAAAGTCTTCCCTTATAGAGACTGATGAAAATCTAACTTCAATTTATTTAAGGTCACATCAACTCCAGATGAACACAATATGTGCATACAAAATAACCAGATAAACAGTAAAAGTCACAGAACTAGTTGTCACTAGGACTGACTCAAGAGGAACAGGAACAGACAGTGACTCAGCCTTGCACACCACCAACCGTTCATACTTTTGTAAAGCAATAGGAAATGCTATGGTTCTTTCTAAAATAGGATAGTGATAGTTTAAAAGAAATAAATTGCAATGTGCTCATTGCTGCGTGATGATATATGCGAGGAGGGTGTTACGAATTAACACTACATACACTCCTAACTAGGGTAAGGGAAGTGCTATGATCTGAATGTTGGTGTTTCCCCACAATTCATATGTTGAAACTAATATCCAACATTATAGTATTAAGAAGTAGGGCCTTTTGGGAGGTGATGAAGTCATGATGGTTCTGCCCTAGTGAATGGGATTAGTGCCCTTATAAATGAGGTTGAAGGGAGCTGCTTTGTCTCTCCTACCATGCGAGCACACAGCAGCAAGGTGCCATCTTGGAAGCAGAGAGCAAGCCCTCCCTCACCAGACACTGAATCTGCTGGTACCTTGATCTTGAACTTCCAGCCTCCAGAACTGTGAGCAATAAATTTCTGTTGTTTATAAATTACTCCGTCGAAGGTATTCTTTAATAGCAGCCAAAATGAACTAAGACAGCAAGAATGAAAATCCCTGTGTACCTATCATAAGCCACTTTTGACATATATAAGGATTTTCAACTTGTATGCATATCTATATGTGTTCACACAAGTATGTAGGCATAAAGTTGGACCACACTAATTCCTGGGGATGAGAGGTGGAGGAGCTGTTTCCAAACTACTCTTTAGAGATATACAAGCTCGGCTTGCTGAGGAAGACATCGAATTCTTCATCATAAGGAGCTGGCTAGTTACAGATCTGGGCCCCCAGGATTAGTAAATGCTCCACCTAACATGTGGGCTTTTTGCTTTACTGATATGAAGGGAGGGTGTGTGTATGCGGTGTGTGTAGACGCATGTTTAAGCTGAGAAAAAGCATGAGAGAGTTGAAAGATTCTAGGTTTGGAAGACTGCTGACCTAGATTGTCACAGATTTTGCATTCAGCATAACCATTCCATTCCCACAACCGTGCTATCTGCCTCACAGAGGTCTTGTGCACTACTAACTCATGTGAGAGCACTATGCAGACTGAAAGCAAGACACAAAGGGAAAGAATGTGTTCTCCAGAAAGTGTGCTCGCATAGGGTTGTGAAAATTCACCTGCAACATTAGCACTTTGCTGAGTAATAAGTCTTGAGTTTCATGACTTCCATCGACTCAGGAGTATATACTCTCCGAAAGAGGTAATGCAGTCAGCTAGGTAACTTTATCACTAATCTCTGATTTGAATTTAACAATTAAAAAAGAACAGGTACTTACCAAAGAGACCATTAGAAAGTACATATAGGTTAGTCCATTTAGCTTTTTTAATATTCTGCTTTGTTAATTTGGAAAGATATTTAAATTTATTCTCACTTAAGTTTCTGGATCTATCCAAAAAACTACATAATTACTTTATCTTTAAAAACTACTACAAACATCATTAATAAAAGTAATAAACAAGTCACAGACTGGCAAAAAAATATCCACAACACATCTATTTGACAAAGGGCTGTATCCATCCTGTATAAACAACTTCTACAAATAGTAAAAAATATGAAACCTAATAAAATGTAGGCAAAAGACTTGAACAGATACTTCACACACACACACACATACACGAATAGCCAATAAACACATGAAAAGATAATCAACATCTTTACGAATCAGGAGAATGCAAATTTAAACCACAATAAGATATTATTTCATATACCTACAATGATTACTATCAAAAACACTATAGATATCAAACATTAGTGAAGATGTGGAGCAACTGGGATACTTGTACACTGCTGAGACTATAAAATGATCCATCCACTTCTAAGAACTGGCAGTTAATTTAAATTGAATATATATCGACTCTATTCTACTCTTAGATACCCAAGAAAAATGAAAATATAGGTTGACAAAAAGATTTGTACAAGAATGTTTACAGCAACCTTATTTGTAACAGACAAAAACCCAAACATCCATCAATAGAAAAATGGATAAACTGTGGTAAATTCGTACAATGAAATACTACTCAGCAAAATTTAAAACAAACACAAACCTGATACCCACACAAGGATGACTCTCTGAAAACATGTTAAACAAAAGAAGCCAGCCATGAAAGAATGCATCTCGTGCACTCCATTTACATGAAATCCAAGAACAACAAAACTTGAGACAGAAATCAGAAGTGTGGTTGCATGGGGTAAGGGAGAAGGGACGGACTGGAAAGAGGCATGAACGAATTTTCTGGGGTGAAATGTTCATTATCTTAGGTGGTGATTACATGGTTGTATACAATTGTCACAATTCATTGAGCTGAATACCTAAAATCTGTTCCTTTTAAAAATGTTAATTATACCTAAAAAACCAAATATGTAAATATGTCATATTCATATACTTATTAAAAGAAGGAAGGAAAGAAGCAAGAAAGTCACTATAAAGTTGAATAGGGTCATCTAGATTTATTCTGACACAAATCAATGATTTGATTCCCCCAAGAGGACATTATAGAATAAAAGGACTTGGTCTAAAAAAATCAGAATACTTGGGTTCACATGAAACCTCCAGCATATATTAGCTGTGTAAATTGAGGTAAGAGAGTTAGCCTTTTTGGACTTCTGTTTCTCATCTACCTATTTTATAGAGGGTGACAATAATGCATAATAATGTACTTTGAAAATTCTAGGTTGACATTAAGGTACTATTTTTGCCCACAACAGATATCATAATCAAACGTTCAATTATATTTGTGTCTTCTAATAAACATACATTTGTACATACAAATATTATGTGTAAACATATATACATAGGTGGTCCCCAACTTAACAATGATACAACTTACGGTTTTTTGACTTTATGATGGTGCAAAAGCAACATGCATTCAGTAGAAACAATACTTCAAGTACCCATACAGCCTTTCTGTTTTTCACTTTCAGTACAGTATTCAACAAATTACATGAGATATCCAATACTGTATCATAAAACAGGCTTTGTGTTTTATGATTTTGCCCAATTATAGGCTAACATAAGTGTTGTGAGCATGTTTTAGGTAGGATAGGCTAAGCTATGACATTCAGAAGGTTAGGTGTATTAAGTGCATTGCTGACCTAAAAATTTCCAACTCATGATAGGTTTATTACAATGTAACCTCATTGTAAGTCGAGGAATATCTGGGTGTGTGTGTGTGTGTGTGTGTGTGTAGAGAAAGATAGAGATTTTCTAATAGAAAAATAAACATATGGTCTGATAAGAATGGTTTACCTATGAGAACAACAGGAAAAATTATTTAAAACCTACTGTTACATATTTAATACTCATACAACACTCAACATTCATAAGAGACATTTACTGAGCAACTGTATACACACACATACAATCTTACCCCATCTCCACCTAAAAAAAGGTCAAGCAATTTAAAAAAATTATTATTATTTGTAGAGATGGGGGGTCCCACTATATTGCACAAGCTGGCCTTGAACTCCTGGGCTCAAGCCATCTTCCCACCTCAGCCTTCCAAAGTGTGGAGGTTACTACAGTCGTGAGCCACCACACCTAGCCAAGGTCAGGCAATTTAACCTAGAGTTCAATTTATAGATACTACAAACAAATAAACATGTTGGGATAGCACATCTAAGTTATCATAAATTCTGAACGAGTAAGTTTTTTGAGAAGATTTTGATATAGATATAAAACAAAAGTTTGGTTAATATTCACAATGAGATTTAAAAATCTGAAAATGGGCCGGGTGCTGTGGCTCACATCTGTAATCCCAGCACTTTGGGAGGCCGAGGCGGGTGGATCACGAGGTCAGAAGATCGAGACCATCCTGGCTAACATGGTGAAACCCCGTCTCTACTAAAAATACAAAAAATTGCCAGGCATGGTGGCGGGCGCCTGTAGTCCCAACTACTCGGGAGGCTGAGGCAGGAGAATGGCGTGAACCCGGGAGGCGGAGCTTGCAGTGAGCCAAGATCACGCTACTGCACTCCAGCCTGGGTGACAGTGCGAGACTCCATCTCAAAAAAATAAAAAGAAAAATCTGAAAATGCATAATCTGTTTATACTACTATTCCCAAAGGTTATATACTACTTCTAAAATAAGACATTCCACTGTGACTCCCTCTTTCCTGTAGTAAGTGAGAGTTGCTTGCATTTCCAATCAGGAAGTCAGAGTCAACAAAACTTCCATCTGGTTTTAAAAAGCATGTGTGTGTGAGTGTGTGTGTGTGTGTGTGTACGCATGTGCATACATATGTCTATGCATAAGAGCATGTACACATGTATATGAAAACATTAGAAGGAAATACACCAAAACATTAGCAATCAAAAATAAAACAAAACTGACATTTAGTAATACCTCCCTCTGTTCAAGGCAAAAAAAAAAAACACCTAAAAAACTTAGGCTTAAAAATCGGAAAAGACCTAGATGTAAAAGCTAAAACTATAAAACTCTGAAAAGAAAAAAAGAGGCATACATATAAAGTCAATTTCTATATACCAGAAAAAAAAGGCATACATCTTCATGATCTTGGATTAATGACTTCTTAGATGTAACAACAAAAGCACAAACAACAAAAGAAAAAATAGATTAAATGAACTTCATTAAAGCCCAATTCTTCAAAAGACATCATCAAGAAAATAAAAAATATCTGAAAAGGGACTCATATCTAGAATATATAAAGAACTCTGTAACCCAAAAAACAATCCAATTTAAAAATAGGCAAAAATTCTGAATAGACATTTTTTCAAAGAAGATATACAAGTGGTCAATATGCACACAAAAAGATGCTCAACATTGTCAGTCATTAGACCACAACAAGGTATCACTTTTCATTCAATAAGATGGCTATAGTAAAAAGACAGACAATAAGAAGTGTTAGCAAAGATGTGGAAGGTAGCTGTGCATGATGGCACATGCCTGTGGTCCCAGCTACTCAGGAGGATGGGGCAGGAAGATCACTTGAGGCCAGGAGTTTGAGGCTGTAGCATGTGATGTTCACACCTGTGAACAGTCACTGCACTCTCAGCTTGGGCAACATAGTGAGACGCTGCCATTATTTAAAAAAAATACACACACACACACACACATATACTAGCAAAGATATAGAGAAATCAGAACCTTCACACTACTAGTAGGGATGGAAAAGGATGTAGCCACTTTGAAAAACAGTCTGGCAGTCCTGAAAATGCTAATTAGAGTTGTCATATGACACACCAATTCCACTCATATGTATATAACCAAGAGAAATGAAAACATGTCCATGCAAAACCTTATACACCAATATTCATAGCAGCATTATTCATAATAGTCAAAAGGTAGAAACAACTCAAATGTTTATCAACTAATGAATGAATAAGCAAACTGTAGTATATCCATATATTCAGCAATAAAAACGAATTAAGTACTGATACATGCTACAACACAGATGAACTTTGAAAACACGCTAAGTGAAAAAAGTTAGGCACAGTGTCATGCTTACAAAAGGCCACATATCATGATTCCTTATTTATTTATTTATTTTGAGATAGAGTCTCTCTCTGTTGCCCAGGCTGGAGTGCAGTGGGCGCAATCTCTGCTCATTGCAACCTCCGCCTCCCAGGCTCAAGTGATTCTCCTGCCTCAGCCTCCCAAGTAGCCGGGATTAGAAGCAGCTGCCACCACGCCTGGCTAATTTTTGCATTTTTTATAAAGATGGGGTTCCACCACGTTGGCCAAGCTGGTCTCAAACCCCTGACCTCAAGTGATCCACACACCTCAGCCTCCCAAAGTGCTGGGATTATAGGCATGAGCCACCATGCCCAGCCTCCATTTACATAAAATATTCAGAATTGGTGAATTTATCAAAACAGAAAGTATATTAATAGTTACCTAGAGGCCAAGTGCAGTGGCTCGTATCTGTAACTCTAGTACTTTGGGAGGAGGAGGCAGAAGGATTGCTTGAGACCAGGAGCTCACAGCCAGCCTGGGCAAGTAAGACCCTGTCTCTACGAAAAACTTAAAAATTAGCTGAGGGCAGTGGCACACACCTGCAGTCCTAGCTACTCGGGAAGCTGAGGTGGGAGGATTGCTTAAGCCGGCAGTTCAAGGTTGCTGTGAGCCTTGATCGCACCACTGCACTCCTGCCTGGGCAATACAGTTGCCTAGGTCTTACGGATGGGGTGGGAAGATTGAGAAGTGATAGCTAAAAGGTACTGCGTTTCTTTCTGTGTTGATAAAAATGTTCTAAAATTGACTGTGGTGATGGTTTCACAACAAAACACTGAATTATACACATTAAATGCGGGAATTGTATGGTATGTTAAGTATATCTCAATAAAGCTGTTTTTTTTTTTGTTGTTTTTTTTTTTGAGACAGAGTCTCACTCTGTTGCCCAAGCTGGAGTGCAGTGGCACGATCACAGCTCACTGCAACCTCCGCCTCCTGGGTTCAAGTGATTCTCCTACCTCAGCCTCCCAAGTAGCTGGGACTACAGGCATGCGCCACTTCACCTGGCTAACTTTTTTGTATTTTCAGTAGAGACGAGGTTTCACTATGTTGGCCAAGCTGGTCTCGAACTCCTGACCTCAGGTGATCCACTTGCTTCAGCCTCCCAAAGTACTGGGATTACAGGCGTGTGCCACCGCCCCCGGCCTAAAGGTGGTATTTTTAAAATTTGCATGAAACATTCAGGTATTCAATGAATAAGTGAATATATGAAAGAACAAATAAATGAAAACCTATATCAAGGTGAAAGAATATGGATTTGGAGATAGAAGTGGTTTGAACCACAATTTTGATATTTACTAAGTCAAAATTTGGATTTCACTAAGGTTTTAGTTTTTTCAACTCTAGTTGGGAATAATAATGAGATAATCCCTATAAAATGTTCAGCCCAGGAAGAAAAGTATCTATTCCTCATTAGCCGATTCGAGCTACATCAAAAGCAATAATCAGCATCAACAATAGTAGCAACGTTTTAGTTAAGTTGGGTGTTAGACGCATGGATGCTCATTTTACTATTATTCTGTAATTATATTGTTTGTATTCTTTTGCATGTATCAAAAATCACAGGCCTTGGCCAGCCTGGTGACTCACACCTGTAATCCTAAAACTAGGAGGCCAAGGCAGGTGGGCTGCTTGAGCCCAGGAATTCGAGACCAGCCTGGGCAACGTGACAAAATCCCATCTCTACAAAAAATACAAAAATTAGCAGAGGATGGTGGCATGCACCTGCAGTCCCAGGTTGGGGAGGCTGAGAGATGGGAGGAGCCCTTGAGCCCAGGAGGTCAAGGCTGCAGTGAGCTGAGATCGTGTCACTCCACTCCAGCCTGGGCAACAGACTGAGATCCTGTCTCAAAAAAGAAGAAGAACGAACAAACAAAAAACAAAAATCACATGCCTTTAAAAACAGATCATAAAGACCGGGTGTGGTGGCTCACGCCTGTAATCCCAGCACTTTGGGAGGCCGAGGAGGGTGGATCACCTGAGATCGGGAGTTCGAGACCACCCTAACATGGAGAAACCCTGGCTCTACTAAAAATACAAAATTAGCCGGGCGCAGTGGCACATGCCTGTAATCCCAGCTACTAGGGAGGCTGAGGCAGGAGAATCGCATGAACCTGGGAGGTGGAGGCTGTGGTGGGCCGAGATTGTGCCATTGCATTCCAGCTTGGACAACAAGAGCAAAACTCCATCTCAAAACAAAAACAAAAACAAAAACAAACCAGATAATAAAACAAAACATACAACAATAACAAAATATATAATGCCCAAGGACTAGAGATTTTCACTTCTAGGTCACTTCATGATCTAGTCAACACACACCATTTTTCCGAAAAGGGAATATTGTCATTTCCATAGCAATAAAATTTCCCTCTCATCTATAGGGAACTCAAGGCCTAGGTCTTAGCTATTCCTTCCTCTGGGAAAAAAAGCCTAGAACTCAGTTTGAGCCATTTCTTCCTAATTAACCTGCAATAAGTTAATGCATTAGGTGCATCATTAAAATTGGGTAATTTTTGGAAGAACAGCAGCATTCTTCTCACTAGTGGCACTGACAGCACTCAGCCAAAAGCCATAAGGACACCGTACATCGTATCACCACCACTACTCAGGATGGTGAGGACTCAGGGTCAGGCTCACAGACAGCCACTCTTCACAGTGTTAATCTGGTGGCTGTTTGCCAGGTATCATTTAGGAAATGGAGTATCCTATCTCCCACACAGCCTGATAGTCTATAAAGAGAGACTCATCCTTTTTAAGACTTTATTCTCTGTTGAAATTTATAGACTTTGGGGAGAAACAGTGAATTATGCTTTAACAATCATTTATACCACAGTATAACTGAATTTGTCAGTAGAAACTCAATAATTGCACTTTTTTCTTCTTCCCTGAAAGAAGAGATTTAGAGCAAAGGGGGAAGCAGAAAACGTTTGTGGTGAAGAACTGCAGACAACCTTATCATTCTGCCTAGAGTCCAACTATTTTTCATGCTGCCAATTTCCCACTAGACAATCCATCAAAGCCTCCAGAAATGAGTCATGATTAAGGAAGAGATTTAGAGTGTCAGCACAACCCTCAAGGCACCCCAGACTTCAACAGAAATTCCTAAAGTTCAAACCTATAAACAGGGTCTGTAGCTAGGAAGAACAAAGGAACTAAACATCTTATTTTGGTTTAACCACTTAGGTCACATGTCAGACATGGAAACAGGTCAGCTTCATGGCCAAAAACCTGGATATTGCAAATGGAAACAAATAATTAGCTACATGGAACAGAAAGAGCATGACTTATATTTCTGGCAAAGGTATGCATGTGCTGTGATAAAAATGACTTAGAAAGCTTCTTAACCAAACAGAAACTTAAAACGACCAAGAAAAAGAATATTTATGATTGGCAAAGGTTCTCTCTCTAGACAAGAACCAATTACAGAATCTAATTGGAATAAAGGAAGGAGAGAAACTTCATTTTTGGTGATCCACCTAAGCAAAAGTTTTATTCTATGTCCACTGTTAACTCTTCATGAAAAAAGAAATGTAGCCAAAGAGATTTCCTTCCTGAGAATGTGCTGGGGCATGCATACAGGCACACACACACCCACACAGCAGTCCACCTCTTCCAAAGCAACTCTGCAGAGGACTCAGGTATGTGCCACACTGACACATATCAAAGAGAACCTGGAGCAACCTCTCTCTCTCTCTGACCCCCGAGGCAGTGTCTCTGAATTAAACGTTGCCAAGGTCACTGACCTCATCACTTCAGGTTTCACAAGCAACTGAGGAAGTTTTAGCCAAGACTGTCAGCCAATTCAACTGGAAGTTATTAATGTTTCCAAGAACAAAATGGACTAAACAAGTCTTAAACAAACCATGTGTTATCAAATATGAAACAAATACCACAAATGAAATTAGTTGAGCTGCAAATAGATTTAAGAATTGGTCCAAAGCCAATGTCATGCTTACACTTTAAAGACAGAAACCTTTGTGCGCTAAGTAAATATCTGAGTCTCTTGGTTCAGAATTTCTGTCAATAGCTGAAATGTAGTTACCATTATTATTGTTTGCCATACCCTCTGGCCTCTAAAGAAGAAAAATTATTATTAAACAATCGCTTACTCAGTCCTATACCTAAGATATAAGGGCCCAATTAATCAGCCATCTCGCACTTGTTTTAAAGTTCCAGTTAACATATACGAATGGTAACTCTACCCACTACTATATTTTCTGTACTCTATTTCTTAAAAGGCATAGGAATTAGAACTTTTTAAAAAGTCTGGAAGGTAATGCTTTAGGAGCATCAAAGAGATAGAGCTGATGAAAATGCTACCTTTTTTTTTATTATACTTTAAGTTTTAGGGTACATGTGCACAATGTACAGGTTTGATACATAGGTATACATGTGCCATGTTAGTTTGCTGCACCCATCAACTCATCATTTACATTAGGTATTTCTCCTAATGCTATCTCTCCCCCAACCCCCAACCCCATGACAGGCCCCAGTGTGTGATGCTCCCTGCCCTGTGTCCAAGTGTTCTCATTGTTCAGTTCCCACCTATGAGTGAGAACATGTGGTGTTTGGTTTTCTGTCCTTGTGATAGTTTGCTGAGAATAATGGTTTCCAGCTTCATCCATGTCCCCGCAAAGGACAGGAACTCATCCTTTTTTATGGTTGCATAGTATTCCATGGTGTATATGTGCCACATTTGCTTAATCCAGTCTGTCATTATGGGCATTTGGGTTGGTTCCAAGTCTTGCTATTGTGAATAGTGCCGCAATAAACATACATGTGCATGTGTCTTTACAGTAGCATGATTTATAATCCTTTGGGTATATACTCAGTAATGGGATTGCTGGGTCAAATGGTATTTCTAGTTCTAGATCCTTGAGGAATCGCCACACTGTCTTCCACAATGGTTGAACTAATTTACACTCCCACCAACAGTGTAAAATGGTTCCTATTTCTCCACATCCTCTCCAGCATCTGTTGTTTCCTGACTTTTTAATGATCACCATTCTAACTGGAGGAAAATGTTACCTCTTTTCTACACTCAAAACCCATTAGCTTTTACAATAAAATTTAAAACTTATTCCATATGATTATTGAGAAAATATGCTTAGAATCCCTTGAGTTCAAGGGAAATGCCACTCAGATATCTATTATATCTGAGCAAAAAGGTCAACAGAATATATTTGTCAAAAGAAGCGCCTAACAGTAATACTTACACAGCCTCCAGCAAGAACTTCTGCTGGAAGTGGAACAGAGCCATCTCTTCTGGTAAATTTGTCCCGAACAAAATCATTAACCTAATTAGAAAGACAACATCAGTTAACCAAAATTCCCAACCATTTCTCTTCTGGCATACTGTTGCTTTTCCAAGTCAACAAAATATTCGTCTTATGATAAAATTAAAAATTATCAAATGCTTACATGCAAAATTAAACTTTTACAAATTCTGTGATACTGTGCCAGTGTTGGCAGCATCAATTTTAGTTTTGTTTTTGAGACAGGGTCTCGCTCTGTTGTTCAGGCTGGAGTGCAGTGGCATGATCATAGCTCACTACAGCCTCAAACTCCTGGACTCAAGCAATCCTCCCACATCAGCCTCCTGGCATGCGTCACCACACTTGGCTAAATTTTAATTTTGTTGTTGTTGTTGTTTTGGTAGAGCTGAGTTCTTACTATGCTTATGCTGGTTTGGAACTCCTGGTCTCAAGTGATCCTCCCACCACCCAAAATGCTGGGATTATAGGCATGAGCTACCACACCCAGCCTTGATTTTAGTTTTTTGGCTTAATGGTAATCTAAACAAATGACATAAATTCAGTTAGAGAGAAACTTACAGTCAGTTTAATGGCCTTTTCTGGAGCAACCCCTATAAGTTGTGGTATCAGACCTAGATAAAGGGACAGAATCATCAGCAATATAGATGTACCAGACATGAATACACAAGCCCAGCAACAAAGAGTTTCCCCATATTATTTACCCATCAAACATTGCAGAGTTTTCATTAAAATGGGAAAAAGATTATCCTGAAAACTCTGTATACATATGTAATCATTATTTACAAATGCAGTATAACGTCACGTTTTCTTGAGGCTATAAATCCTCTTCTTAAGCATGCTTACTTTAAAGCCTAGTTATCCAACACCTCCCAAAAAGTCCATGAAGAAGAAACAGAGCCATGGGTCTTCTCTATTCTGGGAACACTGCCAATAACAATGTAACCAAATTCCCTCCCTTATTACAATCAACAACATATAAACATACACAGACACTGTACACTTGGAAAAGCTCTGAAAAGCATGCTGTTAAGCATACCCAGATTTTGCCACAAACTATGCTACCTACATAATGGCATACAGTGGCTTGGTTATTATAGAATACTAACTCCCATAATCTTCTCTTCAGAGAAACACAGCATTCAATATTCATTTATTTAAAAGGAAGCCAAAACTGCAAAGAAAAATGCAGTTTTAAGTATTGTTTAATGAGTATCTCCTATAAGCAAAAACATATGCCTGTTGTATTCTTATTTACTAATATATGTCAAGCTTAAGACATTTTAAAAGAATCCCCTCAAAACAAAGGAAATCATAATCCTTAGAAAGTTAAATTTCCCAGGCTGGTTGTAAACTGGAAAAGAAAAAAATAAACAATTCAACATCTGTTGGGCTCAGCTTTCTAAAGCACACAGCTTATCCAAATTGTTAGCATACTTTTTTGCATACATTTTTTAAAGATGCTAACAATAAACATTTTATATCCTTTAAATCATCCAGCCAAAGGGGAGTTATATATGTGTTTGCCTGCTTGCTGACTGCTGATCTTAAGCCTGCTTTGAGGATACTGCTGAGTGATTTTCCATAAGTTGAGAGCCACAAGTAATTATACATATAGGCTACTGTCAGTCAGACTGAATTATCAATGATACACACAAAGCCACACACACCTTTCATGGGTAGCAGACTGATTTAAAAGAACAAATCAGCAGATGGCAGTCTTAACTCTCTAACTCTCGTGATTATCAGGGTCTATTACTTTTAATCTAACTCCCATACAACCATGTCAGCATGCATATTTGTTTTACAACTCGCCTCAATAAGGCTCATGGAATTTAATAAAGTACTGATTTGTGTCATTTTACCATTGTTGGCTGCAAAGAAATTTAGCTAATCTGTCAACAATTTTGTCAATCATCTGACAGAATAATGGACCAGTTCCAAGCAATATATGACAATCTCAATAATCATAGTGCTCACATACAGGACTCCTACAATCTTCTCCCTAATACAAAAGTCTCTCATTTAAAGAACTGCTTTTATGAGCTTACATCCTGAATAAAACCAACAATCCCCTCCCCTACTTGCTATATTGCATCCATTTAATTAACATGACATCTCTCTCAAATGAAATCTTCTGTAAGCATCTAGCCACTGAGAAGGCTAAACTATGCAGTAAATATCTAGGTTCCTTTTAATAGGGGACATTTTCATTGCAATTTAAAAGTATACCAAAGAGGAGAAAGGTCATTATTCAACAAAGAAATATTAGAGATATCAAGGAAAAAAACAACCTTAATGCCACTCAACCTTGATTCCCCATTAAATAAAATCTGGATATGCAGGGTTTAATCAGTTAAAACAAGCATTCACATGGAAAGGTCTGCATTCTGGATATTGCATGCCTTTCCACAGGGTACATGCTGTACAGGTGGAATTCAAAGAGGCTACAGTTCTGAATATTTGAGGAAAACTCATCACATTCATTCTCAAGAGCAGGGTACTTGAGCCTAGTTTGATTTCGGAATGACTCTCTCCTCTTATTCTATATATAATGCTAAAAATGAACATCCTTGTGACCCTCTACTTCAATTATGAGTTTATCGGAGTTATATTTTTTGCTTGAATACCTGTATATAAAATGCTAACCAGAGGTGTTTTTTTTCTCCTGTCCATGAGCATAAAGCTTTGTTCGGGCCCAGTCTTTCTTAGGAAGATTTCTAAGCCAAATAGTTCAACAGAGCTCAGAATAGGCTAGGGATTAATGAGCTTGTGTGTGCAAACAAACAAGTACAGTAAATTACATAAATGGCCTGGACTTGAGCATGTAGAGAGTATTTTCGAAGAATCCCAAGTGGCGCCCAAAGAGATTAAAAAATTAATCTCCCTCCCAAAGGAAACCCTATATTCTAATGTGAAAACACATACATGAAAGTCATTCTCTCTCCAAAGAGACAAGTTCCTACAAAGACAACGGGGGTGGGGAGAATTCTGCATGGGGCACAGTGCTGCCTCTGATGCCAACTGCACTGTGCTCAGTCTAGAGTGGCTGCTAACATTCCCTGCGAAAGAAAATCTCTCTGTTTTGACTGTACACCTCTGAGCTAAGTGGGGAAAGGAGCAAGAATTAGACTTGGAACCAAAGGGTTTTCCTTTTTTTTTTTTAACCTTCAGATGGCTCATTGGAAAAAATTTATAAATGGTCCCTGAAAGAGACAAAAACATTTGATATTTCTTTCAGCTGAAACAAATACATGGAGGGTAAACTCGTCTTTGAGTGGTATCCTGGATTCTCTTTCACAGAAAAGGAGAAGTATTTCTCCTCTTTAATTCTTTGAGAAAAGCAGCTCTGTATTTCTTAGCTATCATCCTTGTATTCCACCTGCAGATATGTGCCTTGGTTTGTAGGAGCATGGTGACATAGACCCATGTTGGGACAAACACACAATTTGGATACCAAGAAATATAAACCGCAAGAAGAAGAAATGAAGACCTTGTTTGCAGATTAATATTGCTAATCGCCAGAAAGAATGTAAAAAGGGAAATGAGCAAAGAGAAAATAAAAAGAGAGAAACAGACCTAGACTGGCTAGGCATACTACATATTGGCTTCCATAACTACTGAGTTAAAATCTGCTGCAGGTGAGATCAAATCACTAACTTCAGCAGCTGGGATTTGCTTACTCACCCCGGTAGAGTCCAAAGAAGCCCTCATAACGCAAGACTTTCTTAAAACAGTCAAAGCTGTTTTTGTACATCAGCTCCCCAACAACAGAGCCAGAGCCACGCTGGTTTTGCATTCGGGTCTTCACCAGATCTATAGGATACACTGCGGTGGCTCCCACAGCTACAAACAGAACAATTTTTAGGCTTAAAAAACGACACAATTAAATGGAGCGTCCATAAGGATGACAAATCTTATCTTAAAGGATGAGAAAATAAAACACAATATGTATTCTCACAAAAGAGACTTTATTATTTTTCTTTCCCTCACACACACCTTAGGGATAGCAGGCTATAACAACCACTGAAATCCATAAATACAGCTGAGCTGCTTCAGAAAACAACTGTCAAGAATGCTCTTTGATATCTTAGGTTCATAAATTACAGAGTGGATTATCGAGTGTCACTTCCCAAATTAGATAATCAACACTCAGTTTTCTATAATAACAACATTAAACTATTATGTATAACATTTATTTATATTTTCCATTAAATGCCTAAATATTATGCCAGTTACTTCTTAAAATGACTATATCCGTACACTAGGTGGCTACAATTTTAAAATTTAGTTTAATAAAGCATCTTGGTAAATTAATCATAGTTACAACCATAACTGGAGACACACTTCAACATTATCCTATCCCTATGTATAGAATTTGGTTTAAAAGAAAATATGGCTATGCTTTAGAATTTCTCAGGGACTGAAAAATTTATTTACATGAATGAGAGTATTACATATTTTGACTGTTGAAAGCCAAAACCTGGTTTGCAACTTCTAAAACTGAGAGTGAAAAGAAAAAAAAAGTCTTTTGAGTTCAGGCTTATCTTTAAAAATCGTAAGCATTTTAATCACACCTGCTAGTTTCTTCTCAACAAAGCAACTTCAGATTGTACACATTTTCTAAGTAGAGTATTTAAGCGAAAACAGTCTCTCAAATTTTGGCTGTGAACAGGGAGGGAAGGAAGGTTCATTTTTTTTTTTTTTTTTTTGAGAAGGAGTCTCGCTCTGTCGCCCAGGCTGGAGTGCAGTGGCGCAATCTCGGCTCACTGCAAGCTCCGCCTCCCGGGTTCACGCCATTCTCCTGCCTCAGCCTCTCCGAGTAGCTGGGACTGCAGGCGCCCGCCACCACGCCCGGCTAATTTTTTGTATTATTGGTAGAGATGGGGTTTTACCGTGGTCTCGATCTCCTGACCTCGTGATCCGCCCACCTCGGCCTCCCAAAGTGCTGGGATTACATTTTTGCAAATAAACATCAAGTCCAGATATTGTTAAGCAAGTGATAAGGGAAAGGAAAACATATAAGCAGAAAAGCATAAGTGAGTCACTTTGAGAGGTTGTTTTATTTCACGAGGTTCTAGGATTCATATCCCAAATCTCAATTTCTTTCTTTTTTTTTTAGTTTTACTTTAGGTGTGGGGTATATATGAAGGTTTGTTACATAGGTAAACACATGTCATGGGCATTTGTTGTACATATTTCATCGCCCAGGTATTAATCCCAGTATCCAATAGTCATTTTTTCTGCTCCCCTCCTTCCTGCCACCCTCCCCCACAAGTAGACCCCAATGTCTGTTGTCTCCTTCTTTGTGTTCATAAGCTCCTATTTAGTTCCCACTTATAAATGAGAACATGTGGTATTTGGTTTTCTGTTCTTGCATTAGTTTGCTAAGGATAATAGCGAATCTCAATTTCTTAACCTGCCCCATAAACACAGTCTCATTTTCCATTTTTTCATACTGGCCTTAGCCAGTATAATTAAGGTGAGTGCAGCACTGCATCCCAGACTTTCACATCATTATAGAGGTTCTGTCCTGAAGACAGACTGGAGCCAGAGGGTCACAGCCATTGCTATGACAAGTCCCCTGATCATAGGTAAAAATAAAGAACACTTCTGAAAGCCCTAAAGTCGTGACCCATGGGAACAATGAACTGCACCTTTGCTGATCTGCCTCAGTCTGGTGAGATAATATTACATTAACACAAGCCTCAAACAGCACACAGACATGTCACTCACCTCCAGCAACTGAGCCCAGAGTGAATCTGTAAGCAGACTCGGCAATCTGGAGCCAGATAGGCCTGCCTAACCCAGGAGACTGCTGCAGAGAAGAAAACGGGTAAAAAAAAATCTTGAAAGAGCACACAGCAAGTGAAAAAGCTACAATTTGATTATTTTAAGACAAGAAAAAACAAAACCTAAAAATGATATTGTTAATGCAGTAATATCTTTTCCAAAAGAAGAAAATAGGATATTCATGCAGCCAAAAATGAAAGCAATGTATTTAAAAATAGGTAACTCTATCATCAGCATTTAAAAACCATGTTAGGCCAAATACAGTAGCTTCCCCCTTACCCCAATTTTTACAAGCCTATTAATGCCTCATTTATCTGCTACTGTTGGGGGAATACACTATCAGTTTACAGAAGTGAATCTTTCAGGTACACAAGCATTTCAGTTATAAAATTTTTTTCCTTCTTTAACTAACTTAAAATTTAAAAAGCTTTCTAAAGTGTATAAAAATTAACTTGATTCTTAAATCAGAGAATATTGATCATAATCTACCATCTCTAATGACTACTGTCATAGTTCTAACATAAAAATCTCTAATAATAAAAAAGAGAAAATTCCACCAGATGTTATTTCCACAGGTATCCCATAGCATAAAGAAAAGATCTAAGATAACTTGTCTATACTAGTGTGTCAGTCTTGTTCTTTAATATTTTCACTATGAAAAGACCTTCTATACTATGTAAACAGTATGAAATGACAGAATAAACTAAATAAAAAGTTCACATACTTGCCAATGTCTTAATTATATGTACATAAATCTAATATACATTATAAAATTACATATAAGACATATTTTAAAGTATATACAAAAATAGAAATTATAGAAGAATGATATAAATATTTCTAAGTAACTTTATATTTCACTGATTAATTAACGCAAAAATATTCTTTTTTTTTTGGAGACAGGGTTTCACTCTGATGCCCAGGCTGGAAAGCAGTGGCACAAACATGGCTCACCACAGCCTCAAATTCCCAGGCTCAGGCCATCCCAATGTCTCAGCCTCTGAAGTAACTAGGACTACAGGTGCATGCCACCATGCCCAGCTAATTTTTAAATTTTTTGGAGAGATGGGGTCTGTTTATGTTGCCCAGTCTGGTCTCAAACTCTTGAGCTCAAGCGATCCTCCCACCTCAACCTCCCGAAGTGATGGGATTACAGGCATAAGCCATCTCACCTGGCACAAAAATATTCCTGCTACTACTTTCGAATACCAAAATCCATGGATGCTCATGTCCCTGATCTAAAATGGTGTAGTATTTTCACATAACCTATGCACATCCTCTTGTATTCTTTAAATCATCTCTACATTACTTCTAATGCCTAATATAAGGTAAATAAGATGTAAATAGTTGTTATACTGTATTTTTAAATTTTGCATTTTTTTATTGTTGTAGTGTTATTTTTTATTGTTTGTTTTTTCCCAAATATTTTCCAACCACAGTTGGTTGAATCCAAGGACATGGAACTCAAGCAGATGGAGGACCCACTATATTGAATATGTTTCAGTATAATTAACTGAATATGCTTCAATGAGTTTCTAAAATGTTGATTAACCAGTTAATTCTGATACTTTGTTTCAAAGACAACAGTTGAAAACATATACACAATCTGTCCTTTCAAGGCAATGATGATATTTAATCTCATATACTTTGAAGGAATTCAAGTTATGGCATTGCTACAGATTCAATGCTTGTGACTCCCCAAAATTCATGTGTTGAGACCCTACTACCCAACGTAATTGTATGTGAAGGTGGCAACTTTGGGTGGTAATTAGGTCATGAAAATGGAGCCCTCATGATAGGATTAGTGCCATTGTAAGAAAAGACACAAGAAAGACAACCTCCCTCTATCTCTCCCTCATATAACAAGGATGTAACAAGAAGCCTGCTGTCTACAGACTAGGAATAGGGCCCTCGCCAGTAACTGAATTGGCCAGCACCTTGATCTTGTACTTTCTAACCTCTAGAACTATGAGAAATAAATGTTTGTTATCTAAACCACCTATGGTAATTTGTAATAGGAGTCCAAACAAAGACAGGCATTTTAGCTTACATTTTAAAATCAATATAGCTATTATGCTACCTACTAAACACATTGGCATATGTTTTGAACTTCTTTAAAAATGCACTGGGCCGGCGCAGTGGCTCATACCTGTAATCTGAGCATTTTGGGAGGCCAAGGTGTGCGGATCACTTGAGTTCAGGAGTTCAAGACCAGCTTGGCCAACATGGTGAAACCCTATCTCTACTAAAAATACAAAAATTAGTCAGGTATAGTGGCAGGTGCCTATAATCCCAGCTACTTGGGAGGCTGAAGTGGGAGCATCACTTGGACCTGGAGGTGGAGGACCAGCTGTGAGCTGAGATCACATCACTGCACTCCAGCCTGAGTGACAGAGCAAGACTCCGCCTCAAAAAAAAAAAAAAAAAAAATATATATATATATATAGAACGTTATTTCCCCCACTTAGAGTTTCTCAATCACAAAACTGGATGAAAATAAACCTCATTCTCATAGATTATGAATTATTTTCAATCATGCATCCTTTCAAAAGAATATGTTGAATTAAAACTCATAGAATAAAAAGCCTATGATCCTAAATAAGCATCAAGTAACCACTAACACCCTTATTCATATAAAAGGCTTCACCTGTATTCAACCACATACATTTTTCTTTATACTTTCTTCCCTTAAAGAATGTTTATAAGCCCTACAAAACCCTATGAAAACTGAAGGATTATACTGTGCTTTAATTCTTTGCTAAAAACATTTCTAACTATAAATACCCAAATGCCTTTTGACAGAAATGTCACCTTCACCCTTATTAAATAACATTTAAAAGAAAACATACAATATATGGTTAGCAACTTTTTTTAAGGCTTAGTTATCACTTATGGCTCGCTTGTATTCAGGTATGTAAATTAATGTAATTAATGCTATGGATTTCACTTTATGAATATTCATAAATGAAATGCTATCACTATCATCCCTATTAATGACTGTGTACTGAATTTTTAGCATTTAGGCTGAAGGAAAACACTCAGCACTAAGAAGATTGCCTGCCGTGAGCAAATGGGCCAAAGGAAAAGACGCTCTTTCCCTTAAGGTTATGAATATGATCATAAAGTTTGATATTTAACAAGGTTAATTAGTGTTTTTCAAAACAAGAGTTGAGAATCTTAAATGATTTTTAACCTACTCCCTAAGCATATGTGTATGATAGGAAATAAGTTGAGACCTCATTTAAAGAGATGTTCTCTTCATTTTTTTGTTATAGGTATCTCATTTTGTAAGTGAGAATTAGGTCTAGTGAGGTGGCTCATACCAGTAATCCCAGCACTTTGGGAGGCTGAGGCAGGCAGGATCACTTGAGCCCAAGAGTTCAAGACCAGCCTGGGCAACATGGTAAAACTCCATCCTGCCGCCAGGCGCGGTGGCTCACGCTTGTAATCCCAGCACTTTGGGAGGCTGAGGCGGGCGGATCACGAGGTCAGTAGATCGAGACCACGGTAAAACCCCGTCTCTACTAAAAATACAAAAAATTAGCCGGGCGTGGTGGCGGGCGCCTGTAGTCCCAGCTACTCGGAGAGGCTGAGGCAGGAGAATGGCGTGAACCTGGGAGGCGGAACTTGCAGTGAGCCGAGATTGCGCCACTGCATTCCAGCCTGGGCGACAGAGAGAGACTCTGTCTCAAAAAAAAAAAAAAAAAAAAAAAAAAAACTCCATCTCTACAAAAAATACAAAAGCTAGCCAGGCATGGTAGTACACGCCTGTGGTCCCAGCTACTTGAGAGGCTGAAGTGGAAGGATCACTTGAGCCTGGGAGGTTGAGGCTGCAGTGAGCAGTGATGATGCACCAGATAAGGCAAGATTATGTCAGCTAACAAGTCAAACCTGCCCAAACCACACTGCCAACTCAATAGGGAGAACTACCTCTTTCAAATGACACACTATTAATGGGTAGAATAAAACGGAGAAATAGCTAAAGTTTTTATATTGAGCATGGGAAGAGGGGAAAAAAGGCTAGATTCTATATAAACAAAAATGTATGACTGGAATGGCAAAATAAGGCTAAAGAAAACAAAACAAAATTTTTCTGTCTGCAAATTACATCTATGACTTCAATAGTCTGGGATTTGAATTCAATATTCCTGGCCTTACAAATAAGATTAAAACCTAAAGCCATGACAGTATAGGAGAAGGAGATGGAGGAAAATATATATATATATACGTAAAATATACATAATATATAATACGTATTATATATAAATATTATAATATATTAATATATATAATATGTATTATATATTAGTATATATAATACGTATTGTAATACGTATTATATATACTAATATATATATATAATTTTTCCCCTGAATGCTAAACAATACATACTTTTCTCTCAGCAAAAAGGGTGTTGTGTTAAACACTATAGTAAGTCTTCAAATCTAATAATTTAAATGAGTTAAATTTAAATGAGTTAAATGACTAATAAATAATAGCTAATAATAGACTAATAAATAAACCTAATTTTCTTTTTGAGAACAGACTTCCATTTGTGGTAAAATATCACAGGTGAAAGAGGTAAAATGTTCCAAAAAAAAGGAATTCCTAAATGGACCATAATGTCTTCCTATATGTGCTCATGAATCCAAAATTCAAAGAAGGTCCACAGAAATGCAAATTACACAAAGAAAACAAAGTCCTACGTCTAAGGAATGCTATACACAAAATAAAGATAAAAATAATTCTAATATGCAGCCATAAAAAAGAATGAGATCCTGTCTTTTGCAGGGACATGGATGGAGCTGGAGGCCATTATCCTTAGCAAACTAACACAGGAACAGAAAACCAAATACCATATGTTCTCACTTATAAGTGGGAGCTAAGTGATAAGAGCTTATTATGAACACAAAGAAGGAAACAACAGACACTGGGGTCTACTTGAGGGAGGACTGGGGGAGAAAGGAGAGGAGTGAAAAAGATAACTATTGGGTACTGGGCTTAATACCTGGGTGATGAAATAATATGTACAAAAAAACCCCATGACACATGTTTACCTATGTAACAAACCTTCACATGTACCCCCAAACTTAAAAGTTAAAATAATAATTCTTAATAATTCTAACAATGTTTTGACAGAACACAATCCAGCTTATATTCCATAGTTTTTTTAGTGAGTGGCCTATAGCTTTAATATAATTTCCCATAGAAACAAAACATTTTTAAAGAAAGTACATATATACCCAAGCAGGTCTATCACAGATCATTTATCCCATAGAGTTGAAAAAGTAATTATGTAATATACAGTAAAGAAAAAGAGAAGGTTTGTTTTCCCATTTTCACATAGGGCCAAAATTGGTCTATAACCTGGTTTTAATATCCAAACTGTTACATGCTTCAAAAATATACATCCTCTACTTTCTGCAACCCACCTCCTCTTTTATCTCACTTCCGTCAAATCAAAATTTCCATTTCTCTCACTGTAGGTCATCTTAATAGCACAACATATTTATCTGTTCTACTGTTGGTGAGTATTTAGATTCCAATATTTTTGCAATTGCAAATAATGCAGCTATAAACATTCCTTTTTTTTTTTTTTTGAGACAGAATCTCCTTCTGTTGCCCAGGCTAAAGTGTAGTGGCACATTCCTGGCTCACTGCAACCTCTACCTCCTGGGTTCAAGCAATTCTCATGCCTCAGCCTCCCGAGTAGCTGGGATTATAGGTGCGCACCACTATGCCTGGCTAAATTTTTTGTATTTTTTGTAGAGATGGGGATTCATCATGTTAGACTCCTGACCTCAAGTGATCCACCCACCTCAGCTTCCCAAAGTGCTGGGATTACAGGCGTGAGCCATCACGCCCGGCCTAAACTTTCTTGTACATATCTCTTAACACACATGTGTAAACATTTTTGTTAGGGACTACACCCAGGAGAGGAACCGACAGGTCACGGGGTATGCATTTCTTCAACTGCAGTGGTACTGACAAATAGTTTCCAAAGTTGTGATGCTAGCAATTTCCATTCCTTCACCTCTTGAACAACACTTGCCATTGTCAGAGTATAATTTTGATCAATCTGCTTCCTTCCTTCCTTCCTTCCTTCCTTCCTTCCTTCTTTCCTTTCCTTCTTTCTTTCTTTCTTTCTTTCTTTCTTTCTTTCTTTCTTTCTTTCTTTCTTTCTTTCTTTCTTTCTCTCCCTCTCTCTCTCTCTCTCTCTCTCTCTCTCTCTTTCTTTCTTTCTTTCTTTCCTTTTTCTTCTTTCCCCTCTCTGGCCCAGGCTACAATCTACTCGGCTTCCTACTGCCCGCGCCGCGGACTGCCTGGGACTGCCGGCGCCCGCCACCGCTGCCTGCCTTTTCTCCTTCGGATGCAGGCACGCGTTCGCCATCTTGGCCACGCTGGTCGCCAGCTCCTGACGCCGAGTGCTCTGCCCGCCTCAGCCTCCCGAGGTACTGGGACTACGGACGGAATCTCGCTCACCCAGTGCTCGGTGTTGCCCGGGCTGGAGGGCGGTGGCATCGTCTGGCCTCGCGGCAGCCTCTACCCCCCGGCCGCCTGCCTTGGCCTACCAGGGTGCTGGGATTGCAGCCCCTGCCCGGCCGCCGCCCCATCTGGAAGGTGGGGAGCGCCTCTGCCCGGCCGCCCCGTCTGGGAGGTGAGGAGCACCTCTGCCCGGCCGCCCCGTCTGGGAAGTGAGGAGCGCCTCTGCCCGGCCACCCACCGTCTGGGAAGTGAGGAGCGCCTCTGCCCGGCCACCCACCGTCCGGGAAGTGAGGAGCGCCTCTGCCCGGCCACCCACCGTCTGGGAAGTGAGGAGCGCCTCTGCCCGGCCGCCCCGTCTGGGAAGTGAGGAGCGCCTCTGCCCGGCCACCCACCGTCTGGGAAGTGAGGAGCGCCTCTGCCCGGCCACCCACCGTCTGGGAAGTGAGGAGCGCCTCTGCCCGGCCACCCACCGTCTGGGAGGTGAGGAGCGCCTCTGCCCGGCCGCCCCGTCTGGGAAGTGAGGAGCGCCTCTGCCCGGCCACCCACCGTCTGGGAAGTGAGGAGCGCCTCTGCCCGGCCACCCACCGTCTGGGAAGTGAGGAGCGCCTCTGCCCGGCCACCCACCGTCTGGGAAGTGAGGAGCGCCTCTGCCCGGCCACCCACCGTCTGGGAGGTGAGGAGCGCCTATGCCCGGCCGCCCCGTCTGGGAAGTGAGGAGCGCCTCTGCCCGGCCACCCATCGTCTGGGAACTGAGGAGCGCCTCTGCCCGGCCACCCATCGTCTGGGAAGTGAGGAGCGCCTCTGCCCGGCCGCCCCGTCCGGGAAGAAGTGAGGAGCGCCTCTGCCCGGCCGCCCCGTCTGGGAGGTGAGGAGCGCCTCTGCCCGGCCACCCATCGTCTGGGAGGTGAGGAGCGCCTCTGCCAGGCCACCCATCGTCTGGAAAGTGAGGAGCGCCTCTGCCCGGCTGCCCCATCTGGGAAGTGAGGAGTGCCTCTGCCCGGACACCCATCGTCTGGGAGATGAGGAGCGCCTCTGCCCGGCCGCCCATCGTCTGGGAAGTGAGGAGCGCCTCTGCCCGGCCACCCATCGTCTGGGAAGTGGGGAGCGCCTCTGCCCGACCACCCATCGTCTGGGAAGTGAGGAGCGCCTCTGCCCGGCCACCTATCGTCTGGGAAGAAGTGAGGAGCGTCTCTGCCTGGCCGCCCCTTCTGGGAAGTGAGGAGCCCCTCTGCCCGGCCGCCCCATGTCTGGGTAGAAGTGAGGAGCTCCTCTGTCTGGCCGCTCCGTCTGGGAGGTCTATCATGGAGGCCAGAAGCAATGTGGGGGCTGGACGTGGTGGCTCACGCCTGTGGTCCCGGCACTCTAGGGGGCGAGGCGGGTTGATCACTTCGGACTAGGAGTTCGAGACCAGTCTGGCCAACTTGGCGAAACATGAAGAATACAACAGACAAACCAACCAACCAACTCAATGACAACAAAACAGGTCTACCCTGGAGTCATACTCTAATTTTTTCTATTTTCCTCCCTTTCTGATCCTTTATCCCACTTTCTTTTTCTTCCTCTTCCTTCTCCCTCTTCTTTGTCAAATAGAGGATTGAGTTATTATCACTGATCCATATAAAGTCCCTCTCTCATTTATTTTAACTCCCACCCCCATTTCTATTCCCCGACTTCCCATGTGCAACCTTCCTAATATGTTTGATACGCATCTTTTTGTTTGTATGTATTTTTAGAAAATGTTTATTGTTTTTGTATGCAAAAAAAATTAATAAAAAAAAAAAAAAAAAAAAAAATTTTGATCAATCTGGATAGTATAAAATAGCATCCCATTGTAGTTTTAATGTGTGTTTTCTTGTACTAACGATATTAAACTTTTCTATTATTTTTCCTTATCATTTGGATATCCTCTTTTGTGAGGTTTCTGTTCAGGTATTTAGCCAATTTTTCTATCGCATTGCCTGCCTTTTGCTTATAAATTTGCAGAAGTTTATTATATTATATATTCTGGATACAGATCCTCTATTATTTAAATTATTGCAAATATCTCTGCCTATTGTGTAACTTGTCTTTTCACACTCTTAGTGGTATATTTTGATAAAAGTTCTTAAATCTAATGAAGTTTAACTTATTAATCTTTTTCTTTATGACTGTGTTCTGTACTATTTACAAAATCTCTGCCTATCTCCAGATCATAAATAGAATCTCTCGTGTTATCCTCTATAATCTTTCACATTTAGGAACAGGAAAAGACTTTTGTGTATGGTATGGGGTAGTGATTTTTTTTCCTTGTTGAATATCCATCATTAATTTAAAAATTTTAAAAATAGGCCTGGTAGAATTTCAGCCAGCATCAAAAAATTAAAATATAAAACATTTCAGGCACTTAAAAAAATACAAAGATATATTAATACTTTTTCCTCACTTCCCATCCCCTTCTACCTAATGGAAGTAGATGAGGGTAGATTAAGCAGTTGTGTCACATATATGTTTCAGCCCATCTTGGAGTTTGCTTATATGGGCTTCTCATATTTGATAACAGTAATAAGCACAATAACAGCAGTTAACATTTATTGCATGCTTAGCAGGTGTCAGGCTTAATGTAAGTGTATTATTACTCATGTAATTCCCATAATAATCCTATAAAGATATATACTGCTATCCCTATTTATTTATTTATTTGAGACAGGGTCTCCCTCTGTCACTCAGGCTGGAGTGCAGTAGTGTGATCACAGCTGACTGCAGCCTCAAACTCCTGGGCTCAAGCAATCCTCCCACCTCTGTCTCCCAAATAGCTGGGACTACAGGTGCATACTACCATGCCTGGCTAATTTTTTGTATGTTTTTGTAGAGACGGGGTTTCATCATATTGCCCAGGCTGGTCTCAAACTCCTGGGCTCAAAACAATCTGCCCGCCTTGGCCTCTCAAAGTGCTGGAATTACAGGCACAAGCCACTGTGCCTGGCATACTGTCCCTATTTAATAAATGAGGAAACAGAATGAGAGGATGTTACATAATCAGTGGCCAAGCTCTTAACTACTCTCTCCCTCATAACTTGTTTCTAGACTCACAGATTCTCCATCATAAACAAGTATTTTCATAACAACTTTCATAAGGTGAGATAACAAGACATATATCCTTCTTCCTATTTTATATTTAGGTTTCTAACAGATTCATATAAGGGAATACTCTGCATAATAAATGTAAGTAATTATGTACTCCTAATTTGGCAATATAGGAAAAATTACAAGAGAATCAAATCAAGATATCTTCTTCTGGAAGTAACATGGGAACAGTTATGGTTAGCATTACTGTAATTCTGTGAACTAAAGAATGTTAAAAACTGAGTCACTAGGATTGTAGTCTATATGACTGCCTTAGAATGCCTCATAAACCTGAAATATGTTAACTGAGGAACATTTTTTCAAGGCTGAAAATTGAAGAAAGTTTATTCCATTACTTTGGTTGCTATAAGAACTTAAGCATATTTTCATATTATTCTACTTGAGTCCAGCCTGTAGTCCTTACAAAATTTTAAATGTTACAAAGGAAAAAGGAGGATAAATTTAGAATTCTGAAAATAAAATCCATTGATACATACCATTTTACAGAATGAAGGAGCTTGAAGGCTTCTCAGAAATACATGAAGATACTCACTTTGCTAAAGGGAAAACTGAGTCCTAAATAAACTTGTATCAAATCTCAAGGACAGTAAAGATCAGATTTCACAATGGCCATTAGTGGACATTAATCTGAATCCTTAACCTTCACAAATGTGTTTCTATAAAATTCTAATAATTATGTATTATTTCTATTGAGTTCTATTTTCTCAGATTTTGCTCCTATAATAATGTACAGGAAAATATACACTTAAGACTTTAATTTTTATTTCTCTGTACCTAATCCTCAGTAGAAAGACTATCTTCTATGTGACAGGAAACATTAAACATTTTAGCTGAGCGCAGTGGCTCACACACACTGTAATCCCAGCACTTTGGGAGGCCAAGACCAGTGGATTAATGTAAGCTTAGGAGTTTGAGACCAGCCTGGCAAACATGGCTAAACCCGTCTCTACTGAAAAAGAAAATTAGCTGAGCATGGTGGTTGTATGCCTATAGTCCCAGCTATTCAGGAGGCTGAGGTGGGAGGATCACCCAAGCCAGGGAGGTCAGGGCTGCAGTGAACAGTGATTGTGCCTGGGTGACAGAGTGAGACCCTGTCTCCATCAAAAAAAAAAAAAAGTGTCCTGAGACTCTGAGGTTCTTCCTTTGGGGACAATGTAAGAATACCTAAGACCTCTACCAGCTCTCCAGAAATTCTAGATCCCTGTACTATCTCACTGGTTAAGGAAAGGCAGAGAAAGCACTCCCCATCACTCTGGATACCAATCAGAGACCCAGGGAAGAAAAAAATGGTGGTTTTTGTCACTGTCCATTTCCTAAATATCTGACAAGACCCTTGAGGCCACCTATCCCAGCATAAAAGCATCAGCGCTGCCACTGAAGACAGGCAAATCATTTTGAATCTGTCTTAAAAAGAACTCACAGCAGTAGCAAAATTACATCACTTTCCTAAGGATGAAGAAATGTGAAGGATGCAGACTCAGGGTGCCAAAGATTGCAAAACAAGCTTCAGATATGGCCTCTAGGAAAATTGCCAGGGGCAAGAGAGGTGGGTGAATAGAAAAGTAAGCAGCAGAAAAACTGAGGAGGAGAAAATGAGTTGAGACTTTTAAATTCAGTTTACAATGTTTTAAATAAGCTAAATGAAATATTCCCCAATTACAAATATTAAGGAAACTTCCAAGGAGAGCTATACCAATAGACACATGCAACACTGCAAAATATCTTCTTTTGAAATGCAATTTTTCAAAATTCAAGAGCAAATTTTCACAGATGTATATGCTACAAAAAATAAAATTAAATTCAGTAAGAGCTCTCTAAATATTTCAATATGTCTCTTTTTTAATTTTATTAAAAATTTTTCACATTCTTTCCTTTTATTAAATGTAGTTTTATAAAATTTTATTTTAAAAAAATCACTGAATTGAAATAAATCCGAGGACTGTTGTGGGGTTGGGGGAGGGGGGAGGGACAGCATTAGGAGATATACCTAATGCTAAATGACAAGTTAATGGGTGCAGGAAATCAACATGGCACATGGATACATATGTAACAAACCTGCACATTGTGCACATGTACCCCAACACCTAAAGTATAATAAAAAAAAAAAAAAGAAATAAATCCATCTATTTTTAAAGGATCTGAGACCTCATAATGGAAATAAACTTTTTTCTTTTTTTTTTTTAAGACAGGGTCTCACTCTGTTGCCCAAGCTGGAGTGTAGTAGCACAGTCACGGCTCACTGCAACCTCAACTTCCTGGGCTCAGGTGATTCTCCCTCCTCAGCCTCCCAAGTAGCTAGGACTACAGACACACACCATCATACCTGGCTAATTCTTTGCATTTTTTTTTTTGTAGAGATGGGGTTTTGCCATGTTGCCCAGGCTGGTCTGGAACTTCTGGGCTCAAGCAATCTGCCTGCCTCAGGCTCCCAAATGGCTGGCATTACAGGCATAAGCCACTGTGCCCAGCCTGGAGATAAACTTTGATGGCAGCAGATAAGAGTTTTTCTGAGACAAAAGAAGCTAAATTGCAATGAGTTACAACACATTTTAATCTGTAGGAAGCTTTGTTATACATCAAGCAAACAGTTAAAGTATTAACACAAAACGTAGATATAATGGTTTCTTTTCCATTTTCAATTTACTTCAACCTGACTACAAAATGTTCTTGTTCCTTATGTAAAGTAGAACTGTAAATTCTAATTAGTTTCACAGGCAGAATCATCATTCCACGGAGCTCAAGTAGAAGAAAGGTTTCCTAACTAAGTCTTCCCAAAGTGAACTACACTTAAACATATCTTGATGTTTCATTAACACATTTGGTGAAAGTGAACAATAACAGCAAGCCAACCCTGGCTACTCACCAATGTGGCAGCAATGAAGAAAGAGCAGACATAGCCTCTTTCTACAGCATGCACATTTAGTAGCGCTCTCTCTCTCTCTGTCTCTCTCTCTGTATCCTGTCTTCTTTATCCATGCCCTCCCCATGTCGCCTTGCCTAGTATGGCATCACACTCTCCTAGAGAATTATGAGGAACACGGGTTCCATGTCTATTAGAGCAGGAAAGTACCAGGAGGACAATGACTGGCCCTCCTAACCCTTACCCACACACAAAAGCAATGTGATCATCTGCTACCACTGAAACTTCCTAAGTGCTATAGAAGTAGAAGTTTCAACTTAAAACAAGATTTGTTAAAAACTGTTCCATTCCACTCTTCAAGGTAATTTCATGGATTTTCTTTTTCTTACCAAGATAGTATTTGTAAAATCAGAAATGGGACTGTATGAATTTTATGGGACTCAGAAGCTACTGTTTTAATCATTCTTAACATTTATAAAAACCAAAACTAATATTTATCAAAAATGTAATAAGTCAAGGTTTTCTTTTTGGTTTCGCTAATTACTTTTTTTTTTCCTGGCTGTAATCTGTAAGGCACAATCCCAGTGAATGACTTATTTCATTTGAGGGAAGTTTTTTAATTTTAGAAACCCTATAAATATCAGTTTAATGATACAAAGTAAACCTAACACTAATCTTTAAATGTGACGAGGCAAATGAAAAGAATGCTAATTCTAAGGGGAAGGGGGTCAAACCCATGTATGTTTGAACTCTTATTTTCCTTATCTGAACAAAACAAAAAACAAAACACAAACATAAATCTAGTTATCTCATAAAAATATTCTATAGGCTGGGTGTGGTGGCTCACGCATGTAATCCCAGCACTTTGGGAGGCCGAGGCAGGTGGATCACCTGAGGTCACGAGTTTGAGACCAGCCTGCCCAACATGACAAAACCTTGTCTCTACTAAAAACACAAAAATTAGCCAGTTGTGGTGGTGCACGCCTGTAATCCCAGTTACTCGGGAGGCTGAGGCAGGAGAATCTCTTGAACCCAGAATGCAGAGGTTGCAGTAAGCCGAGATCACGCCATTGCACTCCAGCCTGGGCAACACAGCCAGACTCCATCTCAAAAAATATATATATATTCTATAAAAGTGGGGGTAACAGTAGTTCTATAAAGGTAATCTTTAAGCTAAGTAAAGTCTTTCTCTGGAAAGTAATTTTTAATTTTTACAGCATTCAGAAGTTGTCAGCTCCTATTTAGTCTACTAGTTCAGCGTTTTTTTAAGGTGATCATATTTATGAGATTACTCATACCTGTCTCTGAAGTTCTGCCAGGTTGTAAGGTAAGGCCCCCTCAGCCAATGGGGCTATTCTCTCAATATCTGCCAAAGTCAAGCGCCTTCAGGAAAAATATAGGAAAGAATTGTTAGACACTGACAAACTCCTCACACCAAAATCATCTTTTCTCAAAAAAAAAAAAAAAAAGTGAACTATAGTTTAAAATCATTACTTCCCTATTTACACAGATCATTTTAGTGACAAGAAAAACCTTTTAACTCTGTTTTCATCAACAAAAACCAAAAGGCTCCAGAGAAATAATGTGGAGTGCATGAATTTAGTAAGACTCCAGTGATAGATATTAAAATCAAATAATTATTGCCAGAAGCAAAAGTATAAAGGTTGACTGTCCCTACCCACTAAATGTGTCCCCTAAGGATACCTATTTAAAGCACAGGTGCCAAGTATCTGGGAAGGATACATATAAATCTGATAAATACTGGTTGCCTCCAAGGAAAGGAACAAGGGTAGGAGGGAGACTTTTTTTTTTTTCCAACGATATGTTCTTTCCAACCCTTTTGAGTTTTTTTTTTTTTTTGAGACGGAGTCTCGCTCTGTCACCCGCGCTGGAGTGCAGTGGCGCAGTCTCGGCTCACTGCAAGCTCCGCCTCCCGGGTTCACGCCATTCTCCTGCCTCAGCCTCTCTGAGTAGCTGGGACTACAGGCGCCCGCCACCACGCCGGGCTAATTTTTTTGTATTTTTAGTAGAGACAGGGTTTCACTGTGGTCTCGATCTCCTGACCTTGTGATCCGCCCGCCTCGGCCTCCCAAAGTGCTGGGATTACAAGCGTGAGCCACCGCACCCGGCCCCCTTTTGAGTTTTGACCCATTTTTAGGCAGGAGAATAGGGTCTGCAGACGGGGAGCCTTCACTTCAGCCTCTGATTGGTCATGGGCCAAGTCTTCATTTGTGTAGGATGTAACTTCAGCCTCTGATTGGTTGTAGGCTGAGCCTTCACTTCAGCCTCCAATTGATCACGGGCTGAGCCTCCACTTCAGCCTCCTATTGGTTGTGGGCCAAATCTTCATTTAAATAGGGTGTAACCAATAGGAAACCTCTAACGGGTACTTAAACCCCAGAAGATTTGCAAGTAGGGCTCTTGAGCTGCTTGCTCAAGCCTGCTCCTGATCTGTGGAGTATACTTTTACTTCAATAAATCTATGCTTTTGTCTTCTATTGCTTTGTTTGTGCGTTTTGTCCAATTCTTTGTTCAACATGCCAAGAAACTGGACAACTTGTAGTCAAGACCCTCCACTGGTAACATATCTTGGCAAGTCAGCCAGGAGGTAAGCCCAAATTTGGGGATTTATTTTTCTTTGCTTTGCTTTTGCTCTTTTTCTTTTCCTCTCTATTGAGCCTTCATTTGCGGGCACAGGCTGGAGCTATCTCCATGCAGAGCTCCCTCCACTCCACAGAGGGGAACACTTTCTGCTCTCTTTCCCTTTTCCAGCACGGGACCCTCCACAGACAGCAACAAGCATGAAGGTCTCTGGCCAGGTCCACTCTCCCGGGAGACTGAAAGGTATCTCCCGGGAGACTGACCACCACTGCCTGGTTTGGGTGAGGGACCTGAGTCCTTTTCTTTTTTTCAGTCTTTCAGAGGCTGTTGCCTAGTAGATCCTTGGTAATTGAGGGCAACTAGCCAGAGCCACTCTCTGGTGTTACCTGAAGGCCAAGAAGTGAATGGGGATAGCTGCCCTGCCCAGAATGGGGAAGTACTCTTTTCTATCTTTCCTAGTTACAGTCCCTAATCCCTACATGTGATGAAACTGGCAGTGGCAGCTCTTCCAGAACAAACTCACACGTTTCAGTCAACTTAAGCTCTCTTTTCTTATGCCAAATTCTCCTAAGGAGTTAGCTTGTAATGACAAAGGATATCTCTTAAACGTTTTGACTTCCCTTATCCTACTCGATCTATTCAACTTGATGAGGACTTTCGGGGCCCACAATCTTTAGAATACATTCTACATCTTGTTTCTTTTGTCATCACCAGATTATTTTTATAGAATGGCCTGCCCTTACACAGGGTCCACTGTCATGGTGGTGGATTTTTAAACATTCCCTCTCTTGTCGAGGGCCTGAGTGGAATAGCCAACACTATTATTTCATTTTTCATGCTCAAAATCTACCTTTCCCCCGTGAGACTACCTGTAATCCACATGACAAAAGAAATCCATCCAACCTCTAGTTCCTATTATTAAAGTTCATGGCTATCACTTCAGTGGAACAGGAAACCATGGCCTTATCAAATTATATGGATGCTAGAAGTCAAGGCCTTCATCCGGGGACAAAAGGAAAGCTCACAGTGGGTCATCAGTGGTGGAGAGAAGCTTCCCAAAGTGGTACCAGCACCCATCTAAGGTCAGAGACATCTGACAGACTAAGACGGGGCCCTAAAGGGGGACACCCCTGAGGACCCCAATCAAGGCCCAGAGTTTTTCCAGGGGGATGCCCCAGGTAAAATTTGAGTCACCAAATAAGCTAGGTTCTCTTCTTTCTTCCAGACCACTATGGGCAACTCTCCATCCATTCCACCTGATTCCCCACTTGGCTGCATTCTCAACCACTGGAATCAATTTGACCCTGACAATCTAAGGAGAAAACATCTGATTTTTTTTTTTAAGCATAATACTGTATGGTCCCAAAATTAGCTAGACAGCCGGGAATAATGGGGAGTCAATGGAAGTCTTAATTACAACATCATCCTGCAATTAGACCTGTTTTGCAAAAGGCAGTGTAAATGGTCAGAAATCCCATATGTGCAGGCCTCCATGGCCCTATATCAAAACCCAACCATCTGCAAAACTCTCAGAACCTGCCCCAAAAGGCAGGTTCTAAGGCAGAACTGGATATTGTGGATGACCTCCTTTTCGCAGGGCCACCTGTCTCTCAGGGGCAATGGCAACCACCCCCATATAACCCCTTGCCAAGTGTTTCTGAGGCTCAAACCCAAGAGCTAAAACCAAGGGCCCTGCTAAGTCCCCCTAACATTCACAGGGGAACACCCTATTCAACTACCTCTATAGCCCTGCTATCCCTTAGGGAAGTAGCAGAAGCCGAGGGGCTGGTCTGAGTGTAGGTCCCCTTCTCCATAAATGACATACAACAATGTAAAGAAAAAGCTAGGAAGCTATTCAGAGAACCCCAGAAAATTTGCAGATAGGTTCCAAGCTTTGACCTTAGCCTTTTGTCTCTCATAGAGAGACGTTCAATTCATTCTAGCAATTTGTTGCACCCCCTTGGAAAAGGAATGAATCTTTGAGGCCACTTGCCGAGAAGTAGACAATTTATTTGCTCAAAACCCTCAGGGTAATCGCCCAGGCCCAGACACAGTCCCCGCTACTGATCCTAACTGGGACTATAACACCCCCATGGGAGTGAACAACTGGGCCAAATTTCTTAAGGCTCTCCTTGGAGGAATGAAAAAGGGAATAACTAAAGCAGTAAATTACGATAAAGTAAGGGAGGTTGCACAAGGCAAGGAGGAAAATCCAGCCATGTTTTATGGCAGGCTGGAGGAAGCCTTTAGAAAATATACCAATCTGGATCCTTCCTCTCCTGAAGGCAGTGTTGAGCCCTCTTTTGTTCCTAGTATTACTACCTTCAGTATGAACTCTCTTGTTAGTTATTACTCCGTTTAGAAGTTTGTACATTTTACTGACTACTTTATAGAAACAAATAATCTATATTGCATCATTTTCAAGCCCACAGAAATGTATAAGCCCTATAATCTTGACACATTTCAATTATGTTTAACATGTAATTCAATTATGTTTTACAAGCATGTAAAACACTACTGATATATGTAAGAATATGTATAAATACCACTAGATAACTTATTTTGAAGAGATATTCTCTAAATTTTTGTTCACAGTAGATTGACTGCAGTTTCTTAGGTATGTTTCTCAATATACTTTCTCAATGTTTTAAAGCATATAGAAATTTGAATACTGTTTAACCTCATGTACCCCTTTGTTTACAGGTTGCTTTATATACATGTATTTTTTCTTCCTTTTTTTTTTTCTTGAGACGGAGTCTCACACTGTTGCCCAGGCTGGAGTACAATGGCGCAATCTCAGCTCACTGCAACCTCCACCTCCTGGGTTCAAGCAATTCTCCTGCCTCAGCCTCCAGAGTAACTGGGATTACAGGCGCACACCACCACACCTGGCTAATTTTTTGTATTTTTAGTAGAGACGGGGTTTCACTATGTTGGCCACACTGGTCTCGAACTCCTGACCTCATGATCTGCCCACCTTGGCCTCCTAAAGTGCTGGGATTACAGGTGTGAGCCATCACACCCAGCCAGGTTGTTTAATATTTCTGAGGATTAAAGACATCATGGCTCCCTTTAAGATTCAGTAATATTAATAAAATGTGAGATATATAGGGTTAGAATCCAACACTAAATTGCCAAGGAAAATTGTTAAATTATACAGCTGTAGAACAGGAAATGAAACCCAGGTTGTAAGCTCTGAGGGGGCAGGAAACCTGTTGGTGAAGTACACCATGAGCTACCACACAAGTGCATCAGTGACTGAGCAGTGAGCTGCAGAGCCTAGCTGTATATGAACGTGAATTTTTAAACTGCATTGTGCCTCAGTTTATCCATCTTTAAAACAAAGTTTTGTTTTTCTTCTCAGTTGACTGGACTATTTCCTCGGTCTATCTTCTTGCCACTCTTGATGCCCATGAAAGGACCTAAGGGAGCCTGGGACTCCTTGGGAAAAACAGAAGGTGCCACAGACCCCATTTTAGGAGAAACCCCTGTTTTCCTCATGGAACCCCAAGAACTGTAGGCAGACAGGTCCCTCTCAAAAATCTAAGGCTCTGCTCAGTTTTGCATCACATTACCTGACCTTTTTGACTTTTGGGAGCATCAGAAATTACTTTAGTAGGAAAGAGAGATATAAAGAAAGTTATAGCTATGAAGATGTATTTATGATAAGGAAGGTTATGAAGAAAAGAAATTTTATATGAGAAAGAATCTTGTATGGCAAATTCTTGTCCTAAAGTAGAATGCCTAATTACTTAGGAAACAGGGAAATATAGGACAAGTCAGAAAGTCTAAGCACGTCATAGATGGTCTGTGGAAGTTGTGATAGGGTTCATAAAGTGGGAATGAGGCTGGGCCCAGTGGCTCATGTCTGTAATCCCAGCACTTTGGGAGGCCAAGGTGGGCAGATCATCTGAGGTCAAAAGTTTGAGACCAGCCTGGCCAACATGGCCGTCTCTACTAAAAATACAAAAATTAGGCAGGCATAGTGGTACACACCTGTAGTCCCAGCTACTCAGGAGGCTGAGGCACAAGAATTGCTTGAACCCGGGAGGCGGAGGTTGCAGTGGGCTGAGATCATGCCACTGTACTTCAGCCTGGGCAACAGAGCAATACTCTGTCTCAAAAAAAAAAAAAAAAAAATTAAAGGGAAAGAAAAACTTAACAACAGCTAGATCTTCCCCTGTCTACAACTGTTGTGTGTGTGATGTTTATATAAAGGAGCTCTAATTAATTGGCTTAAAATCTACACCCTAGAGATTAACCCTTCACATGATCATGTAAGCTATGCAGTTACCCAGACTGTATCATTTGGTAAACCTGTATGGTTTCATGGAAACCATTCCTAGTTCAGGGCACTTTAAAGGACACACAGTCTAAGTACTGCCAAGATAGGCCCAGTAGCTGTGTTCACATTTTCCCTTGGGAAAAACTATACTAATCCTGAGACACCTAGTTGTCTTTTGGTTCCCCAGTACGAAAATACCTCTAGGTGGTTGCTGGTGGACACTAAGTGTAACCACCTCCACTGGAAAAATGCTGCTGGGGCAACTCAGAATACTTCCCAAGGTCCTTTCCAGCCTTTAACCAGGGCCACCTTAGCAGGGACCTTAATCACTTGGGAAAGTGAAAACAACAAACCCATATGTTCACCATAGACAACAATTTTTGTCTTAAAAAACAAAGATCCTTTTTCCTGTATGGAACTAGTTGTACTTATGTTTATCAGCCAACTGGATTGGAACCTGTACACTTGTATATTTACCCCCTTAAAATCAACACAGCTCCCAATAACCAGTCTCTCATTATACCTTTAACTGCAACTGCCAAGCACAAATGAGCCATCCAACTCATATCCCTTTTGGTAGGGCTAGGAATAACTGCAGGAATAGCAACAGGAGTTAGTGGGCTTCCAACTTCCCTATCCTATTACCAATGCTCATCCAAGGATCTTTCAGACAGCTTGGAAGACACTGCCCAAAGTATTCTCACCTTATAAAATCAAATAGACTCCTTGACAGCAGTCACTTTACAAAATAGAAGGGGACTGGATCTTCTAACTGCTCAAAAAGATGGCTTATGTCTTTTCCTATAAGAATGTTGTTTTTATATCAACCAATCAAGATTAGTAAGGGATGCCACTCGAAAATTAGCTGACAGGACTTCTAAAATATAACAACAGCTGTCCACATCATAAGGCTCCTGATCAAGGACACTAAGCTGGGCTTCATGGCTCCTTCCCTTGGCCAGCCCATTGTTAATAATTATACTTGCATTGACTTTTTGGACCATGTTTGTTAATCTTTTTACCAGATTATTTCTTCTCACCTAGAGACGATTATGAGCTTCAAATGATCATGCAGCAGGGCTTCTAGTTCCAGATGATGATGCCCGCCCTGGCCACCAAGAAGTCACCCTATCTCCACTAGACAGAGCAGTGCTAGAGTTTCATGGTCCCCAATAGGTAGGGACTGTGCCCCAATCAGCATGAAGTAGTTACAGAAGAAAGACTATTGGTCCCTCTGCCTCCCATAAAGATTTATGAAGATCACATCTCTCAGGGGGAAATGAGGCAGAAGAACAGTTTATTTGAATAGTTTACAATATAAATTCCAAGAGAAAAAGACAAGCAGATGTAACAGAGGAGAAGAAAGAAACACAGGAAGGGTCTGGACTCAGGGAGCCTTCACTTCAGTCTCTGACTGGTCACAGGCCAAGTCTTCATTTGCATAGGGTATAACTTCACTTCAGCCTCTGATTGGTTGCAGACCGAGACTTCAGTTCAGCCTCCAACTGGTCATGGGCCAAGTCTTCATTTGCATAGGTAACTTCACTTCAGCCTCTGGTCACGGGCCAAGGCTTCATTTACATAGGGTGTAACCAACAGGAAACCTCTAAAGGGTACTTAAACCCCAGAAGATTTGCAACCAGGGCTCTTGAGCTGCTTGCTCGAGCTCACTCCCACTCTGTGGAGTGTACTTTCTTTTCAATAAATCTATGCTTTTGTCTTCTGTTGCTTTGTGTGTTTTGTCCATTTCTTTGTTCAACATGCCAAGAACGTGAACAACTCATAGTCAAGACCCTCTACTGGTAACAATGTGAATGCACTATTGTTTCCCAAAACCTTAAATTCCATGAACTAGCTATAAGGTCACTTTACATCCAGTTTTGAGAACTATTTTTTGAAATGTGTCATCATGAAGGAAGATCAAAACCTTTGTTTAAAATTGTGAATTACAAGCCGGGCGCAGTGGCTCACGCCTCTAATCCCAACACTTTGGGAGACCAAGGCGGGTGTATCATCTGAGGTCAGGAGTTCAAGACCAGCCTGGCCAACATCGTGAAACCCTCTCTCTACTAAAAATACAAAAATTAGCTGGGCATGGTGACGTGCACCTGTAGTTCCAGCTACTCAGGAGGCTGAGGCAGGAGAATCGCTTGATCCCAGGAGGCAGAGGTTGTGGTAAGCCAAGATTGCACCACTGAACTCTGGCCTGGGCAGCAGAGCGAGACTCTGTCTCAAAAACAAAACAAAACAAAACAAAACAAAAACAGCCATAAGTCCCATTTCCCACAGATCCTTCTGGATGCCCATAGACAAGGGTTTTTCTTTTGGATTTGCGTGTGCTTTGTTCTTTTACATTTATAAAGTAAAGGCATAAAACATCTGAGCTTGTCTATGATGGTAACTCTGATGACAATGTCATAGGCATATCTCAAGAAAATGATACTCTCGGCCGGGCGCAGTGGCTCATGCCTGTAATCTCAGTACTTTGGGAGGCCAAGGTGGACGAATCAGGAGGTCAGGAGTTCGAGACCAGCCTGACCAACATGGTGAAACCCTGTCTCTACTAAAAATACAAAAATTAGCTGGGTGTGGTGGCAGGCACCTGTAATCCCAGCTACTCAGGAGGCTGAGACAGGAGAATCACTTGAACCTGGGAAGCGGAGGCTGCAGTGAGCCGAGATCATGCCACTGCACTCCAGCCTGGGTGACAGAGAGAGACTCCATCTCAAAAAAAAAAAAAAAAAAAAAAAAGAAAGAAAGAAAATGATACTCTCCAACACAAAATGGCATATACCATTTAGTGAAGGACCATTTACAGTGAACCAAAAAGATTACAAGATTCTTCCATGTATCTTAGTCTATGTTATAAAGTTAAGAATTTGGGCAAATTTCCACAAATCTCTTGAAATTCGTAACATCTCCAGACAGCCCAGATTAAATCAATCTTTTTCCCTCCCTTTCTTCTTCTCACTTCCCTTCTCTTCTCTGTCAGATTTCTTTCTTCTCTCATTTCCCTCTCTCATTCACCTCAACCCCTTATTCCTATCTCACCTCACTCCTGCCTTCGCTTCCCTCCCCTTTCCTTCCCTTCCTTTCTTCTCTCCCTTGTTCTCTCCTTTTCCCTCCCTCCATCTTCTCCCTCTATCTGTCTTTGTGTGTTTCTTTCCTGTCCTTTGTTACATCTGCTTGTCTTTCTTGGAATTTATATTCTGAATATAAACTATTCAAATACATGGAAAAAACTCATGTTAGAATGAACTAAAAGGACACAACTGCTTCATATTTTAGAACTACTCTATAATAAATATCATGAAGAATTATTGAAATACTTACCCTGAAGCATTATATAAGTCTGCAAGCTGATACAGAATATCAATTTCTAGTGGTGTGACTTGTCCATAGCGTATGGCACTCTGGGCAAATTCCTCTGGAACAGAGAAAAAAAAAAGTTAAAATCTTGAATGATTCTTAATATATAACAAAGTTCTACCTTCACCAACTATAATATAACCTGAAAGCTATAGGCATTTTAGTATCATTTTTAAAATCTAAAATTGAATTTAAATATTTAAGTTCAACTATACAAGAATACGCATTTCTGAAGGCTGGTAAAAGATAAAATGTTAAGATGGTAAAACAGCAAAACAGATGAATTAACTTCAAGAATAAAACAATCTCTTTAGAATCTCCTCTTATCTTGCTTATTCACTTCGGACTCCAGAGTTATAATACAAAAAAAGTGGGTGTTCTCCAGTCATTCAAAACATCCTAATACCACTCACCAAAAGGAGTAGGCTTGCCCATCTTTCTGTGGCAACTCCTTCCTAGTACAAACAAGCTGCTGCCACAGTGCCACTGACCTGTTTGACAGATTGGGCCAAGGTTCTTTTCAAAACTGTCAAAGCCACTTTTCCATTCCTGACCTCAGTATCACATTAAATCCACCTGGATTTTTGGAGCCCAAGTAAAGCATACATACACATGGTAACATACTTTCTAGATCTGGCTTTAGAGTGGTAAGCTTAGATCAACATCATGCCTCAATGAAGAAAAGTGAAAATGCTGAGATTCTTATTTATGTATATTTTAAAATCTTACCCTTTGTGACTTCAACATCTTTCCTTGTGCCAGCTAGAGTGCTATATATCTTACGAACAAGCTCCATGTTATTCAGTAAGGAGTTAAATGCATTGAAGTAGGAGAAGCTAACCTGGTGTGAGATACTTCCTCCAGCTGCCTAGAAAATGACAACACAAAAAGTTTAAAAAACAAACAAAAACAAAAACACATTTATGGACACTAGACTTTTCTCAAAGAGGATCCAAAGGAGTCTTCACTATTAAAATTATGTTAACAATCAGTCCATAAATACAAGGAAAGTATCACACTGAAACAGTGCACTGCATGCCCTCAGGGAAGTCTATGTAATTTAGGTTTTAAGGAAGAAAGCAACATCTGGAAGTTGGACTTCTTGGTTCATCAACCTATAAGGTCAAAAACAACAAATATAATTATCACAGATCAAAACAATAGTTATTTAAACAGGATCTTCAAGACCCTCAACCGTGAAACTCATGCTAGTCCTGGATAAAGAAAACATCATTGTACAATCTATGGAACACTTTTTAACCTTGTTTTTTTCCTTCATACACATACACAAAAACCAACTGTTGACTTTAAATTTTAAGACAATTTTATTACATCAACTTTTCCTAATTTTTAAGGCCATTGTTATAATTAAAATACTTAACAGCCTGTGCTAAACTCTAAATTTGGATCACGAAGGGTACAATTATCAAAACCTTCAAAAAATGCAGAAAATCTGGAGAGAATTTATTCACTATTGAGTTATGTCTTCAATGGAATAGTGCAAAAGAGGCTCTCTCATGCCTGAGATGGGGGGCAACATGGCCTTCATTACCTTTGCAGGATGAAGAGGTAATTTGTTCTCTGCCCACCACTTGGACATAAACTCAAAAGAGAATATTTTGCATAGTTTGCAAAAGCCTCATTTCCAATCCAGAAGTCAGAGGAACCCATATGATTGAAAACATTCTCCTTTAAAAATGCAAAGAAATGCTTATGTAAATACCAATGTGACAACTTTAATCATAAAGGTCTATTACAAATAGTGTAGGTAATGATGAGCAAATATATCCCACCCCACCACCCCTCACACACATGCCTTAACCTAAATACAGTTTATATTTGTGTTAGCCTGAATTTGGATACCAGCAACCCAAAAGCTGGACTCAAATTATTTCATATAATCCTCTGAGGATTAGAATTGGCTTTTGGTAAACTGAGGCTATTATAGTAGGTCTACCTAACCTAGTTGGAAAAGATTAAATGAGCCCCTCCCTCTAGGGTTCTCTCCCCTTCTCCCTCCTTCCCTCCCTTTCTCTCTTTCTCTCTCCCTTTATCCCTTTCTTTCCTTCTTTCATCTTTTTGGTTGGGGTATGAGGTGAGGGCAGGGGAGTGGGGGATGGTGTCAAGGAGGTGAAACGTGTAGGAGAAAGTGACATGCTCCATGTTCAGATTCACTGAAGAAAAAGAACAGAAGTTGATCTTTCTACCCCTGTCTAAATCAGGGATAATGATCTTCAGCTGAAACAACAAAGGCACTCATTGGCTTCCCTCCATTCAAAACAAGCAGTAATCAAAAACTTATACATAAGTACAATGCATAGACAAGAAAACGGGTAAGTGAGGAAAGTTTCACCACTCTATGTGAGGAAGTGGATGACATGAGTTTGCTATTGGTCCAGATGATTATTTTATAGAGATTAGCAGTTTGACAGAACAAAAAACTATGTCTGGTGCATACAGACTGAATGCACAGGTGAAGGGGCAGAGAGAGGAGTGAGCCACAGAGGCTGATGGCCACATATTTCCTCCATACCTTCTGCCATGGGCATGGTTATTAATACAGTGCAGAAGCCAGTGACGATCCCTCCAGCAGACAGCACCCTGAAGGCAACAAAGGAAGGAGCCATCTTTATAGCAAGACCTTGGCAGCCTGGTGGTGTGGAAAGAGGCCAAGATGAAGGCAGTAGTGTCTGGGAGAGTTACTGCCCACTGGAAAAAGTAATTGCTCACCCTTGTCTATAAACTCTTGTTTCCCTTGAACTGGACTCTGTAAATGGAAATAAACAATTTGGAAATACATGAGAGCAAGATGGTGGCTCTGAATAAAACTATGATCTGGAAAAAGATAACTTACCATCACCGCTACCTCCATTACACACACACATACATACATTCACATACACACACATGCACATACACACATGCACACACACACACACACACCTGTTTACTTTCTACCAATCAAGCATGAAATTTGAATAGTTGAGAGTCATATGAGTCCCTGGAGGCAATCCAGGACTCAATGGATCAAAAGGTTTGAGGAAATAGAAAGTTAAAGAATTTGCTTTTTACTTACTGAAACTAAGTTCTCCTCCACAAAAGGAGTAAGCATGTGAGATCTAATGGTAACCATGATGTCACTGAAATCCAGACCAGAAATCATGCCACTTTTGCTTTTGTCTTTGAGTGCAAAGGCTTGTCTTGCATGTTCCAATTGCAGCTCCTGTGAGGAAATTAGAAATAGGGCATTAAGCTGGTTAAACACATTCCAAGTACATGGTTTGGAAAGGAAGGAAGGACAGATATCCTTCCCACACATGTACTTACTACAAAACAAACAATGCACAAATCTGAATTTACAACAAAGCTTTTAATTTCTTTCAAAATGAATGCACTTTCTTAAAAATGTACTACATATTACTCCTCAGGAAAAAGAATGAATGAGAGCACATCAATAAGGTAGGAAAAAATAACCCTTAGATTTTACTTGACAAATTTTCATTACTGAAAACAGAGAACAACGTTTTTGGTGCTTCATTTCAGCCTTTAAAATATACAGTAATTTATCTCTCCTGCTTGAAGGCTTACCTGTCATCAAAGAGTACTTCATGAATTAAGAGTTTAGATTCATTTTCAGTTTTTCAATTTTAAATGTTGCAATCAAAGTCTCTCCCTCTCTCATTCTATAAATGAATTAGAGACCATTTTTTCAAACAAATTTTTCAAATAAACTCAGTGAGAAACTCTACTAACTGGTAAGTGCAATACTCAGTCATTCTAAAATGAAAGTCAGGAATAACAAACTGCAAAAGTAGTGTTCAGCTATCACTGGCTCTGGGCACCGTTACTTATAAACTGTTAAGACAGTCCAGAATATCTCTGAACTTTTGAACTATTGGGCAACCAAACTTTGTAATAAGTGATATCCACAAAAACAACAAAATGTTCCAGTAATCCCCTGTGTACTAGACAAAAGTCAAAATCAGAGCATTTCTGCTGTGGGGATCCATGACTAAATGCAAGAAACTTGTTAGCAAACACAACAATGGTGCTGCTATTGGATGCTACCGTCACACTCTTTGCAATTCTGTAAATAATAGTCATATCTAAGTATATACATATTATTTAAAGATTACATAATTTTCATTCACATTTACTCATCAAAGACTACAAATTAATGTTGCTTTACCTTTTCATGACATTAAAAGTAGTTTTTATAGAAGTCGCATCATTTTTATTTAATTATATTTTCCTATGGACTTGTGATAATTCATTCCATTTTCCCATGACCTCAGCTCCAACCACTTCACCCTTCAAATGAGTGGGAATTTTCAATCCAACTACATCATTATATGGATTGAAATTGGTCCCCATGGCAAAGATATTCCTAAATAGCATCAAAAGTAGACACAGGTTCACTCCCTATCTTATGTACCTTTTTCTTTCCTTCTACCTCTTTTCTATCTCTTTCTTATGTCTGTCTTCCCTATATGTCTTAATCTCCCAGAAATATCAAATGGTAGCCATGGGTACAATTTAGCCTTATTAATAACACTCAGTACTAAAGAAGATGTGGACCTTTACCTTCAAGATGAAGCAGAATACTCACTGAAGGAGTAGTGTTGGTAGAATAGACTGTCTGTTTTCTATAAGGTCAACAGTTAAAGGACTCTTATTTGTCTTTTAAAGATACATATTTGAAGGATCACAGATGAAAAACTCATAGAGTATGTGCATCTGGCTTCCAAATGATCCTGCAGGAGGCAGGGTAGAGGGTATAGATAAAAAAGATTGGCCAAGAAGTGGTAATTATTGAAGGTGGTTATAGAAAGGTCCAGGAGGTTCATTACACTATTCTTTCTATTGGCCAAGAAGTGGTAATTATTGAAGCTGGTTATAGGTCCAGGAGGTTCATTACACTATTCTTTCTACTTTTAAGTATATTTGAAGTCTTCCAAAATAAAAAGATATAAAAAAATAAAATTAATGACTTAAAAATGAGAAGTTAAACACAGAAAAAAAGGAGTTACATATATGTGACTCTCAGTTTATACACTGTAATTAAAACATCAGGGTATAATAGATACTGTAAAATAGCCTCTGTAAATACAAGGAAAACAGTGAGAGAGAGAGAAAGTAATCTTTGGAAGAATCTTAAACACTAGTCAGGCAGACATTTCCTTTTTTAAAAAAGTCAGCTCTCAAATGCATATATTTTCAACTTTTCAAGTTTGAGAATTTTATAAGGTGAGTTAGATAAGCACTAACAGGGAAAAGAGTTAGAACAAGCACTGGCATCTCCAAATACCCACACCTAAAGCCCATAGTTTCAAATCTGTGATCATCCAAATGAAGAAAAACAAAACTGTGGGCTTATAAAAGGTAAAATAAATAAATCCTGGGTTAAAAAGGTAGGTAGGTAGGTAGGTAGGTGGATAGGAGAACTAAAGGAAAGATAAAGAAAGGCAGTTATGCTGAAGGGAGAGATCCTATGCCCTTGAAAATGCATTTCATCTAATTATGAGATGAAAATTAGCAGAGCTTCAGAAACAGTGTGACTTTGGATGAGACTGAACTTGTACATTTAACTCCACCGTCCTCCAAAACTCCACTCTCCACTCAAATAACAATAAAAGAACAAAACAAAATAAAACAGAAACGCAAGGACAAAGACAACAGAAAAGGAGAAGATGGCAACTATATTTTTAAGATCAGAAAGCAGAAAAGCAAATGACAACTGACTTCATGGACTCAAAAAAACTAAGCAGAAAAAGACAAAAAGGAAGCCAATGTACATGACAGGACCCCCAAAAGATTCAGTTATTAGCTGCATTGGTACCTCTGGAAGTGATGGTGAAGATGGAGCTGAAAACAAGGGGCTTAGCTGGATGTCTGTTTAAGAAGCAGTTAGTTACCTGCCTTACTCCAAATAAGGCCTCCACCCTTTCCCAACCTTGGCAGAAGACTAGAGGTCTACTGTCTGAGGAGTTTAACAGAGGATCTCTGAACCAGCATAGACCACACACAGTTGAGAGGGAGAATACTACAGTGAAAAAAGGTAGTAAACTGAAAGTCCTTCTGCAAAATTGAACATTGAGACCTCCAACTACTTATTACTCAGCAACCAAAACATTAAAAGCCAGATCTAATATTCCAGATTGGAGACTAGATAATTTTTCCCTGATTCCCAAACCCGAAATAAAAGACCTAGCCTAGGCAACATGGCAAAACCCCATCTCTACAAAAAATACAAAAAATTAGGCGGGCATGGTGGCACACGCCTGTAGTCCCAGCTATTCAGGAGAGGATCGCTGGAACCTGGGGAAGTCAAGGCTACAGTGAGCCATGATCCTGTCACTGCACTCCAGCCTGGGGGACAGGGCAAGACTCTGACTAAAAAAAAAAAAAAAAAAAAAATAGAGAAGAAGGAAAACAGAGACCCAAACAAAGAGTAAAAATAAATAAATAAATGTGGAGAAAGCAGACACCATGCAAGAAGAAAACTTTAAAAAAGCAACAAAGAAACCTGTCTTTAATATCTTTGAAGAAGTGAAAGAAAAGAGTGCATCCATGAAACAAGAACAGTATGCTATTTTTTAAAAGGAATATTCAGAAAACCAAAAAGAGCTCTTGAAAATTAGAAATACAGCAGAAATAGAAAACAGAAGGCTCAGAAGGAAAATAGGAGAGAAAAGAAAACTAAAAGGTCATAAATGTAACATTTAATAGTCCTAGAAACTAAGAAAATAGAATAAGAAAAGTAATAAAATTTTCAAGAATTGAAGGACATAAGCTTCCAGATTAGAAAAGCCCAATGAATGAAGAGCCCAGACCAATGAATAAAAATAAACTCACACCAAGGAATACCATCGTGAAATTTCATAAACACCAAAGAAAAGAAAAAATATTAAAACACTCCAGAGTCAGAGTGGAAAAAGTTTCAAGACTAAATTAAGAATGAGAATGGCACTGTGGCAACACTGGAAACTAGAAAACAAAAGAGCAATGCTTTCAAAATTATAAGGAAAATAAACTCCTACTAGAATTCAATAACCAGCCAAACTATCTTAGCATAATGGTGGAACAAGAGGGGTTTGTTTGTTTGTTTGTTTGTTTGTTGGAGATGGAGTCTCACTCTGTCACCCAGGCTGGAGTGCAGTGGCCTGTCCTTGGCTTACTGCAACTTCTGCCTCCCAGGCTCAAGAGATTCTCCTGCCTCAGCCTCCCAAGTAGCTGGGATTACAGGCGCCTGCTACCACACCTGGCTAATTTTTGCACTTTTAGTAGAAACGGGGTTTCACCATGTTGGCCAGGCTGATCTTGAACTCCTGACCTCAAGTGATCAGCCCGCCTTGGCCCCACAAAGTGCTGGGATTACAGGCGTGAGCCAAAACACCCGGACTGTTTGTTTTTTGAGACAGTGCTCACTCTGTCACCCAGGCTGGAGTGCAGTGGTGGGATCATGCTTCACTGCAGCTTCTCCCTCCCTGGGCTCAAGTGATCCTCCCACCTCACCTCCCGAGTAGCTGGGACTATAGTCGTGTGCCACCACACCTGGCTAGTTTTTGTATTTTTTGTAAAGATGGCATTTTGCCATGTTGCCCAGACTGGTCTCGAACTCCTGGGCTCAAGCGATCTGCCTACCTTGGCCTCCCAAAGTGCTAGGATTACAGGTGTGAGCCACTGCCCTCAGCCGGAACAAGAGGTTTTTACATATGAAAAGTCTCAAAAAAATTTTATTCCACTTTCCTCAAGAAGCCATTGCAGGAAGTATTCTACCAAAAATAAGTAAACCACAATAAAAGAAGAGATAAAATGCACAAACAGGAGGTTCAACGTAACAGAACAGCAAATGGATTCACCAAGGTAAAAGTGAAGGGCGATCACAGAATGACTCCTATGCAGCAAGCTTACACAGTCTGGCTTCTGGCCGTGAAGCAGGTGAGGAAACAACAGGAAAATGGTGCAGCTGCTGTGGAAAACAGTCAGGTGGTTCCTCAAAAAGTTAAACAGAATTATCATATGACCCAGAAATTCCACTCCTATGTATATAGCCAAAAGAACTGAAAACAGGTATTCAAACAAATATTTGTATACATATGTTCATAGCAGCACTATAAACAATAACCATAAGGTGGGAACAACCCAAAGGTCCATCAGCTGATGAATGGATAGACAAAATATAATATATTTATACTATATTATACAATGGAATAGTATTCAGCCACAAAAAAGGAATAAAGCACTGATATATGCTACAACATGGATAATTCTTAAAAACATTATGCTAAGTGGAAAAAAAAAACAGATGCAAAAGTTCATATTGTTTGGCCAGGCGTGGTGGCTCACACCTGTAATGCCAGCACTTTGGGATGCTGAGGTGGGTGGATCACCTGAGGTCAGGAGTTCGAGACTAGCCTGGCCAACATGGTGAAACCCTGTCTGTACTAAAAATACAAAAAATTAGCCAGGCATAGTGGCGCACGCCTGTAATCCCAGCTACTCAGGAGGCTGAGGCAGGAGAATCGCTTGAACCCAGGAGGCGGAGGTTGCAGTGAGCTAAGATCACGCCATTGCACACCAGCATGGACAACAAGAGCAAAATTCTGTCTCAAAAAAAAAGTTCATATTGTACAATTCCATTTATATTAAATATCCATAATAGGTAAATCCAAAGAGACAGAAAGTAGGCTGGAAGTTGCCAGAGCTCACGGGAAAGCAGAAATAGAAAGTGACTGCTTAATGGAACAAGGTTTCTTTTTGGGATGATAAAAATGTTTTGGAACTAGATATAAGACACTGTGAACGTACTAAATGCCACTAAATTGTGCACTTTTATTTATTTTATTTTTAATTTTTTTTAGATGGAGTCTCACTCTGTCACCCAGGCTGGAGTGCAGTGATGCAATCTCAGCTCACTGCAACCTCCACCTCCTGGGTTCAAGTGATTCTCCTGCCTCAGCCTCTCCAGTAGCTGGGATTATGGCACTCACCACCTCGCCTGGCTAATTTTTGTATTTTTAGTGGAGACAAGGTTTCGCCATGTCGGCCAGGCTGGTCTTAAAATCCTGATCTCAAGTGATCTGCCCACCTCAGCCTCCCAAAGTGCTGGGATTACAGGTGTGAGCTACCACACCTGGCCTAAATTGTACACTTTTAAATGATTAATTTTATGTAAATTTTACCTCAAATTTTTTTAAAAAAGAAAGCAAGCTCCTGGAGAGCTCCAAGAAGATGAAATTAATAGAATACCTAATGTGTTTTAAACGCATTAAAAAGAGATCTTAATAATTGGGCCAAGGTTTGAGAATGACTTAGTATTAGTACATAGAAAACTAAACAAATGAAAACTAGAAACTCTAAGAACAATAACTTTAGGCCAGGTGCAGTGGTTCACTCCTGTAATCCCAGCACTTTGGGTGGTCAAGGCAGGCAGATCACTTGAGGCCAGGAGTTCAGGACCAGCCTGGCCAACACGGCAAAAGCCCACCTCTACTAAAAATACAAAAATTAGCCAGGTGTGGTGGCACACTCCTGTAATCCCATCTACTTGAGTGACTGAGACATGAGAATTGCTTGAACCAAGAGGTGGAGGTTACAGTGAGCCAGGATCATACCACTGCACTCCAGCCTGAGCAACAGAGCCAGACTCTGTCTCAAAAAATAATAATAATAACTTCAGCCACCAATAGTAGTTACAAAATTATAATAACTCATAGGATTACTGATCTAAGCAAAATCATGACATAATTATATTAGGGGAAAAGGGGACAGAAGTCCAAGTCTGTGATAGAGAGGGAGAGGAGAGAGGTGAAAGAACTAGCTTCTTTTTTTTTTTGAGATGGAGTCTCACTCTGTCGCCCAGGCTGGAGTGCAGTGGTGTGATCCCAGCTCACTGCAAGCTCCGCCTCCCAGGTTCATGCCATTCTCCTGCCTCAGCCTCCCAAGTAGCTGGGACTACAGGCGCCCGCCACCACACCCAGCTAATTTTTTGTATTTTTAATAGAGACAGGGTTTCACCATGTTAGCCAGGATGGTCTCCTGACCTCGTGATCCGCCCGCCTCAGCCTCCCAAAGTGCTGGGATTACAGGCGTGAGCCACTGCGCCTGGCCGTGAAAGAACTAGCTTCTAATCTTTTTTTTTTTTTTTTTTCCTTTTTTTTTTTTTTTTATTAATTTTTTTTGCATACAAAAACAATAAACATTTTCTAAAAATACATACAAACAAAAAGATGCGTATCAAACATATTAGGAAGGTTGCACATGGGAAGTCGGGGAATAGAAATGGGGGTGGGAGTTAAAATAAATGAGAGAGGGACTTTATATGGATCAGTGATAATAACTCAATCCTCTATTTGACAAAGAAGAGGGAGAAGGAAGAGGAAGAAAAAGAAAGTGGGATAAAGGATCAGAAAGGGAGGAAAATAGAAAAAATTAGAGTATGACTCCAGGGTAGACCTGTTTTGTTGTCATTGAGTTGGTTGGTTGGTTTGTCTGTTGTATTCTTCATGTTTCGCCAAGTTGGCCAGACTGGTCTCGAACTCCTAGCCCGAAGTGATCAACCCGCCTCGCCCCCCAGAGTGCCGGGACCACAGGCGTGAGCCACCACGTCCAGCCCCCACATTGCTTCTGGCCTCCGTGGTAGACCTCCCAGACGGAGCGGCCAGGCAGAGGAGCTCCTCACTTCTACCCAGACACGGGGCGGCCGGGCAGAGGGGCTCCTCACTTCCCAGACGGGGCGGCCAGGCAGAGACGCTCCTCACTTCTTCCCAGACGATAGGTGGCTGGGCAGAGGCGCTCCTCACTTCCCAGACGATGGGTGGTCGGGCAGAGGCGCTCCTCACTTCCCTGACGATGGGCGGCCGGGCAGAGGCGCTCCTCACTTTCCAGACGATGGGTGGCCGGGCAGAGGCGCTCCTCACCTCCCAGACGATGGGTGGCCGGGCAGACGCGCTCCTCACCTCCCAGACGATGGGTGGCCGGGCAGAGGCGCTCCTCACCTCCCAGACGGGGCGGCCGGGCAGAGGCGCTCCTCACTTCTTCCCGGACGGGGTGGCCGGGCAGAGGCGCTCCTCACTTCTTCCCGACGGGGCGGCCGGGCAGAGGCGCTCCTCACTTCTTCCCGGACGGGGCGGCCGGGCAGAGGCGCTCCTCCCCTCTTCCCGGACGGGGCGGCCGGGCAGAGGCGCTCCTCACTTCTTCCCGGACGGGGCGGCCGGGCAGAGGCGCTCCTCACTTCTTCCCGGATGGGGCGGCCGAGCAGAGGCGCTCCTCACTTCCCAGACGGTGGGTGGCCGGGCAGAGGCGCTCCTCACTTCCCAGACGATGGGTGGCCGGGCAGAGGCGCTCCTCACTTCTTCCCGGATGGGGCGGCCGGGCAGAGGCGCTCCTCACTTCTTCCCGGACGGGGCGCCCGGGCAGAGGCGCTCCTCACTTCTTCCCGGACGGGGCGGCCGGGCAGAGGCGCTGCTCACTTCCCAGACGGGGCGGCCGGGCAGAGGCACTCCTCACTTCCCAGACGATGGGTGGCCGGGCAGAGGCGCTCCTCACTTCCCAGACGATGGGTGGCCGGGCAGAGGCGTTCCTCACTTCCCAGACGGGGTGGCCGGGCAGAGGCACTCCTCACTTCCCAGACGGGGCGGCCGGGCAGAGGCGCTCCTCACTTCCCAGACGGTGGGCGGCCGGGTAGAGGCGCTCCTCACTTCCCAGACGGTGGGTGGCCGGGCAGAGGCGCTCCTCACTTCCCAGACGGTGGGCGGCCGGGCAGAGGCGCTCCTCACTTCCCAGACGGTGGGTGGCCGGGCAGAGGCGCTCCTCACTTCCCAGACGGTGGGTGGCCGGGCAGAGGCGCTCCTCACTTCCCAGACGGTGGGTGGCCGGGCAGAGGCGCTCCTCACTTCCCAGACGGGGCGGCCGGGCAGAGGCGCTGCTCACTTCCCAGACGGTGGGTGGCCGGGCAGAGGCGCTCCTCACTTCCCAGACGGTGGGTGGCCGGGCAGAGGCGCTCCTCACTTCCCAGACGGGGCGGCCGGGCAGAGGCGCTCCTCACTTCCCAGACGGTGGGTGGCCGGGCAGAGGCGCTCCTCACTTCCCAGACGGGGCGGCCGGGCAGAGGCGCTCCTCACTTCCCAGACGGTGGGTGGCCAGGCAGAGGCGCTCCTCACTTCCCAGACGATGGGTGGCCGGGCAGAGGCACTCCTCACTTCTTCCCGGATGGGGCGGCCGGGCAGAGGCACTCCTCACTTCTTCCCGGATGGGGCGCCTGGGCAGAGGCGCTCCTCATTTCTTCCCGGACGGGGCGGCCGGGCAGAGGCGCTCCTCACTTCTTCCCGGACGGGGCGGCCAGGCAGAGGCGCTCCTCACTTCTTCCCGGATGGGGCGGCCGGGCAGAGGCGCTCCTCATTTCCCAGACGGGGCGGCCGGGTAGAGGCGCTCCTCACTTCTTCCCGGACGGGGCGGCCGGGCAGAGGCGCTCCTCACTTCTTCCCGGACGGGGCGGCCGGGCAGAGGCGCTCCTCACTTCCCAGACGGGGCGGCCGGGCAGAGGCACTCCTCACTTCCCAGACGATGGGTGGCCAGGCAGAGGCGCTCCTCACTTCTTCCCGGATGGGGCGCCTGGGCAGAGGCGCTCCTCATTTCTTCCCGGACGGGGCGGCCGGGCAGAGGCGCTCCTCACTTCTTCCCGGACGGGGCGGCCAGGCAGAGGCGCTCCTCACTTCTTCCCGGACGGGGCGGCCGGGCAGAGGCGCTCCTCATTTCCCAGACGGGGCGGCCGGGTAGAGGCGCTCCTCACTTCTTCCCGGACGGGGCGGCCGGGCAGAGGCGCTCCTCACTTCCCAGACGATGGGTGGCCAGGCAGAGGCGCTCCTCACTTCTTCCCGGATGGGGCGGCCGGGCAGAGGCGCTCCTCACTTCTTCCCGGATGGGGCGCCCGGGCAGAGGCGCTCCTCATTTCTTCCCGGACGGGGCGGCCGGGCAGAGGCGCTCCTCACTTCCCAGACGGGGCGGCCGGGCAGAGGCGCTCCTCACTTCTTCCTGGATGGGGCGGCTGGGCAGAGGCGCTCCTCACTTCTTCCCGGACGGGGCGGCCGGGCAGAGGCACTCCTCACTTCTTCCCGGACGGGGCAGCCGGGCAGAGGCGCTCCTCACCTCCCAGACGGTGGGTGGCCGGGCAGAGGCGCTCCTCACTTCCCAGACGGTGGGTGGCCGGGCAGAGGCGCTCCTCACTTCCCAGACGGGGCGGCCGGGCAGAGGCGCTCCTCACTTCCCAGACGGTGGGTGGCCGGGCAGAGGCGCTCCTCACTTCCCAGACGGGGCGGCCGGGCAGAGGCGCTCCTCACTTCTTCCCGGACGGGGGCAGCCGGGCAGAGGCGCTCCTCACTTCTTCCCGGATGGGGCGGCTGGGCAGAGGCGCTCCTCACTTCTTCCCGGACGGGGCAGCCGGGCAGAGGCGCTCCTCACTTCTTCCCGGACGGGGCAGCCGGGCAGAGGCGCTCCTCACCTCCCAGACGGTGGGTGGCCGGGCAGAGGCGCTCCTCACTTCCCAGACGGTGGGTGGCCGGGCAGAGGCGCTCCTCACTTCCCAGACGGGGCGGCCGGGCAGAGGCGCTCCTCACTTCCCAGACGGTGGGTGGCCGGGCAGAGGCGCTCCTCACTTCCCAGACGGGGCGGCCGGGCAGAGGCGCTCCTCACTTCCCAGACGGTGGGTGGCCAGGCAGAGGCGCTCCTCACTTCCCAGACGATGGGTGGCCGGGCAGAGGCACTCCTCACTTCTTCCCGGATGGGGCGGCCGGGCAGAGGCGCTCCTCACTTCCCAGACGGGGCGGCCGGGCAGAGGCACTCCTCACTTCCCAGACGATGGGTGGCCAGGCAGAGGCGCTCCTCACTTCTTCCCGGATGGGGCGGCCGGGCAGAGGCGCTCCTTACTTCTTCCCGGATGGGGCGCCCGGGCAGAGGCGCTCCTCATTTCTTCCTGGACGGGGCGGCCGGGCAGAGGCGCTCCTCACTTCTTCCCGGACGGGGGCGGCCGGGCAGAGGCGCTCCTCACTTCTTCCCGGACGGGGCGGCCGGGCAGAGGCGCTCCTCACCTCCCAGACGGTGGGTGGCCGGGCAGAGGCGCTCCTCACCTCCCAGACGGTGGGTGGCCGGGCCGAGGCGCTCCTCACCTCCCAGACGGTGGGTGGCCGGGCAGAGGCGCTCCTCACTTCCCAGACGGTGGGTGGCCGGGCAGAGGCGCTCCTCACTTCCCAGACGGTGGGTGGCCGGGCAGAGGCGCTCCTCACTTCCCAGACGGTGGGTGGCCGGGCAGAGGCGCTCCTCACTTCTTCCCGGACGGGGCGGCCGGGCAGAGGCGCTCCTCACCTCCCAGACGGTGGGTGGCCGGGCAGAGGCGCTCCTCACCTCCCAGACGGTGGGTGGCCGGGCCGAGGCGCTCCTCACCTCCCAGACGGTGGGTGGCCGGGCAGAGGCGCTCCTCACCTCCCAGACGGTGGGTGGCCGGGCAGAGGCGCTCCTCACCTCCCAGACGGTGGGTGGCCGGGCAGAGGCGCTCCTCACTTCCCAGACGGTGGGTGGCCGGGCAGAGGCGCTCCTCACTTCCCAGACGGTGGGTGGCCGGGCAGTGGCGCTCCTCATTTCCCAGACGGGGCGGCCGGGCAGAGGCGCTCCTCACTTCCCAGACGGGGCGGCCGGGCAGAGGCGCTCCTCACCTCCCAGACGGGGCGGCCGGGCAGAGGTGCCCCTCACCTCCCAGACGGGGCGGCCGGGCAGAGGCGTTCCCCACCTTCCAGATGGGGCGGCGGCCGGGCAGGGGTTGCAATCCCAGCACCCTGGCAGGCCAAGGCAGGCGGCCGGGGGGTAGAGGCTGCCGCGAGGCCAGACCACGCCGCCGCACTCCAGCCCGGGCAACACCGAGCACTGGGTGAGCGAGACTCCGTCTGTAGTCCCAGTACCTCGGGAGGCTGAGGCGGGCAGAGCACTCGTCGTCAGGAGCCGGCGACCAGCGTGGCCAAGATGGCGAACGCGTGCCTGCATCCAAAGGAGAAAAGGCAGGCAGCGGTGGCGGGCGCCGGCAGTCCCAGGCAGTCCGTGGTGCGGGAAGCAGCAAGCCGAGTAGATTGCAGCCTGGGCCACAGAGGGAAAGGAAGAAAGAAAGAAAGAAAGGAAGGAAGGAAGGAAGGAAGGAAGGAAGGAAGGAAGGAAGGAAGGAAGGCAGGCAGGCAGGCAGGCAGGCAGGCAGGCAGGCAGGCTAGCTTCTAATCTTCTATAGTTAGGATACAATTAAAAAGTACTTAAAAGTAGAAAATTAAAAAGTAGAAGTGCTTTACTATTTAAATAAATGGAAGTAAACACTGAAAGAAATAGCTATTAAGAGTTTTAAAAAGTTGTCTCTGCTGAGGGGGAAATTTAAAAAATAGGAGTGAAATACCAAACTTCTATTTTTGTAATAAACTTAATAAATACAAAGGGAAGGACACAGAAGAAGAATAGTATATATTGATACCTGTTATGAAAACTAAGCTCACCTGGAGAAACTGCGTGAATTCTGTGTAGTTAAGATGCTTCTTCCGGTTATGCCCAAAATGCAGTCGGATAAATTCACAATCCCAGTTAAAAGGGATATGATGATGAATAATAGTCTGTCCAAAAATTTCTTTGACATTTTCTTAAAAGGGAAAACAAAAATAAATCAATTATATCTGGAATAAGTAGTTTAACCCACTGCAATGCTCCTACAGAAAAAAATTAAGAGTTTTAAAAGTCAATATCATCTGCTTCTATTAAAATAACTGCAATTTTTTTGTGTGCCCAGAAACCATGCGCAGGAACACAATTGATACAAAAAAATATAATTTTACACTTAAGAATATGTACCACTGCATATAAGGCCATGGGATTCTTAATTTCTCTTTATTTAATTTTAACTAGAAAGTGATTTCTATCTTACGTTATAAATGGCTGCTACTTTACATCCTGTATAAAATCAATAGTGTTTTCCCAGTTCCTCAAGGAGTCGAATTAAACCCTTTATCAGAAGCATGAATACCTAAATTACAGTATAATACAATATTTGTCATACTAAGTATGGTTTGATTGAGGCTTGATTATTACATTCACACTAGCCTGAATATGTCTATTGAAGATAGGTGTAAGAAAAACTACCAAAAGCATATCATTAGCTCAGCAGCAAGCACCTTATTAAAAGCTTCTGATATTGTTAAAAATATGGTATTGACACAAAGCTTCAAAATCTCCATAAAATCCATGATTATTAGTCTGAACTATTAAAATATTTTAAGATAAGTTAAATTAGTGATTCACTTTTAAATAAAGAGCTAAATATGGTACACTAATTTTTAGATAGGAACTAGTCACACTGTGTAACGTACAACCAAAACCCTCTGGCAGCTTGTCTTCATGCACTAACAACATCATTTACATTCTTACAGAGTTCTATACTTACTATAAAAGTCAATTCACAAATGACTGGTACTTTAACAAGCATAGACTGGATAAACTAATTTAGAAGCTCATGCCAAAAAAAAAAAAATCATGAACAAAGTTAAGAAAGCAGGAAGCCTGTTTTACTGATGTCTTAAGAACAAAATTATTTTCAAATTTCAGCCAATTTTATTAGTTGAAGGGTTTTGCCATCAATAGCTATCAGTTATACTAGAGAATTAGTAAACACACATTTAAGGTTTTATAATCTCCAACTATGCTATTTTCTGTAATTTCTGCAAATTCTTTAAATAAGATACTGATCTCATATTGTAAATGATTTAATGGATTCCCTTTAGTTTTATATACATACACTTTTTCTTAATAAAAGCATTACTACTGGGATAGGGGAATGTAAGAATTCTGAACTGGACGTTCTACCAGTCTAGAGTCAATATAATAGCTCTGAATAGATTGCAGCAATCAGCAAAGTTGGAAGAAGGCATTGGATGTCACTGGGGAGATGGGATTCTCATCTTTTCTTTCAAATGGAATGCAGGATTCATTTCTTCCCTAAGTAGGGACAAAGACTTCAGAGTTTTCAAATAGGTTAAGCATTTTCACCTTACATAAATACAAATTTAAAAAGCGAAGAATTAACCCAATGGCAATTTGTGGGATCCTGGTTTCTAACCAACACAAAAGATGATCCTTAAATCTATGTGAAACTTCCAAGTTGTAAAATATGTTAAAGTTTATAAAACAATTAAAATAATAAAGATAGCAGAGAATATTTAGGGCTACAAATATTGTAGCAGATCATTAAAGATTTTTAGGATCTTTCTAACTTAATTAATTAGCTGTTTCTAGTCCCAAATTAATTAATTTCTTACTTTCAAGGTCTAACAAAAAGAAATGTTTCATCTCCAAGTTAAACAAAATTAAAAATGGAAAGCAAATTAGAACAAATTACTATATTTATTTAAGTAACATTACAATTATTAAAGGGAATAGTTATTTCATGGTAACCTTTTAAAGGTTATTTCAAAAGTTAAAATATAATTATTTGATAATAAATGTATGTATTACTACCTAGATAATTCTTATATAATGGTAGAATGAAATTGAATCCCTTTTACATAATAAGAAAATATCAGAATCTCAAATGTGAAACTATATAAAATAAAGTCCAAAATGCAAAAGCATTGAAGCTAAGAAAATTTAATTATCTATAAAAAATTTTTTGGCTGGGCACAGTGGCTCACGCCTGTAATCCCAGCACTTTGGGAGGCCAAGGCAGGCAGATCACGAGGTCAAGAGTTAGAGACCAACCTGGCCCCCACGGTGAAACTCTGTCTCTACTAAAAATACAAAAATTAGCCAGGCATGGTGGCGCATGCCTGTAGTCCCATCTACTCGGGAGGCTGAAGCAGGAGAATTGCTTGAACCCGGGAGGCGGAGGTTGCAGTGAGCTGAGATTGTGCCACGGCACTCCAGCTGGGTGACAGAGCAAGGCTCTGTCTCACAAAAAAAAAAAAAAAAAGTTTCTATTGTCACAAAAAGGATATTTATGAACTAAATTTATAATGTATAATTTACATCTGGAAAATATCTCTGTAATAAAAACTTTGGATATCCTATTTCATAAACTTCTTAGCCATCTCTAAATAAGATCTTAGAATGTCTCTGAAACAATTAAAATGATGGCCTAAATTAGTCATAGTGGTCTCCCCAAATACAGAAGTGTCATTTTCCATGAGTATTTGGACATTTTCTACTTCTCCCAAAGTGGTCACTCGACAGCTTTATGTATGGTTTTGTTATGATCATTATTATATGCTGTAGTTCATTTACCCTGGTACTTTTAGGGTTTTTTTAAGACACATCATGGACTACTATAATTACTAGAACTAATAAGATTACAAACCTACTCTAGCCCTTCTGGAGATGCATTCTACTTCCCTTCTGTTGTCACTGTTTCTACCACCAAGTGCCTGAGGCTGATTCAGATACACAGAAATAATTAGTGGAACTATTGTTTTCAAGTCCAATTCATAAATTGCCACTTTACTTTTATCAGAATGTGATAAATAAAATTATATAAAAGCTCCAGAACTGGAGAGCTTATGCTTGTATGAGGTAATAACTCAAACAGCTGGTGTTATATGTTACCCAGCTTTATCAGGTCCTGAATGACATGAAAGGGAACACCAATAGTCTCAAATATACCAAATACATCTAACTGAAACTGCATAGCAAGTTCCACCACCCCCAGAGAGAATCCCATCTTTCCAGTGGCAAACAAGGATCTTTTTTTTGCCATGTTTAAGAATGCTGTTTCTGTAAAATAGTTCTGGCCTGGAAGAAAGGGAAATGACAGTCACATCTTATTGGCAGCAAAATCACGATATAGTATTTTATACTAGGTTGGCATAGCTAAGAGAACCAGGAATCCATTAGTTTTCTGACATATAGAAAACAATAGACGACTTTTTCACTTCCTGCAGAGCATGGGCTTATGAAAGGGATCGTTTGTACTTCCATCGAAAAGGGAACTGGGGCCAAATACAAAAGTAGCCTGTCATTATGTTCTCTTTGCTCAAAGGAGAGGAGCACAATGATTTGTCAGGAGAGCAGGTAATGGTGACAACTGTGATTAAGTAAAAATGTTCACAGATGTGTAACATTAGTCAGTTTAGCTGTATCAGTCACTTATGATGATTGGACTAGATGAAATACACATTAAATCATATATATTATGCAAATATGTCTTAACAGAGATTTTAATTCCCCCAGCAACCCATACTTGTGTCTCCCCATCTCATCCACCCTCATCCCTCCCCTGGTTCTTATGGGCACTTCCTACTGGTCTTGTTCACCTTTCTGCAGTACAAAATTACCTCTGACCGGGGCTGGCACTCTTCTCCAAGACTGCCACCATGCCTGTTCCATGAATGAGCCTGGAAGGAGCTGCTGTACCAACGGTGTGGCCAGAGAACTCCTCCTGTAGGTATACAAGCCATCAGCCCTGTGACACAGCCCACCTACCATCAGCCCAAAGACATCCTTATTCCAAGGATTCCAGCCCAGCAGGAGCCACTACAACCAACTTATAGGCTTGAGACCAAACATTCTTATTGTCAGGGGGAAAAGTTCCTCAGTAGCTGAGTTTCACCTGCACAGTTCTTAAAGTGAAGTCAGAGAGGTTTTTAGGACTCCCACCATGAATGGTGAATATCCTTGTATATAGCTGAACAAAAACAATGGTGAGACTTGTAGAAGTGAAGAGTTTTTCAGTGAAGGAAAAATTGGGAGGAAAGAGGAGGAACAACTGGGAAGCCAAAAAAGAAAACAAAGGAAAACAAACAACAACAACAAAAAGACCAACAACAGGAACTTGTAGAGGAAGTCCCAATCAACATGGCATGTAGACTCAGTCCCAGACTTCTGGGTTCTACTCTCAGATGGTCATTAGTTTCCTGAATGACCTCCTGTTTCTCTGAGAGAAAGTATTTCTATTAGCCTTTTACCTACCTCTAGAAGGGACTACTGCATAGTCAATAAGTAGTCCTGCTGTCAAATATATGTAAAGGTCCATTTCTCAGGAAAGATGAGTTTGTATTTAAAGACTATCTATTGGTTGGGCGCGGTGGCTCATGCCTATAATCCCAGCACTTTGGGAGGCCAAGGCAGGTGGATCACCTGAGGTTAGAAGTTTGAGACCAGCCTGGCCAACATGGTGAAACCCTGTCTCTAATAAAAATAGAAAAAGTTAGTCGGGCGTGGTGGCACATGCCTGTAGTCCAGCTACTAGGGAAGCTGAGGCAGAAGGATCGCTAGATCCCGGGAGGTGGAGGTTGCAGTGAGCCGAGATCACACCACTGCACTCCATCCTGTGCGACACAGCAAGACCCTGTCTCAAAATAAATAAATACATACATACATACATACATACTATTATTATTGAAGCTAGACGCTTCAACAGTCTATCATCAAATAGCATAAAAACTAATAACACTCCATCCTTTTTTAACCTTGAACTCTTAAGCTACTCTAATAGCCTTGAGTACTAAAAAAAAGCAAAAAACAAAAAACTTCTCTGCAATATCCGAAAGCAACACAAAGAAAAAAAAATATCAAAAATTCTTCTTAATTTGAATACTCAGGTGAAGATCTACTTCTTACCAAATTAAGCTATATATTTATTATCATAGAATTTTCATTTCTTTTTATGGAAGTCTTTCTCTGTCATGCAGGCTGAAGGCAGTGGTGTGATCTTTTTTTTTTTGAGACGGAGTTTTGCTCTGTTGCCCAGGCTGGAGGGCAGTGGCGCAATCTCAGCTCACTAACCTCAGCCTCCCGGGTTCACGCCATTCTCCTACCTGAGCCTCCTGAGTAGCTGGGACTACAGGCATCCGCCACCATGCCCGGCTAATTTTTTTGTATTTTTAGTAGAGATGGGGTTTCACCGTATTAGCCAGGATGGTCTCGATCTCCTGACCTCCTGATCCGCCCGCCTCGGCCTCCCAAAGTGCTGAGATTACAGGCATGAGCCACCGTGCCCGGCCCAGTGGTGTGATCTTGGCTCAGTGCAACCTCTGCCTCCCAGGTTCAAGAGATTATCCCACCTCAGCCTCCCAAGTAGCTGGGGTTACAGGTGCATACCCCCATAACTGGCTAATTTTTTTGTATTTTTAGTAAAGACAGGGTTTCACCATGTTGCCCAGGCTGGTCTTGAACTCCTGGCCTTAAGTGATCCTCCTGCCTCGGCCTCCCAAAGTACTGGGATTATAGGCAAAAGCCACCATGCCTGGCCACCATAGAATTCCCTTTTTTTTTTTTTTTTTTTTTTTTGAGAGGGAGTCTCACTGTGTCACCCAGGCTGGAATACGGTGGCATGACCTTGGCTCACTACAGCCTCTGCCTCCCAGATTCAAGCAATTCTCCTGCCTCAGACTCCCAAGTAGCTGAGATTACAGGTGCATGCCACCACGCCCGGCTAATTTTTATATTTTTGCTAGAGACAGGGTTTCACCATGTTGGCCAGGCTGGTTTTTTTTTTTTTTTTTTTTTTTTTTTGAGACAGAGTCTTGCTCTGTCGCCCAGGCTGCAGTGCAGTGGCCTGATCTTGGCTCACTGCAACCTCCACCTCCTGGGGTCAAGCAATTCTTCTGCCTCAGCCTCCCAAGTAGCTGGGATTACAGGCATGCGCCAACACGCTCAGCTAATTTTTTTGTATTTTTAGTAGAGATGGGGTTTCACCATATTGGCCAGGCTGGTCTCAAACTCCTGCTCCTGATCTGCCTCAGCCTCCCAAAGTGCTGGGATTACAGGCATGAGCCACTGCACCCAGCCCAGCAGGCTGGTCTTGAACTCCTGACCTCAGGTGATCCTCCTGCCTCGGCCTCCCAAAGTGCTGGGATTACAGGCGTGAGCCACTGCACCTGGCCACCACAGAATTTCATATTATTCCATGTCTATAGCTTTGTTTCCAGTGAGAAAGGGTACATTTTTCATAACTACACTTCCATCTCCTGGCTCTTTAAAATAGTAACAATAGTTGTGCCTAACCCATCCCAATTTATTCTCTCCTTCAGGGAAAAACAGCCTATTTCAGAGGCACAAATGGAACACATTTTTATTTGCTATATGTATTAATGGTCAAACATAGTACTACATTTAAAGGAATCTCTGCTTTTTGAGGTTTCTTCAGTTAGAGGGTGCGGATGTGTCCTTGGAAAAGTTTACTGTGAAGAGGGTCCACTCCTAGGCAAACACCAAATTTGGAACACAATGTTGATGTTAATAGAGAACTCAGAACATACAACATGTTTCATACTCTTTTTATCAGTTAATAGACAACAGTTTGTTGTGTTTTTTTTTTTTGAGACGGAGTTGCGCTCTTTCACCCAGGCTGGAGTGCAGTGGTGCAATCTCAGCTCACTGCAACCTCCACCTTCTGGTTTCAAGCTATTCTCCTGCCTCAGCCTCCCAAGTAACTGGGATCACAGTTGCCCACCACCACGCCTGGCTTATTTTTGTATTTTTAGTAGAGACAGGGATTCACCCTGTTGGCCAGGCTGGTCTCAAACTCCTGACCTTGTGATCCGCCCACCTTGGCCTCCCAAAGTGCTGGGATTACAGGCGTGAGCCACCGCACCTGGCCCCTTAAAAAAAAAAAAGATTACATCTTTAGTAAGGCAATAGGCCTTTTTTTCATTTGAGACAGGGTTTCACTCCAGTCACCCAGGCTAGAGTGTAATGGCACAATCTCAACTCATTGCAACCTCCACCTCCCAGGCTCAAGCAATCCTCCTGCCTCAGCCTCCCGAGTAGCTGGGACTACAGGCATGTGCCACCATGCCCGGCTAATTTTTGTGTTTTTAGTAGAGATGGGGTTTCACCATGTCACCCGTGCTGTTCTTGAACTCCTGGGCTCAAGCAGTCTGCCCACCTTGGCCTCCCAAACTGCTGGATTGCAGACATGAGCCACTGCGCCCGGCCTTTTTTTTAACTTGGATTTTAAATGCATGGCAGCTACTGACAACATGATGTAGTATAACTGCTTATCTAGGTTACCTGAATCTAATAGTACTGAACAGGATCTCCAGTACACTTGTGGACAATGGTGAGACCAAGGCACACTTACACTGTAGCTAGCACACACCAGTCATGCAATGGCCTCTACAAGGCTCATGCCACCTGATAGTAACAGATATACAAACCATTAAGTAATTATCCACAGCATGCATTAAAAGTTTTATTAAAGAAACATCAAAGAGGAAACAATTAACTAATATTTTATTCACTCTTAAAAAAAACTCCAGAACCCTTTCCTGAGCTTTCACATTCTGAAATGGATTTCCAAGGCCTCAATCTAAGCCCTCTCCCCAGAGCAGAGGTATCTTTAACAACAAAAAACCTCATATAAACACTCAAGTAAATGTTCAATATTACTACTTATATAAATACTTGCAAAGATGCACACAGTTTAAGTATATAATTTGATGTGTATAAAATCATATCTAAAAAAAGCATAAATGAGAACAATATATACAAGTACACAGATAACATTATCATCATAGTCTACAAGAGATGCTGATGGCATAACAGGTTTTCTCCACTTCCTTATACCTTGCATCTAATATTGTCTTCCAACTTTCTCTCATCTGCACAAGAGAAAACTATAAATAGCTCTAAACTAGAAAACAGAAGGCCATTTGGTGAAAAGGATTTAACTCTATTTAGAATGGATCTAAAATTTCCTTTTACCTAAACATGTGCCTATAAATACATAAGCACAATTCATTTTATTAAGTGGGTACAAACATGAAAGCTGACCTTCACCCCAGATCCAAAATCCTATAAAAATAAACTCCAAGTTAATTATTTCCTTATGCAGAAATTCTGTAGTCTTGAATATGGCTTGAAATAAGCAGTCCCTAGAAATCTTGTTAAACGGCATTTGCTACAACAGTTTCAGTATTTTTCCTCTTAAAAATATGAAAGGAAACTTTCTTTTATTATTTCTCTCATTCTACTTAAGAAAATTTGTCTCAAAGTGGATCTTTAAAACTAGGAAGGCAGGGACAGAAGGTGAAATGGTCAAAGTCCTTAGGAAATAGGTGAGCACCATCAAGAGAGCCAACCAGCTAGCCAGGGAACCCAGAATAGAAACAGGGTACAGCTTCTAAAAAACGTTTTAAATTTTTTAGAGGCTGGGTATCACTATGTTGTGCAAGCCGGCCTCAAACTCCGGGCTCAAGAGATCCTCCCATTTCAGCCTCCCAAGGAGCTGAAATCACTCCTTCGGGAGCTGAGATTACAGGTATGCGCCACTGCACCTGGCTTCATCTTTTTCTTATTCCATAATAATATTCCTGTCTCTAGATTATGGAGGAAAAGAATGAAAGCAAGATTCTTGAGGGCTCATATATTCTTCAGTTTATACCTGGTACCGTAAAAACTAAAACTGATTTGCGTTTAATCCTAACTATATTTCTAAAAATTCTAATTCATAAATCATAGTCTGAAAGAAAAACAGAAGACCTATAAAAAGCTAAAGTTGGCTGGGCGCAGTGGCTCACGCCTGTAATCTCAGCACTTTGGGAGGCCGAGGTGGGCGGATCACCTGAGGTCAGGAGTTTGAGACTGGCCAGCCTGACCAACATGGGCGAAGCCCCGTCTCTACTAAAAATACAAAAATTAGCCAGGCATGGTGACAGGCGCCTGTAATCCCAGGTACTCGGGAAGCTGAAGCAGGAGAATCCCTTGAACCCAGGAGGCAGAGGTTGCAGTGAGCCAAGATCGCGCCACTGCACTCCAGCCTGGGTGACAGAGTTAGGCTCCACCTCCAAAACAAACAAACAAACAAACAAAACTAAAGTTGAGATCTAATAACTACAAGCTTTCATTTACATTAAATAAGGCATATATATAAACTTAGCTACTTCTAAACTCATTTTAATCTATTTATTAACAATGGCATGTGTCTTTATTATTAAGTTGGTCTTGACAGTCTGTTGGATGAAGTGGCTTGAGTTACTAATTTTATAATAATAGAAACTGGGAAAAGTAATTAAATGGAGGAGACACAAAGAACCATGATATCAAGGTACAGGGACAAAAATTAGAATTTGATTGTGAGATCTAATTCTTCATGCACACAGGATATAAGCACAGGGAACTGTCACTAACTCAGACATCTGAATCAAGTTATTTTCCAAGCATTTCTGCATCACATTTGTGAGATATGTGAGCATGTGTGATACCCACTGAAAATAGAAAATGCAGCATTACTAGTAGTACATGGTTAATGCTGAATGAGATGATGGAGGTTTTGTGCCTTAAACTACAGAATCTAGGTGTTTCTGAGGAAAGTCAACATTCTTCAGGAGGCAAGATGGCCGAAGCTTGCTCCAAAGGAGGAGGATGCCAAGATTTATATGCAAAAATCTAAATAACTCTGCATAGCAGGCCGGGCACGGTGGCTCAGGCCTGTAATCCCAGCACTTTGGGAGGCCGAGAGAGGCGGATCATGAGGTCAAGTGTTCGAGACCAGCCTGGCCAACATGGTAAAACCCCATCTCCACTAAGAATACAAAAATTAGCTGGGCATGGTGGCGCATGCCTGTAATCCCAGCTACTCGGGAGGCTGAGGCAGGAGAATCACTTGAACCCGGGAGGCAGAGGTTGCAGTGAGCCAAGATCACGCCACTGCAATCCAGCCTGGGAGACAGAGCAAGACTCCGTCTCAAAAAACAAAACAAAACAAAAACAAAACAAAACAAAACAAAAAACTCTGCAAAGCATTTTTTTGGAAAGTCTTCTCATACAGAAGATAGTTGAGTCAATCAATGCCAAGCGAGAAAATGTGTCCACCAAAATTACGACCAAGACACTATTGGTCCTTCTGATTGACTGACTAATACTTTCTCACCACTGTGACCATTGCAGTGATAATTCTTCATTCAAGTTTAACTAAAGGACATCTATTTTATAACTCAAACACCATCGTGAATAAGTGTTTAGTGCCATAACTCAGGGAAAGCCTGATTTTCAAGGGTGTTTCTACAAATATCCATGCCAATTCACACTATAAAAGGGAGATTAAGTTTAATTTTGCAAGATGAAAAATTTCTGGAGATCTCTTTCACAACAATGTGAATATACTTAATACTACTAAACTATACATTTAAAATGGTTAAGACAGTAAATTTTATCTTGGTTTTTTGCCACAATAAAAACAATTCAAATATTTTAAAAAGGTGGGGACAGTGCTCAAGGTCCTTGAACTACTACATGGTTTTTAGGAAAAAATTGTTGTAAGAAAAATTAGCCAATACTTTTACTAAACATATACTAATTTCTGTAAAAAAGTGTCTTTAATATATGGTTACAAGTAAAAATCCTAGTGTATACACCCATGAAACATCAACAATGTGTTACATTATGCGTCTACTAGAGGATTTAAATAAATTTCTACATCCATGTCAAATGGCAATTTTAATATTCTAGCCTCTTTCCTAAAACTGAAATCTAAAATTCAGGTTCAGAGAACACTAACTAATTTTGCCTTGATATCCTCCTTCAGTTCCATTCTTGGTGTTACAATGACATAGTAGCAATTTTCCAAGGATGCTACAAGAGAAGCTCTGAACTCCCTATCTAAAAATCACTTAAAGAATAAGAAAATTGTTTCATGTTGTTCAAAATCTACCTCGTAAGGAATTTTGCCCAGGCTGGCCCAGAACAAGAAAATCTTACACCATTTATTTTACGAATGTGAAAGTGTCAGTGACTCAATGACCTAAAGCAACAGCATTACTATACTTCTTCATCTTTGGCAACAGTTTAATGCTTTGAAAAAATAAAGCCATCTTTATCTGCATAAATCCTTTTAGGAAATTCAATTATGGATCAGGTCCTAAATAAGCAGCAATCCATATTTAGTTACTAGATTTAGCCATTGAAGACTGGACCAGCACCATTAACTTATCACTTATAATCTTCTTTTTCCCTTACCAAATGTCACCTCTCCATTTCCACTCTTGTCAAACAACTGGAAAGCCACTATGAACATGGAATCTGGAGCACATAAAACAGATTCAAATGCCAAAAACTCTTGATAGGAGATCAACCTGGAATAAAATATAAAACGTCATTGGCTGGTGAAGAAAGGGAAAGCATCAGGCATTTAATCTGTCTTTACTATATAAACTGTAGCTCAGGGTAACCAAATAATTGATAAAGGGTAGTTTCTTTTTATAGAGGTACTTCAGATAAGGAAGGAAGGGAGAATTAGAATATCACCCTTTTGTAAGCCCCTAGAAAATTAATGAAACTGGGCAATAATCAATAGCTCCTAACATCATGAAGACAGTGAACCAGGCAAAATATAATTAAACCTGAATCTGATCAAGTCTCTGGATCAGTTTCTCAACCTCAGTACTGCTGACATTTTAAGTTGGATAATTCTTTGTTGTGGGGGTTTCCTGTGCTTTGTAGCATGTTTAGCAGCATCCCTGGCCTCTACCCACTAGATGCCAATAGCATCCCCAAGTTGTGACCAGCAAAAATGTCTCCAGACATTGCCAAATATCCCCTGGAGAGCAAAATCACCCCTGTTGAGAACCACTGCTCTAGAACTATTCATTAATTTACAGAAAACACAACGAACAAAGGAGCATGTTCGCCACCACCACATAAATGCAGACTATAGGAAATGACAGAAGCAACATTCCATAGTTGCAGAAAAATAATTTTTAATGAAGCTATGAAAAGGATTCTTCTTTTTTTAAGGGGCCATGCTAATCTCTGTATCATTCCAATTTTATTACATGTGCTGCTGAGGCAAGCACAGGGAATCTCAATCTTAAAAGACCTAAGAGATATAACAATGAATCACAATATACATCCTTATTTGGATTCTAATTTAAACAAAGTAAAAAAAAAAAGTTTTTTAATTTATAAGATAATCTGGGAAATGGAAATACCAATATAATGCAAATGCTTGATGATATTAAGAAATCAATGTTTTTAGGAGGTTTTTTTGGTTGTTGTTAAGCATTATCTTTTAGAGATACACAGTGAGACACTTGCAAATGAAATACGTCATCTAGAATTTGCCTCAAAATAATCCAGAGGATGGAGAAGAGATGGAGGTATAAACAAAATAATTATTTTGGTAATGATTAAAAGTAGGTGATGAGTTCATAGAATTTACATTATTCTCTGTGTTATACATGTTTGAAATATCACTAATAAAAATTTTGGCCAGGGACAGTGGCTCACATCTGTAATCCCAGCACTTTGAGAGGCTGAGGCACGAGAATTGCTTGAGTCCAGGAGTTTAAGACCAACCTGGGCAACACAGGGAGACTCTACCTCTACAAAAAGTAAAAATAAAAAATTAGCTGGGCATGGTAGCACACACCTGTAATCCCAACAACTCAGGAGGCTGAGGTGGGAGGATTGCTTGAGCCCAGGAAGTAGAGGCTGTAATAAGCCATGATCGTGCTACTGCACTCCAGCCTGGGCGACAGACCAGACTCTGCCTCAATAAATAAATTAATTAAATTAAAATAAAACTTTTTAGAGGCAGGGCACAGTGGCTCACGCCTGTAATGCCAGCACTTTGGGAGGCTGAGGCAGGCAGATCACTTGAGCTCAGGAGTTCAACAGCAGCTTAGGCAATATGGTGAAACCCCGTCTCTACAAAAAAAACAAAAATTAGCCAGGTGTGGTGGTGTGCACCTGCAGTACCAACTACTTGGGAGGCTGAAGTGGGAGGACAGTTTAAGCCCAGGAGGCAGAGGTTGCAGTGAGCCAAGATTGTGCCACTGTACTTCAGCCTGGGTAACAGAGCCAGACCCTGTTTTTAAAAAAAAAAATTTTTTTAAATAAAAATGTTAAAAGGAAAAATCAAAACAAAAAAGGTGGGAGCCAGGTGCAATGTCATGCGCCTGTAGTCCCAGCTACTCAAAAGGATGAGGCATGAGGATCACTTGAGCCCAGGAGTTCAAGGCTGTAGTATGCAATGCTGGTACCTGTGAATAGTCACTGCACTCCAGCCTGGGTAACAGAGTGAGACCCATTTCAAAACAAAACAAAACTTAACAAAAAGTGGGGGAAACTTGTATGTTGGGTTTCTAGAACTTCATGAGTCCTATTATACTCAAGGTTATAAAATTAACCAGTGGTCAAAACTACACAGAAATTGCCTTCAGTGACCTTACAAAGCCAGCATATACTAGATCTTTCATAGCAAGCTTGCTACAAAGATTCCATACCATCTTGCTGCTCATCAGTAGTGAGTATCCAAGTAATAGCATTATAAAAATGTGTCTCATATGCACACAGATCTGCAGACTGGTTTTCAATGAAGTATTTTCCTAGGAAACTAATTTGATTATCCAATGTTTTGATAATTGGATTTTATTTCCTTGATTGTCCAATGTTAATTATTCTATATATTTCAAAATGTGTTAATTGATACAAGGATTTTCTATAGTATATCTTTCAGGCAATTTCTGTTTGAGCAAGAAAAAAACAGACTGACCAATAATTTTAAAAATAAAAAATAGGCTGATTATGGGTTTTCTTTAAAAAGGCATAACATACTGGTTTTTACAAAATAGCATCAAGGCATAAAAAATACACCTACCCTGAAATACAGAATATGTAGCTTTAAAACAAATTTCATGCTCAGTAGTAAAACCTTCTATATTTATGAGAAGAGGACAAAAACTTCTTCCTTAACTAGCAAAGGTCACAAACTATCAGCTGGCAGACTGAATTTGGTCCAAAGATATGTTTTCTTTAGCATGCAAAGTACTGTTTTTTAATTGCATTAGTTGACATTAAGAAATCACAAGATTTCCCATAAATACTCAGTTTTTCTGGTTTATTTTGATAAATTGCAAGTGTGAACAACACTAGGTTTCCGGTCCCAAGTAGCACCAGCCCCTTGAAGACAAGCAGTCTTTCTCCTTCAGAAAAGCAACCAAACAGGGCTCATCAGTTATCTATCTACAGACCACACTGTCCTTGTGGATTTGAGACTCTTGTCACATAGGTTTCCAATTAAGTAGCCCTTTGTTTAAAACAGAAAGTCTATGGAATTTACTAAATATGTACATTTTGTCTGTCAGCATATTCAAAAAGGTAAATCATATATTCATGCAACTTTTGAGCCAGAAGGACCCTTAGAAAGGCAAACATTAAGTGATCTTCCTCAAAGACATTCAGCAAATCAGTGAGTCTACTTAAAGACTCCTAACTCCTGCCTTCAATTTGGTGTTCTTCCATTACTGTATATCTCCTAACCCTTTCCCAATTTTAAAGTTATAGTTGAAAACCAGAAAGAGTATCTGGCATTAGTAAGTAGACCATTATTATAAGAAACTATTGGGGTAATACTCAGCCATCCCTCAATACTCAGTTACCTTCAGATATATTCAGATATATCACATGAGATATATATTCAGATGTATCATGAAAATACACAAAAGCACCAACAACTTAAAAATTAGTCAAAAATCAGCCTGTTATGGTGACACATGCCTGGAGTCCTAGCTACTCAGGAGACTAGGGCAAGAGGATCGCTTGAGCCCACAAGTTCAAGGCTGCAACGAGCTGTGATTGTGCCACTGCACTTCAGCCTGGGTGACAGAGTGAGACTCTATCTCTAAAAAATAAATAAATAAAAATCAACTGAGTACATTATTCAGCTTTAAAAAGGAATGAAATTCTGACACAGGCTGTAATATAGATGTGCCCTGAAAACATTATGCTATGTGAAATAAGGCAGACACAAAAGGACAAATATTATATTGTTCCACATATATGATAGCTAAAATAGTAGCAATAAGTGGAGTACTGATTATCAGGGGCTGGTTGGAGTGGAAGGAAAGAGAATGGAGAGTCATTATGTAATGGGTATGGGGTTTCAGCATGGAATGATAAAAACATTCTGCAAATGGATACGACAATTTTTTTTTTTTTTTTTTGAGACGGAGTTTTGCTCTTGTTGCCCAAGCTGGAGTGCAATGGCACTATCTCGGCTCACTGCAACCTCCGCCTCCACCTCCTGGGTTCAAGCAATTCTCCTGCCTCAGCCTCCTGAGTAGCTGGGATTACAGGTGCGTGCCACCACACCAGGCTAGTTTTTGTATTTTTAGTAGAAACGGGGTTTCACCATGTTAGCCATGGCTGATTTTGAACTCCTAACCTCAGGTGATCCGCCCGCCTCGGCCTCTCAGAGTGCTGGGATTACAGCCATGAGCCACCGCGCCTGGCCTTGGATATGATAATAGTTGCATAACAATGTGAATGCACTTAATATAACAATGTGAAGTGTCCACTTAAAAATGATTAAAATGGTAAATATTATGTATATTTTAACACAATAAAAAAAAAAAAGTCACTTGAGGTTACCTAGGTGCATACATTTGTCAAAGCTCAGCAAATACACCTTTGAGATTTACATTTTCTTACTATGTGCGAGTATTACATTTAAAGAAAAACACTCAAAGGCTGGGCATGGTGACTCACATCTGTAATCCCAGCACTTTGGGAGGCTGAGGCGGGTGGATCACTTGAGGTCGGTGGATCACTCGAGGTCAGGAGTTTGAGACCAGCCTGGCCAACATGGTGAACTCCCGTCTCTACTAAAAATACAAAAAAAAATTAGCCTGGCAGAGTGGCGCGTGCCTGTAATCCCAGCTATTTGGGTGGCCGAGGTATGAGAATTGCTTGAACCGGGGAGGCAGAGGTTGCAGTGAGCCGAGATCGGGCCACCGCACTCCAGCCTGAGTAACAGAGACACACTCTGTCTCAAAACAAACAACAACAAAAAGCCCTCAAAACAAAAAACACTAGTAAATAATGTGCATGCTAAAATATTTAAGAACTGTATCAATGTCTGTACTTTACTCTGAAATGTATAAAACCATAAGATGGATTGATGGAAGTATAGAGGGATAGATGGATATATGAAAAAGCAAGAATAGTCAGATGTTAATAGTAGAATCTGGCCAGGTGCAGTGGCTCATGCCTGTAATCCCAGCACTTCGGAAGGCCAAAGGAGGAGGATTGCTTAAGCCCAAAAGTTCAAGACCAGCCTAAGCAACATAGAAGGACCCTATCTCTACAAAAAAATACCAAAATAAATAAAAATTAGCTGTGCATGAGGCAGGCGCCTGTGGTCCCAACTATTTGGGAGGCTGAGGTAGGAGAATCATTTGAGCTCAGGAGGTCGAGGCTGCAGTAAGCCATGATCATGCCACTGCATTCAGCCTGGGCAACAGAGTGGGACCCTGTCTCAATAGTAATAATAATAATAATAAATAATAAAAGAATAATAATAAATATAATCTGTGTGGCAGTCTAGGTGGTAGATATATGGGTGTTCACTACAAAATTCTTTCAACTTTCTTGAATGTTTGAAAATTTTCATAATAAAATGTTGGGAGGAATGAGAGAAAAATAAGCCACTTGACAGTCTCTCTGATACTCTCCTCTATTTCAAGCCCACAGTCATTATATACATACTGTATTATAATGCAACAATATTTTTCTGAAAGCAAGAAATAGTCTGCAATGCTAACATAAAGCAAGCATGTTCCAGAATTTTATTTATTTATTTATTTATTTATTTATTTATTTTAAGAAACAAGGTCTCAATCTGTCTCCCAGCTGGAGAGCAATGGTGCAATCAGAGTTTACTGTAACCTGGAACTCCTGGGTTCAAGTGATCCTCCTACCTCAGCCTCCTGAGTAGCTGGGACTACAGACAAGCACCACGATACTCGGTTAATTTTTAAATGTTTTTGTACAGACGGGGTTTTGCTATGTTACCCAGGTTGGTTTTGAACTCCTAGCCTCAGGAGATCCTTCTGCCTTGGCCTCCCAAAGTGCTGGGCTCATAGGCGTGAACCACCATGCCTGGCTCCAGAATGTTTTTAAGGCTCCTTTTCCCTTTATCCTGCCATGGATTCCTTTATTGCTAGAAGGGCCCAATCAATACTTTAATAGAATATATGCAAACCACAAGCTACTAACTGTTGAGTGAAGAAACTACTGATTAGTTCACACTCTTATTAGTTTTTCTTGTAATGGGGATAAGGAGGTACTTTCACTTTTTATCATATTACCCCATTGTCTGACTTTTTAGAAAGAACATGTATTCATTTTATAACTTTGAAAAATATATTTTCTGAATTTGGTGTTTTTTAAAAATTTTCTATGAAGCCCCTTTTTAATTTAGTAAATAGGAACTAATAAAATGACAAAATATTAATATGTTAATTTTATAATTTTTAAAACAATCAAGATTTCTGCATAAAAGGTTCCTCTGTATGCCTGTGTAACATAAAGGAAAACACTTGGGGAAAAAAGTAGAAGAAAAGAACACTGGTTTCCCCATCATAGGAGAACAGAACCTCCAGATAAAATTCTGACTAGGACTAAATATAGAAACTATGGTTCTAGAAGTTACAATTTCAAGCAAGTAACTGTCTAAATATTTTAGATTAGACCACATAATTATAGTCTCTGAGATCTGCATTAAATACATAAAATCATTTTGCTTTTCATTATACACCAGAACTTCAAAGTTTAAGCCACAATCCCACAAATAATACTTGGCTAATGGCTTTTACTTTTAGACAACTGATTGTGCTATTTATAATATATAATGTTGTTTTGTATGTTACGTGGCTTTCTACAGCAAGCACCCATATCCAAACACTCCTACTTATTTTACTATCTATTGGGGGAAAGGAGATGGGAAACAAGAGAGAGGGAACAGTTAACATCCTAGAAAACATGGGGGAAGGATTGCAGAGCACAAAAGAGCATGTTTCAACCACTCCTAGACCAATTTTTCTCACACACTTAACCAAATCACTTGAACTTGTTTATACTAGTTCTGCTCATTCAGACTTGGTCTTGAGTGGTTATAAGCAATATTGTATGTTGCCATTTCACATAACATATCTATGGGACTCATCATCAAAAAACTACGCTAGAACCAAGGAACACATTTTGGGGCAGGAAACAATGTACCAAGTAAGCTATTCTAATATTTCATCACTGCCCTGGGTTAAGGGGTAGCAAACAGAAAGAGGGAGAACAGAGAATATCTTTTTTCTTTTTTGTTAAGACAGAATCTCACATTTTGCCCCTCAGGCTGGAGTACAGTGGCTCAGTTATAGCTCACTGCAGCCACAAACACTTGGGCTCGATCAATCCTCCTGCCTCATTCTCCCAAGTAGCTAAGGCTATAGGCACACACCACCACGACTGGCTAATTTTTTTCTTTAATTGTGTAGAGATGGGGTTTCACCATGTTGTCCAAGCTGGTCTCAAACTCCTAGCCTCAAGCGATCCTCCCGCCTCAGCCTCCCAAAGTGCTGACATTACAGGTGTGAGCCACTGTGCCCAGCAGAGAATATCTTTTTAAAAAGATGATTATAAGAAGAAAAATGGGCCAGGTGTGGTGGCTAATGCCTGTAATCCCAGCTCTTTGGGAGGCTGAGGTGGGCGGATCACAAGGTCAGGAGTTGGAGACGACAAGCCTGGCCAAATGGTGAAACCTCGTCTCTACTAAAAACACAAAAATTAGCCGGGCGTGGTGGCATGCACCTATAATCCCAGCTACTTGGCAGGCTGAGGCAGGAGAATCACTTGAACCCACAAGGCAGTGGTTGCAGTGAGCTGAGATCACACCACTGCACTCCAGCCTGGGTGTCAGAGTGAGACTCCGTCTCCGACAAAAAAAAAAAAAAAAAAGAAAAGAAAATGTCCTACTTTAACAATGCAACTCAGCCTAGGAGAACCACATGAAGCTTCAAAGAAGATACACTACTGAGATAGAATAGAGCAGATGGTCACAAAAGGAAATATTTGAAAATATATGCATATTCTGAAATCAGGTCTTAGACCAAATTACCAACAATAAATACTCTGATAATTTCTAAAAGAGCTAAATATATATGTTACCTTTAATAATTTTGATGAAGGAATTCTGATAGGTATAATTAATTTTCATTTGCTTTATTGTCTAATCACTATTGAAAGATCCTATGATTGAATGATCCACAGTGATTTATCAGCTGCTATATTTTGAGAGAGTAGACCTAAAATGTATAAGTTCCCCAATACCTGCCATTTATAAATGATATAAAATCTTTCCAAAACAAACATTTGTGGAACACATAGTAAATTTCACACACTGCGCAAGGTTCTATGGGACAATAAAACTGAATACAGTACTAATCCTGGACTCAAAGAACTTAGACACCAATCTTTCTACTTTATTACAATAGCTACCTAAATTGATTCTATTGCATGCGAGTCTTGTCCCATTCCAACCCACCATTTCTAAAATCTGTTTACATCTGTGGTAATGGAAATAATTTTTAGACTACTTACTGCCTAGTTTCTCAAAGTTTGTCACATAAGCACCTCAACAGGTAGGAGAAAGAGCCTAGGCCCTGGAGGCTTGGAGATGTAGACTGAAACTGCCATAACAAGCCAAAATTTTCTTTACCTAATTCATGCAAATATTACATTCACTCCATAATACAGCCATATATGATTTTAATACAAATAACGATTGCTTTTCTCCCCTGAGATGAGTAAACTGACACTCTAGCAAGATGCCCCTTGTTATTTCTGTGTTTTCACACACCCATACACTACCAGGCTAAAAATACCTGCAAGACAGAGTCAAAAGCCTTCAGCCACTCCAACTACATCTCCCCCAGCAACAAAGCAATGCCACAGCCACATCAAAGTACTTGCAACACAACCCTCCTCCATTGCCATTCACTAATGCGAGCAGACGCGCGCACACACACACACATGCCCCTTAATGTTTCATTCCGTTCCTGTTCCCTTTCCTAGAATTCTCGTCCCTACTTATCCAACTACTAACAAGCTTGTACTAATCCTGCCAGATTTCACTCAAGCATTACCTCTTCCGTGATGCTGTCCTGACCACCCAAAACAGTTAACCATGCTTTCTTGGGTTCCCTCTATACCTCTCATATAGCTATGACAGCACCTCATTTCAGAAGTGTTACTTTTTTCCTTTGTTTAGTCATTTTCTTTCTCACTAAGCTATTACCTTCTTTTGAAGGCCAAAAGCCTCATTTAATTTATGTTTGTATTTGTAAGGCCCACCAGTGCCTGACAAACAATGGCTGTTCAATTAATGTTTGCCAAATAAATAGACAAATGAATAAATATCACTCCCTAAACTCTCCCCTGATTTATTTTTCATCATAGTACTTACAGCCATCTAACATACCATAATTCACTTTTTTATTATCTTTTTGTGGCTTTTTCACTGATATATTAATAATTCCAGCACCAAGAACAGTACCTGAGGCATAGCAGGCACTCAATACCTATTGAATGAATGGAAGAAATATACTTGGTTATTTGGAACTCATTCTGCTCAGATTATTCAACATAAAATGTGGCTTTTCCCGTGAAATATTTTTTCGAAAAAAAGAAATGCCTGTATCCTTGATAATCCCAGTAAATAACACCATTTTTATAAACTTTGAATAAAATATATAGTTTAATTATACAACTAGTATGTATCAATTTTTAAAGGCTGGGCATGGCAGCTCACACCTCTAATCCCAGCAGTTTGGGAGGCCGAGGCAGGCAGATCACTTGAGGTCAGGAGTTCGAGATCAGCCTGGCCAACATGGTGAAACCCTGCCTCTCCTAAAAATACAAAAATCAGCCAGGTGTGGTGGCACAGGCCTGTAATCCCAGCTACTTGGGAGACTGAGGCAGGAGAATCACTTGAACCCAGAAGGCGGAGGTTGTAGTGAGCTGAGATCATGCCACTGTACTCCAGCCTGGGCAACAGAGCAAGGCTCCATCTGAAAAAAAAAAAAAAAAAATATATATATATATATATATATATATAAAATATTTTTTTAATGTAGACCAAAACAAAACAAAACATGGATCTCCAGTTAGTGTGGTTTAAAAATTATTGGCTCAGAATTTGACCTATAAAGTGGAATACTTGCCTGGCATCCTCATTTTTTTCAACATAAATCTTCAATTATTTTTCCAAACAATTTTTTTTGAATACATTTTTCTTTTTGGAGACAAGAGCTCGCTCTGTCGCCCAAGCTAGAGTGTAGTGGCGTGATCTCGACTCACTGCAAGCTCTGCCTCCTGGGTTCACACCATTCTCCTGCCTCAGCCTCCCAAGTAGCTGGGACTACAGGTGCCTGTCACCATGTCCAGCTAATTTTTGTATTTTTTTAGTAGAGATGGGGTTTCACCGTGTTAGCCAGGATGGTCTCAATCTCCTGACCTCGTGATCCACCCACCTTGGCCTCCCAAAGTGCTGGGATTACAGGCGTGAGCCACCGCACCCAGCCTGAATACATTTTTTGTAATGATTTCTGTATCCCAAAAATATAACAATAATATATTTTAAAAACATATTTTCTAATTACTAACGAGTAAATTGGTAATTACTAATTACATGTTTACTAATATTAAAATTCTAGATACTCATAGGTAATCTTGTGGGGTTTTTTAATTTTTTTTTTTTTTTTTTTTTGAGACAGAGTTTCACTCTTGTTGCCCAGGCTGAAGTGCAATAGCTCAATCTTGGCTCACTGCAACCTCCACCTCCCGGGTTCAAGCGATTCTCCTCCCTCAGCCTCCCGAGTAGCTGGGATTACAGGCATGAGCCACCATGCCCGGCTAATTTTGTATTTTTAGTAGAGACAGGGTTTCTTCATGTTGGTCAGGCTGGTCTCGAACTCCTGACCTCAGGTGATCCGCCCGCCTCAGCCTCCCAAAGTGCTGGAATTACAGGCATGAGCCACCGTGCCCGGCTGGTTTTTTAAATTTTTAATAATATATTCCAGAACATTAGTTTTCAGAAAATGCATGAAGATACTTACCCATCCTTGGTTTGATCAGCTACTCCTGCCAAGAGCTGCACGATCTTTGGGTTACTATTTGGATCATTATACAGTCCAAGATAGCGCTGAACAAAGTCTTCTGGGGTCATGTAACGCTCTCCATCAACCTCAGTACTGGCATACTAAAAAAATAAATAATGCATACTGAAAAATTATCCAATATCATTTTATATCCAACAGATGTTTTGTGAAAAGGTAAATTAAAGGCCAGTATTAAAATCAAAATAAAGATAATAAATGCAGAATTTTTCTCTGGATACTGAAAAATCACATATTCAGAGCCTGATTTAAAAACACTTTATAGTACTAATATATGCACAACATGTATGAACCTTGAAAACATTACGATAAGCGAAAGAAGACAGACACTAAAGGCCATATATTATGTGATACTATTTACGTGGCATGTCCACAAAAGGCAAGACCATAGAATCAGAAAGCAGAATATTGGTTGCCAGGAGCTGAAAGGAGAGGGGGAATGGGAGTTAACTGCTTACTGGGTATCAGATTTCTCTTTGGGGATGGTGAAAATGTTCTGGAATTAGATAGTGGTAACATCATACAACATTGTAAATATACTTTAAAAAAAAACACTGAATTGTATACTTTAAAATGGTTAAAATGGTGAATTTTACGTTATGTGAATTTTATGTCAATTAAAAATACATATATTGGTAAGATAAAAGATATGAAAAGACTAAGAAAGGTGAAAGGGCAGCCAAGACCTGAAAGTGACTCCCAGAGGCTTCCTGTCTACAAGAGCACCAGGGAGACACGTAACTTGCCAAACCTTAGAGGTAAAATGAATGAGAAAGGAATAACAAACAAGACCTTTCATTATTCCAAGTTCCAGTAGCCGGAAATAGGAAATAAATTAAAATATTCTTTGACATCAGTAATTTTTTACATCAATAATTTTTTTAAATAAAATAATAATAATACCTGCACCAAAGAAACTCATTAATTTAAGGGCTTTATATACTATGGGATGACCAAACATGAACAACCAAAGCTCTTCTCCTTGAGTTGCATCAGATTGATTGTTACTTCAGTCAACCAACAAAGCAGTAAGATCAGAACTGAAGAATACAAGGGCTCACAAAATGTCAAGCACGAAAAATTAAAGCGAACATCTACACCAGGCCCTGGCCCATCATTGTTAAATTGCAGAACATCCAAATGAAGTGAAAATTCTACAAGTTTTCAGAGAGAAAAACCAGGTCACATATAAAGAATCATGAATTAAGGGCATCATGCTCCTCAACAGTCCTGCTTTTTTTTCCCTCAGCACCTCTTTCTAACATACTTTATATTTTACTTCTTATGTTTATTGTCTATCTCCCAATTAGAATGTGTCACAAGGGAAAGATTCTTTGTCTAATTTGTTTACTAATATATCCCAAACACCAAGAATGATGCCTGGCTTATAGTAGGCACTCAGTAAATATTTGGCAAATGAATGAATTGGTAATAGGTACACAAATAACTAGGCAAATCAAAAGTTTGGTAATTTTTAACTATGAGAAATTATTTTTATTGTACAAAAATAGAAAATATCATAATCCATGACTTGGCTCAAAATAAACAGTATTTATAGTCATAATAACATAGATATCAAATGTCAATTTAATAAAAATTATAAATAGGACAGGCACAGTGGCTCACACCTGTAATTCCAGCACTTGGGGAGGCCAAGGCGGGCGATTGCTTGAGCCCAGGAGTTCAAGACCAGCCTGGGCAACATGGCAAAACCCCGTCTCTACAAAAATACACAAATTAGCTGGGCATGATATCACGTGCCTGTAGTCCTAACTACTCAGGAGGCTGAGGTGGGAGGATTGCTTGAGCCTGGGAGGTCGAGGTTGCAGTGAGCAGTGATCATGCCACTGTACTCCAGCCTGGGCAACAGAGCAAGACCCTGTCTCGAAAAAAAATAAAATTATAAATATACTGAGAGGAATGTGAGAGGAAGTAGTATAAGGAGGCTAAGACCTCAGCTACTATAACAGAAAGTCAAAAATGTCTAGAAATATCAATATAGAAATGTGAAGGGAAATACCAAAAGAAATAGCTAAAAGAGTTACAAGTGGTTGCTTCTGGAAAACAAGATGGGGAAGAAGAATCAGGGCAAATGATTGGTGGTTTGCTTTCTGGTCAAGTATTGCAAACGTCTCCATTTGTGGATCTGAATAAACAAAGCCACCTGTTCTTTCAATAAGAAAAGAGGCCAGGCACAGTGGCTCACACCTGTAATCCCAGTACTTTGGGAGGCCAAGGCAGGAGGATCCCTTGAACTCAGGAGTTCCAGCCTGCGCAACATGGAGAGACCAGGTCTCTACAAAAAATCAGAAAAGTAGCTGGGCATGGTGGTGCACACCTGTAGTCCCAGCTATGCAGGATGCTAAGGAGGGAGGATCACTGGAACTTGGGAGGTCGAGACTACGGTGAGCCATGATTGTGCCACCACACTCCAGTCTGAGTGACAGAGCAAGACCCTGTCCAAAAGAACAAAAAACAAACAAAAAAAGCCACAGAGACTACCACCACAAGTGCTATATCAGCCTGCATAAGAAGTAGCCCAGTGGCCAGGCGCAGTGGTTCACGCCTGTAATCCCAACACTTTGGGAGGCCAAGGCGGCCAGATCACTTGAAGTCAAGAGTTCGAGATCAGCCTGAACAACATGGTAAAATGCCATCTCTACTAAAAATACAAAAATTAGCCAAGCATGGGGTGGCATGCGCCTTTAGTCCCATCTACTTGGGAGACTGAGAGGAATGGGAGAATCACTTGAATTTGTATTTTTAGTAGAGATGGGTTTCACCGTGTTAGGCCAGGATGGTCTCAATCTCCTGACCTCGTGATCCACCTGCCTCGGCCTCCCAAAGTGCCAGGATTACAGGTGTGAGCCACCATGCCGGACCCTCACCTGTATCTTTGTAATAGCCACTTCCTAGTCTCCCTGTCCCAAGTTAGTTCCTCTCTCCTCCACTCACCTTTCATGTTGCCATCAGGAATAGCACAGATCAGATTATGTCTCTCCTTTCTTCTAAAACTTTTAGTATTGTTCCACAGCTTGCAGAATAAAGTTCAGACTCTTCTGTTTAGCATTCAAAGCATTTGAGAGGTGGGAGAATCACTTGAACCTGGAAGGCGGAGGTTGCAGTGAGCCAAGATTGCACCACTGCACTCCAGCTTGGGAGACAAGAGCAAGACCCTGTCTCAAAAAAAAAAAAAAAAAATAGTCCAGGGTTTGCTAGATGACTTGTGCTACAGAACAAAAATAAAAAGAAGTAGCCCAATGTGGACTTTTTTTTTTTTTTTAACTAATTGGTGTTAACAAAAGCATTCAAGAAATATCACCCCAAAATAAAGTCATGTTCTCTATACATGACTATAAAAGCCATTCTTGAAGGGGTTTTGGGTTTAAACCTTGGCTCTACCACTAACCCTTTGTGAGTCCCTAGACAAGCTTATTGTCCTCCCAGGCCTCTAGAGATTTCACACACTTATACAATGAAGACAAAATAATCTTTGAAATTTCAAAACAATAAATATATAAACATAGGATAAAGAAAACAATAAGTTTCAAAACAATAAGTATATAAACATAGGATAAAGAAAAAGCAAACTGTAAGATATTTATACTAATAGTAAGTAGATTCCATCAATTCCTGTCAATTGCTTCTTTTCTTCCTCATTCTTAACATGTATGAGATAATTGGACATGTTCCACCAAGATCACAAAACCACTAGAGTTAAGAATAGGCAGGAGTGAGGAAAGGCACAATATGAGGAAGACCGCTGCAACTGGAAAGAAGGATGGATACAAGGAAGTCTAAAAACAGAATGTAGGGAGACTGACAAGTTAGTTACTAGTCAATTACTAGTTCCTGTTACTAGTTCCGTCCACCAGTAACTAGAATATGGGTTGCAAACAATGGTATGAGAAATATACTATGGGAACCAAAAAGGAGTGATTCATTCTTAGGACTGGTGGGATGGGGCCAGGGAACAGAGGGAGAAAGGCAACACTTGGAATAGACCTTAAAAGTTAAATCCAATTTCAATTGCAAGTGGAGAGAATGGGTATTTCAAGCTAAAAACAAAAACAAAACAAAAACACAAAAAACTAATGTGAACAAATGTTGCAAGAAAAAATACCCTTTTTTTTTCTTTTCTGGGAGAAGGGTTAGTTGGATAGAGAAATGGTAATAAAGAGAGCATATACAAATACATGTAGTAGAAAAGGCAGTTTGAAACCAAATGGTAGACTTTGAATGCTAAACAGAAGAGTCTGAACTTTATTCTGCGAGCCATGGGACACTACTAAAAGTTTAAGAAGAAAGGAGAGACATACCTGATCTGTGCTATCCTTGATGGCAACATAAAAGGTGAGTGGAGGAGAGAGGAACTAACTTGGAACAGGGAGACCAGTAAGTGGCTATTACAAAGATACAGGTGAGGGCCGGATGCAGTGGCTCACACCTGTAATCCCAGCACTTTGGAAGGCCGAGGCAGGCAGATCACGAGGTCAGGAGATCGAGACCATCCTGGCTAACACAGTGAAACCCTGTCTCTACTAAAAATACAAAAAATTAGCTAGGTGTGGTGGCACGCACCTGTAGTCCCAGCTACTTGTGAGGCTGAGGCAAGAGAACTGCTTGAACCTGGGAGGCGGAGGTTGCAGTGAGCCAAGATAGCACCACTGCACTCCAGCCTGGGCAACAGAGCAAGACTCCATCTCAAAAAAATAAATAAATAAAAGATACAGGTGAAAGAGGTTGAGGCCTGAACCAACACAGTGGGCATGAAAAGGAAAAGACAGTGGGTACTTTACCTATTGCTAATGGCTTTTTATTATTTTAATAGTATTACATTCATACCATTCAAAATTCAGAAGGTACCAAAGAATATACAGTGAAAAGTCTTCCTCCTACTTCTGTTCCCAATCATTCAACTACCCACCCCAGAGGCAATCGATTTCTTATGTATCCTTCTAGAGATGTTTTATCCATAAACAAGTAAATTATATATATAATGTTAATATATATACACCCAAATATATGTGTGTATATATGAAATTCTTACCATTTCTCTTTTTTATATAAATGATAGCATACTATTTATATCGTCCTATACATCTTGCTTTTGTCAAATTCAGTCCTTTTGAAAAGAAATTTAGCAATATATAGGTACATAAACACAAGTATACATTATATATAATCATAAAAATGCCCAAAACCTGGCCAGGCGCAGTGGCTCACGCCTGTAATCCCAGCACTTTGGGAAGGTGAGGTAGGAGGATCACCTGAGGTCGGGAGTTCGAGACCAGCCTGACCAATATGGAGAAACCCCATCTCTACTAAACATACAAAATTAGCCGGGTGTGGTGGTGCATGCCTATAATCCCAGCTACTCGGAAGGCTGAGGCAGGAGAGTTGCTTGAACCCGGGAGGCGGAGGTTGTGGTGAGCCAAGATCGCGCCATTACACTACAGCCTAGGCAACAAGAGTGAAATTCTGTCTCAAAAAAATAATAATAATTAGTTGGGCGTGGTGGCAGGTGCCTGTAATCCCAGCTACTCGGGAGGCTGAGACAAGAGAACCTCTTGAACCCAGGAGGCAGAGGTTGCAGTGAGCCGAGATTGCACCAATGCACTCCAGCCTGGGTGACAAGAGCAGAACTCCATCTCAAATTTAAAAAAAGAAAAAAGACAATACAGATGGGATTATGGTGATCTTTGTTTTCGCTCTTCACAACTGCTTGTGTTGCTTGTTTCATTAACAGATGACAAAAGAGGGGGGAGCACATGAAAACATTTCAGAGATTTTGTATTAAGAAAATTTGGCAACAATTGTTCTTTTTGCCACAGAGGTGTCTATTCTCTAATATCTGAATTTGACCTCCAGGACTACAACCACTAAATAGAAAACACAAACACACAATAAAAGCGCTCTGTATGGCATCTACTTCATAGAATACTATGAAGCCATAAAAAACACTGAAATCATGTCCTTTGCAGCAATGTGGATGCAGCTGGAGGCCATTATCCTAAGCAGAATTAATGCAGAAACAGAAAATCAAATATCACATGTTCTCTTTTAAAAGTGGGAATTAAATATTGGGTATGAGGCAGGACAACAGGGTCTGGAGGCCGTTTCACACCAATTTCCTAGAACTAAATTGAAAGGAAAACCCTAACTTTCCACACCTAAGTAACAAAAGGACCAGAGGCTACTCTCTTTGCAAACCCCCACCTTTTCTCCACAGCAGATGGGAAATTGGCTGTTCACAACCAATCAGACTGACTGCAGGCAGAGTCTTCGTTTGCATAGAAGTACAACGGTGTACGGGAGTGTGACCTTTATAACTTCACTTCAGCCTCTGATAGGTTGCTTTCCACAACCAATCAGACCAATTGTGGGCCACCACTTCATTTACATGAGGTAAGCACCAAGTGACCAATGGGAAACCTCTAGGAAGTATTTGGACCTGAGAAGATTCTGTATCCAGGCCCTTAATTCACTGCTCATTGGCTCCCACACTGTGGAGTGTACTTTCATTTTCAATAAATTCCTGATTTCGTTCTTTTGTTGCTTCATTCTTTCCTTGCTTTGCTGGGCATTTTGTCCAATTCTTTGTTCAAAATGCCAAGAACCTGGACAACTTGCAGTCAAGACCCTCTACCTATAACAGGTACACATGGACATAAAGACAGGAACAATAGATACTGGGGACTATTAGAGCAGGGAGAGAGAGAAAGGGCAAGGGGTGAAAAAATTCCTGTTTGGTACCATGTTCACTATCTGGATGACAGGATCAACAGAAGCCCAAACCTCAGCATCACACAACATACCTTTGTAAGAAACCTGCACATGGGGGCCGGGCGCGGTGGCTCACGCCTGTAATCCCAGCACTTTGGGAGGCTGAGGCGGGCGGATCACAAGGTCAGGAGATCGAGACCATCCTGGCTAACATGGTGAAACCCCGTCTCTACTAAAAATAAAAAAATTAGCCGGGCGTGGTGGCAGGCGCCTGTAGTCCCAGCTACTCGGGAGGCTGAGGCAAGAGAATGGCGTTAACCTGGGAGGCAGAGCTTGCAGTGAGCCGAGATTGCCCACTGCACTGCAGCCTGGGCCACAGCGCAAGACTCTGTCTCAAAAAAAAAAAAAAAAAAAAAGGAAAACTGCACATGGACCTCTTGAATCTAAAATTTAAAAATTTTTAAAGTATACTGTATACATGGAATCGCCAAGATGTCAACATTCTTGACTTTAAAACTATCAGGAAATACAGCAGCCTTAGCACAAACCACAAAGGACACAGTGGCTAACAAAGAAAACAAATGCTTTAGTTGACATGTACTGAAATAGGCTTTGCCAGTATCTGGGGTTATAAATGATGCCAAAGAACCACTTACCCTGAGGTATTTTGCCAGTGTTTTCTCCAGCTCTCCTACTCTATTTTAACTGAAAGACAGAGTGTATAGCTTAGAGGAAAAAAGCATAAGTCTTCTCCCATCCATAAGGAGTCAGTACTTGACTTCTACAGGAGACAGTTAACTAATTAACTCATTAAATTAGAGACAATTACTTGGCAATGTCTGTAAGCCTGCTGCCTGAACAGCAGAACCAAAGAGGGAGTTTAGATCTGAAACTAGAATCTATCTACCCACAGTCAGTCAAAAATGCTAAAATATTTTAGGTATTATGCTAACAAAGAAAAGCTGGTACCTCAAAAATTGGTGACATATTTAAATCAGGGGTTTGGGTTTTTTTTTTGTTTTTTTTTTTGTTTTTGGGAAATTCAAGTGATCCTCCCACCTCAGCCTCCTGAGTAGCTGGGACCACAGGTACGTGCCACCATGCTCAGCTAAGTTTTTCAATTTTTATTTTTTTGTAAAGATGGGGTCCCACTAGGTTGCCCCCACACACACACATACACACTTAGTATAGCAAGCAATTTAATAGTTTCATAAGATAATTTTCATTTTGTTCCTGTGTTTTCAAAGGATGAACTAAAATGACTTTAGATGAAATTACCCAAGTATGTCTATACTCCAAGTAACTTTAGAATTCATCATCTGCCATTTCAAAGATATCTCTTAAGCAGTTGTATATCCCTCTGGGGCAAGAAGTCAAGGACACATGGAAGACATTGACATAAAGTAGCTGACAGTATCTGAAATGTATCTGAAATAGCTGGTCCATTTTCTTGACTAAATTTTTCCAAGCCCAACTCAAGTATTTGAAATGTAAAAGAACATACAGCTTTGACATTTCCAGAAATATTTAAATTTACATTGAATATAGTTAGCATGTGCTCAGGAAAGCCTTAGCATTCTAAAGCTTGAGAAATAAAATAGATCTCATGAGATTAGAATCCTCATACATTTAATCAAAATTATTGTCTATAAAAGATGGCAGGGTTTCATATACAGATGTGTATCATAATTACACTGAACTATCTGTAGCTCCAAATGAGAAGATCATGCCATCTAAAAATGTTTTGCCTACCAAGCCAACAGATCAACATACCAAGGCTTCAACTGACTGGAATAAACTGGATAGCAGTAACTCCTTTGCAATTTACCAAATTTAACCTTAAGTGACCTTTAGGATGTATGCAACCAGCTGGGCACGGTGGCTCACACCTGTAATCCCAGCACTTTGGGAGGCCGAGGCAGGTGGATCACGAGCTCAGGAGTTTGAGACCAGCCTGGCCAACATAGTGAAACCCCATCTCTACTAAAAATACAAAAATTAGCCAGGCCTGGTGGTGGGTGCCTTCAATCCCAGCTACTCGAGAGGCAGAGGCAGGAGAATCACTTGAACCCAGGAGGCAGAGGTTGCAGTGAGCCGAGATCATGCCACTGCACTCCAGCCTGGGCGAGCAGAAGAAGACTCTATCCCAGGAAAAAAAAAAAAAAAAGGATGTATGCAACCTATATTATATTAACTACACATTACAAAGACTGACACACAACCCTAAATTTCCACTAAGAAAAAAAGGTTAACTTAAATTCAATGATTTGATGAGTATAAAGCCCAAACACTCTAAATGATACAAATTACTTGTTTAAATAGTTTAAGTTCATAAACAGATCCTTTGATGTTTTATATCTCTAAAAGATATTCCAGACACTATAAAGAAAAATTCTGATGTGTTGTGACTAGAAAACTGGTTACTTTTAAAAAATTATATGGTGTATCAAGATTAAGGATTTTTGAAGTATGCACATCAAAACTAAGGCAATATATCTAGAAACACTGCTTTTTAAGCCAAAAATCTGCTGAGATCAAATCTTTCAGGTTATTTTGCATTCATTTTGAAACTGTGTGCCAGGCACTATGCCTGGTGCCTGGTACTGGGGATGCAGAGATCAACAAGACACAGTGCCTGCTGTCAAGTAGCTCAGAGATGATGGCATGACGGACACTAAAACCGGGTCAGAAAACTTGGGTTCTAAACTCCTGTGCCATTAACTCGAGAATTTTTGGGCAAAACATGCAGATTCTTGGAGTCTCTTTTTTAACAAGGGTTTGCAGAAAAATTGCTGTCCTATTGTGAGGCAAAAATGACACCCTGAACACCAAAGTACTTCAAAATTGTAAAATATAACTTGAAATAGTTACTGTAAAATGCTTAGAAACAGAAAAGCATAGGATCTCTATTTCCCTCCTTGCTTAGTGAATTCTTCTGCTTTTGCCCAAACATGAAGAAATTATTGTTCTAACTTTTCATCTCTCTCCAAGCCAGAGTTTCCCTGGGTTGGCTTCCAGTATTCCTGGGCTTACCACGAGATCGGTCCTGACTGGTCTAGGCAGCTTTATCTCTGTCTAACCAACAAGTGGCTGTAATATGAGTCAAAACAAACTGTTCCTCCATGACTTTGTTCCAACTGAGATGAACTGACATTTTCAGATCTTAACATCCTTTCAATTTCAGTAATTCAAATGACAATGTCATGAAGTTTAGTAACTACAGATATCTCACAGAGCATTTCCCACATAGAAAAATGAATTATTTGAACAATAAAAGAGGAAGATATGTACCAAGGCAAGAAGTGAGTATATGAAGCTAGTTCTTTTACTGTCCTTCACTATTATGGCTCTTACTTCCAACAGAAGCCAAATTTAGTCAGGAATGCATGCCCTTTCACTACACAAGCACTCTGCATAAGGAGCAAAGACCACAGCAGATCTGACACACAAACCCTGTTAAACAGTACAATGTGTAATTTGCCTTATTATGTTAGTTCAATTAGAATAAAAGAGCATTCTATCATAAATAATATTTTATAAGAAAAAATTATTTTAAATACATATGGCCACTTTGACTTTTTAACAACTTTATTAAGCCATATTAATTTTTAAAAACAGGGATTTTAATTAGTAATGTAAAATTTTTCCAATGTTACTCAAATCAACTACATGAGCATTAGGGAAAAGCAGTTGTATAAATCTAATTTTGATTAGCACTTTCAGTTGCATATTTTGGATATACTAGAAACAAAACCTTTTACTGATTTTGCTAAAAAAAAAAAAAAATTCTTCAGTGCTCTGCCTTCCTAACTCAGATTGCTTCCATGCATACTATGCTTATTTTTGTTGCTGTTTTAATATCTATTTCACTGTCCACTATAGTAAGCCCTACTGTCAGCTACTGAATGATGAAATTTCTAACACAGCAGGGAGGTCAAGACCCTTATTAATCACTGAAATCAATTGAAGCTACCATAATAAAGAAGATCTACCAAAACAATTTTGCACTCAAAATAACCAAAAACCTTGGAAATAAAATAATGACCCAAAGAACCCAGTAACTGGAACTAGAATGCTTCCCAAGGCAGATTAAGTTGAATAATTAATTTGCATCATTCCTTAAATACTTTAGTCTCTTAGTCTAAGTAACCATGGGAACATACAAGGAGCATATATATGTATAAGCTTGGGCAAATCATGTCACTTTGACAATCAAGGTGCTGCTCCTAGGGGGACGGAATGCCTTAATGTTGATAAGCCTTGATTAAATACCAAGATTTTCACCAAAGAGAAATAAGGACCTTTAACATAGTAGGGTGCAGAAAGTATTAAAAGATCTAAGAAACAGATCAACCAAATGCAATGTATGAACCTAGCTTGGATCCTGCTTTTTAATAAAGCTACTTAAAAATATATGAAACAATCAGGGAACTTCAACACTCAAAAGAAATTGATGATAAGACTTTTTTTAGGTGTGATAATGGTATTACGATTTGGTTGGTTTTTCAGAGTCTTTATCTTTAGGAGATACATACTGAACTATTCATGGATACTGCAAGATGATGTCTGAGAACTGCTTCAAAATAAGCCACTGTGGCTGTAATACAGATGAAGCAAGGTTAGCCATGATAATTGGTGACACTGGAATGACAGTGTCATTATACTGTTTTCTCTTTTTTTGTATGAATTTTAAAGTTTATTAATTCAGTTAGAATTACAACAAATCTTTTTAAAAAATCATTTCAAATCATATTTTATTTTTTTGAGATGGAGTTTCCCTCTGTCACCCAGGCTGGAGTGCAGTGGCGCAACCTCGGCTCACTGCAATCTTCACCTCCCAGGTTCAAGTGATTCTCCTGCCTCAGTCTCCCTAGTAGCTGGGATTACAGGCATGCGCCACCACGCTAATTTTTGTATTTTTAGTAGAGGTGGGGTTTTACCATGTTGGCCAGGCTGGCCTCGAACTCCTAACCTCAAGTGAGCTACCTACCTCAGCCTTCGAAAATGCTGGGATTACGGGCATGAGCCTCAATTCATATTTTAGATTCAGAGGGTACATGTGTAGGTTTGTTACAAGGGAATACTGTGTGATGCTGAGGTTTGGGGTACAAATGATCCCATCAGCCAGAGAGTTTGCATAGTTCCCAATAGTTTTTCCACCCTGTTCCCCTCCCTCCTTTCTCCCTCTAGTCATCCATGGTATCCATCATTATTCTATTTTCTCTAGATTTGTATATTTTTGAAATTTTTCATAACAAAGTTTTTTAAAGGGCTACAGAAAAATAATGAAACAATTCTTTACACACTAACATACCTGTATCTCCAAATAATATTAAGTAAAAAAGGCGAATTGCATTAAAATATATAAAGCAAGGCTCTTCCATTTACTGTATATCTTTGAACAAGCTACTTCACCTTTCTGGGGCTTAGTTTCCTCATCTGTAAAATGGGAATACTAATAGTACCTACCTTATAGAGTTGTTCTGAGGATTAAATAGGATGATTTATATAAAACACTTAAAATAGTGCCTGATCCATAACAGTGACACAGTAAGCATTAAGCTATTATTATTTATGTTTTTTAAAACCACAAAACCCCATATTTTCTTTTTGTTGTTGTTGTCGTTGTTGAGATGGAGTCTCACTCAGCCACCCAGGCTGGAGTGGAGTGGTATGATCTCAGCTCACTGCAACCACCATCTCCCAGGTTCAAGCAATTCTCCCGTCTCAGCCTCCCGAGTAGCTGAGATTACAGGCATCCGCCATCATGCCTGGCTAATTTTTGTATTTTAGTAGAGATGGGGTTTCACCATGTTGGCCAGGCTGGTCTTGAACTCCTAACCCCAGGTGATCCAGCCGCCTCGGCCTCCCAAAGTGCTAGGATTACAGGCCATCGCGCCTGGCCAAAACCCCATATTTTCTATGTAAATATATGGGGAAAGATCAGAAAGAAACATGACCAAGAACAGTGGTTACCTCTTAGGTGGCAGGGAATTATTGGCTTTTGGGGTAGAGCTCAGGAAGGACTTCAAGCCTTCAGAATTATTGGCTTTTGGGGTAGAGCTCTGGGAGGACTTCAAGCCTTCAGCTTTACACAGAATGTTCTACTTTAAAAAAAAAATGTATTAATGTAGGGATGTGTAATTTAAGTAGCTCTAGGCTATGAGTCCTTTAAAAACAGGGATGCCTTATTCATCCTCATACCTCTAGCACCTTGCACAGTACCTGGCTCTTTGTAGGACAATCAATAGCAATCTGTGTTGAACAGAGCTGCTGAAAATAATGAGCCATGGGATGGGAGGGGTAGGGTGAGGACAGAAAAGACGACGGGAAGAGGAAGACCACCATAAGAAAACGACTAGAAAGAAGACTGAGAGAAAAAATTTTTCTGAAGAAAAAATGAGGTGAGGATACATTTCTTCTTCAGGGGTCCTAATTTTGGTTATTTTTTGTCATTTCACTTAAGGTATTTTTGCAGATAGTATGACAGCTGCACTGGAATGTTCTAGAAAGCTACTAAATACAGCAGTGTTGACTTGGAGGCACAGAATCTCTTGCCATCTCTGTCTCCCAGCCTCCCTGAGTCACCCCTAGGCTTCCAGGTTTTCCAATCCCTTCTATGTCACACATAAACAGTTCCTGGTTTTAATGTGCCTAGCTTTCCTTCCCCCCTTCTGGTAACTGCATGCTAATTTTTCTTTAACATATGTACCTCCCTCACCCTCAATTTACACAGGTCATTCAAATGGGGCTGACTCAACTGAACAGTTCCAGAGGTGAGCATGTGAACCAGATCTGGCCAATGAGAGCACTGCCTCCTTCTAGTACATGGGTTTTCTTGGGGTGTTAGGGTGGACAATAATTCCTAGACTTAATCTAGAAATTAGAGAAACGGCACCTTTTTTCTGCTGAATGGGTAGGATTTTAATCTGGGGATGCTCCATATGGCAAAGCCTGTTAGAGAATGAAGCTAGCACAACAGAAACCAAAACTAAGAGATGAGAGGTGCATGATCCCTGGTGATAGCAGTTAAGCTCCTGATCCACTCATGGCTAGAGCCAGTACATTCTAAGCCTACACATGTTTAACCAAAATTTCCGTCACTGAAGACTGAAATAGTACTAACATATTTTCAAAATGTGTGTTTCTTCCAGTTCTAGAAACCCAACACTGGCCATAGCAATGATTTCAGTGGAAGATGCTTTCAGAAATTTCCACAGTACTAAGTAAGAGAAATCTGCACAGAAAGGGAGGTGGTGATTTTAAAAAAGAAAAGAAAGTTATGCACAAAAAAAATATGTATTTTTTGAAGTCTGTGTCTTGGGATTTCAGAGCCTATGGTTGGACTGTTATTCTTTTTCATGTCCAGACTGAGCGAATGAAGTTTCAGAAGAAAACTCTACAAACATCTTCCATGGTCTCTCGGGTCTCCCAGCCTTAGACTGTGACTATACAACATCTTAGAACCTCACAGACTTGAGAGAAATAGGTATTTGTCAATAACTTCAGATGGCTGTCTCAAGAATGTAAGTAATTCACTGATTATATGTACATATTCATAAATACATATTAACAGCTTAGTCTCTTGACTACGTCCAGCACAGTCATCTGGAGAAGACAAAGGACTCAGATCTTATTCAAGAAACAAACAAAACACTCTAATCTCAACTTAGAAGAGAAGGAAAGAGACAAGGAACTAAGCTTTATTTGGTTCTGCATAGTTTACACGTTATTTTATTTAATCTTTAGAACATCCCTATGTGCTAGGTGTCTATCCCTTCTTAGACAGATGAGAAAACAGGCTCCAAAAGTAAACACCTGAGGCCAAAAGGTTTCAAATGAGGATTCAAACCCAGGTTAGACTACAAATCCCATGTAAGTTCCAGGTACATTTTGCTGCCTTCTGGATGAAAAGGAGTTTCATCCAGCTCAAGATGTTCTAGGAACTCTATAGACAGGAGGACATTAAATTGAAAGAATCGGCCAGGCGTAGTGGCTCACGCCTGTAATCCCAGTACTTTGGGAGGCCATTTACCCCCATACTTAATTACCAATGCTTCAGGCACACAGGCCTTTCTGTTTGTTGAACACATCAAACCCTTTTCTATATCTAAGCTTTGTACGTGTGAGCCCTCTGGAATTCCCTCCACCACTTCACCCTCGTTCCCTTTTAGTTCTCAGCTCTTAATATTGCCTCCTAAAGGCCCTTCACTGACCACTCTCTTGAAAAATGATTTTTAAAACGATGGCCCTTCTCATCATTCTGTTTACTTCCTTGGATGTGTCACAATCTGCAGTAAGCTTTTTTTTTTTTTTTTTTTAAGAGACAGGGTCTTACTCTATCACCTAGGCTGGAGTGCAGTAGCATGACCCTAGCTCACTGTAACCTCAGACTCCTGGGCTCACATGATCTTCCTTCCTCAGCCTTCCCAGTAGCTAGGACTACAAGCACAGGCCACCACGCCTGGCTAATTTCTTTTCTTTTGTTTTTTTTTTGTTTGTTTTGTTTTGTAGAGACAGAATCTCACTTTGTTGGCCAGGCTGGTCTCAAACTAGTGGCCTCAAGTGATCCTCCTGCTTCAGCCTCCCAAAGAGGTGGGATTACAGGAATGAGCCAGTGTGCCCAGCCAACCTGTGGGCTTTTTTTTTTTTTTTTTCTCGAGACTGAGTCTTCCTCTGTCGCCCAGGCTGGAGTGCAGTGACACGATCTCGGCTCACTGCAACCTCCGCCTCCCGGGTTCAAGCAATTCTCCTGCCTCAGCCTCCTGAGTAGCTGGGATTACAGGCGCCCACCACCATGCCCAGCTAATTTTTGTATTTTTAGTAGAGACAGAGTTCCACCTTGTTGGCCAGGCTGGTCTCAAACTCCTGACCTCGTGGTCTGCTCTGTGGGCTTTTTTTATTGTCTACCTCGCCCCTAGAATGTTAGGTTCTAGGCTGGGCATGGTGGCTCTCATCTGTAATCCCAGCACTTTGGGAAGTCGAGGCAGGTACATCACCTGAGGTCAGGAGTTCGAGACCAGCCTGGCCAACATGATGATACCCCCATCTCTACTAAAAATACAAAAAAAAATTAGCCAGGTGTGGTTGCACACACCTGTAATCCCAGCTACTCAGGAGGCTGAGGCAGGAGAATTGCTTGAACCTGGGATGCAGTGGTTGCAGTGAGCTGAGACTGTGCCATTGCACTCCAGCCTGGGCAACAAGAGCAAAACTCTGTCCCCCACCAAAAAAAAAAAAAAAAAGAATGTGAGGTTCTACCTTCACTGAAGTCCTTTGTATTGTCCCTACCCTCACTGAACAGCTCTAGCTTATCTCTATAAAGGTAGAACCTAGTACAGTGCTTAGCCTGGTACATAGTAGGCAATCAAAAGTGTATTGATTGGCCAGGCACAGTGGCTCACACCTGTAATCCCAGCACTTTGGGAGGCCGAGGAGGGTGGATCACGAGGTCAGGAGATCGAGACCATCCTGGCTAACATGGTGAAACCCTGTCTCTACTAAAAATACAAAAAATTAGCCAGGCGTGGTGGTGGGTGCCTGTAGTCCCAGCTACTCAGGAGGCTGAGGCAGGAGAATGGCGTGAACCTGGGAGGCGGAGCTTGCAGTGAGCCCAGACTGAGCCACTGCACTCCAGCCTGGGTGACAGAGTGAGACTCTGTCTCAAAAAAAAAAAAAAAAAAAAAAGTGTATTGATTGGTAGTAGAACATCACATGGCATTTAATAACACTAATTTTCTTATCTTTTTAATTATTTTTCAATCCTTCTGCTTGATTCAAGGACAAAGTCTCACTATCCTGCTAGTCTGCCTTTAATGCCTAATACTGTTTGTTTTTTTTATGAGAACTCTATATAGTTTATGGTAAATACTTTCTAAAGTATTTAGAAAAGGCTGGGCATGGTGGCTCATGCCTGTAATCCCAACACTTTGGGAGGCTGAGGCGGGTGGATCACCTGAGGTCAGGAGTTCGAGACCAGCCTGACCAAGATGGTGAAACCCCGTCTTTACTAAAAACACAAAAATTAGCTAGGCATGTGCCTATAATCCCAGCTACTCAGGAAGCTGAGGCATGAGAATTGCTTGAACCCGGGAGGCAAAGGTTGCAGTGAGCCAAGATCATGCCACTGCATTCCAGTCTGGGTAACACAGTAAAACTCTGTCTCAATAAATAAATAAATAAATAGGTTATCATCTTCAATTTCCATACTTCTGAGGAACTGGTGAAAACCCTCAATTATAATAGCATGGTTAATAAAACTATAGATCCTTTTCTGTGTGTCTCATACTGGGTTTATTCAATCCAAATTATGCTGGGAAATCCTCTTATACCTTCAGGCTCTGAATTGCTAAATTCTTACTTTTTAAATTACTCATTTGCTCAAAGCTTAATACATATACATTGAGACTATTTTTATTTTCCTCTTTATTCTTCCCCCAAGTTAACAACCTAGTATTTATCCTTTCATACCTTTCTCAGTGCTCATTAAATCATAAACAAACATATTATTTGTAAACATTACACACAACATATATGAAATGACTTTGTTTTACAAATCAGAATCATGCTATATATACTTATTTGCATCTTTCTCACTTAATAGTACATTGAAAAATTTCTCTAAATTGGTAGTCTCGGCCTAACTCATTCACTCATTCTTTTTAGTATCTGCATAACTCTCATAGTATAGTTATTCCATAAGTCTTCTACCACTCCTCTATAATAGCTTTTTTTTTTTTTTTTTTTGAGACAGTCTCACTCTGTCACCCAGGCTGGAGTGCAGTGGTGCAGTCATGGCTCACTGCTGCCTCAACCTCCCAGGCTTAGGTGATCCTCCCACCTCAGCCTCCCAAGTAACTGGGACTATAGGCTCATGCCACCACACCCAGCTAGGTTTTTGTATTTTTTGTAGAGATGGGATTTTGCCATGTTGCCCAGGCTGCTTTTTTTTTTCTTTTTTGGGCAAAATTCAGTGCTGCAGTTAACCTCGTACATATATATTCTTTTTTTTTTTTTTTTTTTGAGACGGAGTCTCACTGTGTCGCCCAGGCTGGAGTGCAGTGGTGCGATCTCGGCTCACTGCAACCTCAGCCTCCCAGGTTCACGCCATTCTCCTGCATCAGCCTCCCGAGTATCTGGGACTACAGGTGCCCGCCACCATGCCCGGCTAATTTTTTTGTATTTTTTGTAGAGACAGAGTTTCACCATGTTAGCCAGGATGGTCTCAATCTCCTGACCTTGTGATCCACCCACCTCGGCCTCCCAAAGTGCTGGGACTACAGGCATGAGCCACCACATCTGGCCCTATATTCTTATATTTTTACAAATATTTTTATTTCTCTAGGATAAATAATCCAAAAGAAAATACCATTGTTTGTTCAAATGATATTTTCTTTTTATTTTAAACCATTGCCAGCTTGCTTTTCAGAGTCTTTGTTTCCACAAATACTGTATTACCCTTTAATACTTGATAATCTTATTGTTACTCTAATATTGTGGTACACCTTCCACACTTTTGGAAACACAGCCCTAATGTATACTTCAACAAAGAGTAAGGGTCTCCTGCTAAAAGCCCTGCTTTATTCCCTTCTCAGCTCCAGGCTACTGTCAAAAATAAGTAAATAAAATACATAAACTATTTGAATAAAAGAACATATCTTTCCATTAAAAATTAATATGTTATTGTAAAAACCCTAAGGAGGAATCGCTCTTTGCTTTACATTAACAGTATCTTCTCCTCTTTATTCTCTAACCTAAGACAGGAAAAAAGCACATTTTCATAATTTTGTATGGGATACGGTCTTCATTGTTACATTGGTGATAATGAAAAAGAACAAAATTAAAATAATATTTGAGGTCTACATTTTAGTAAATTTTTGATCTGGCAAATACAGTTGCAGTCTTAACATATATTGCCTTTATTATACAATACACCAGCAAACAAAAGAAGCCTATTAACTAAAAAGAGAGAGAAAGATTAAAAAATAATTCATTTAAATGTTTTTGATAAATCTACTTTGCCACAAGGGACAGACAAAATTAACTCTTCATTTAGAAATTTGTCAGACTTTTAACAAATGGCCTGTGATGTTCCTGCTGTCCCACCTCACCTTCTTCTTCACTGCTTCTATTGTCTCCTTTTGCTACTGTACACTGCTGATGTAGCTAAATTGGATCAATGACAGTGTGTGGGTGAGAGAGGTTAAAAGAAAAAAGGGATAAATCAAGAAATGACAGTTGTAAGGGTGGTAATGGTAAAATCATAGCTTAAACCGGTTGTAAAATTACAGCACAGCCTAACACATAAGAATTCATTTGTTGTACTCCAATTTCATGAACTTAGCAGAGTGGAGGTGGGCAGAAAAAGGCAGAATCTCAGTGCATATTGTTGTTGTTGATGTTTTTTAACTAATAGAAACATAGCTCATCAAAACTTGAGAAGCAATGAACACCACAGGAAAAATGAACCTATTTCCCTATATTCAAAATAATAATGCTTTACTCTTATAAAGCCCTTCTTATGAACTCTCACACCAATTCTCATATAATTTCACTAAACATAGATATATAGATAAGTCAGTTGCCACTTTCTTTTCTTTTTTCCTTTTTTTTTGGAGACAAAGTCTTGTTCTGTCACCCATGCTGGAGTGCAGTGGTACAATGGTAACTCATTGTAACCTCGAACTTCTGGGCTCAAGTGATCCTCTCATCTCAGCTTCCAGAGCAGCTAGGACTACAGGTATGTACCACCACACCCAGCTGAATTTATATATATATATTTGTAGCCATGGAATCTCGCTTTGTTGCCCAGGCTGGTCTTGAACTCCTGGCCTCAAGTGATCCTTCCACCTCAGCCTCCCAAAGCACTGGGATTACAGGTATGAGCTGCCGCACCCAGCTGATATACCAGTACTTTCAAATAAGAATATATATATATTTTTTTAATTATTATTATTTTTGAGGCAGTGAGTCTCGCTCTGTCGCCCAGGCTGAAGTGCAGTGGAACAATCTCGGCTCACTGCAACCCCCACTTCCCGGGTTCAAGCAATTCACCTGCCTCAGCTTCCCTAGTAGCTGAGATTACAGGCGTTCGCCACCACACCTGGCTAATTTTTTTTTTTTTTTTTTGAGACGGAGTCTTTCTCTGTCCCCCTGGCTGGAGTGCAGTGGCGCGATCTCGGCTCACTGCAAGCTCCACCTCCTGGGTTCACGCCATTCTCCTGCCTCAGCCTCCCAAGTAGCTGGGACTACAGGCGCCTGCCAACACGCCCGGCTAATTTTTTTTTGTATTTTTAGTAGAGATGGGGTTTCACCGTGTTAGCCAGGATGGTCTCGATCTCCTGACCTTGTGATCCGCCCACCTCGGCCTCCCAAAGTGCTGGGATTACAGGCTTGAGCCACCGCGCCCGGCCAATTTTTTATATCTTTTATAGAGACAGGGTTTCACCGTGTTGCCCAGGCTGATCTCAAACTCCTGACCTCAAGTGACCCACCCGCCTCGGGCCTCCCAAATTGCTGGGATTACAGGTGTGAGCCACCACACCCGGTCATTTTATTGTTTTACAAATGACTTTTGACCCATGGCTCAAAAGTTTAACAAAATATCCTTATTTGAAAGTAGGAATTTTTATTGACTATTTGTGAATTTAGACAGTTAATGCCACAGATCTACATTTTACAAAGAGTTTTCAAATGTATTTTAAAATTTAAAATTACATCTCTTTATAGTCTTTAAGTAGCTCAGATAATTCTAAACTCAAGTGACCCCAAAATCCTTCCCAAGCTAAATCATACTAATAACAGAATAATCTACATTTTAACCTTTAATTATACCCCTCTTGTGAAACTCCTACTTTAAACTTTCATGGGACCATTCTCCCTATTTCCTCTCCTCCTCCTTCCTACTTCAGTTGGAGATATCACTTATAAATCAGCCCCTGATCCTCTGCCTTGCTTTATATTTAATCCTTTTAACTACAAGGAATTCATCTACCACCTGCACAAATTTGTATCTGTCTAAATCCAACTTTAACTTAGTGAGATACATTTGTTTAGCAACCAAACTAACCCCAACCCCCCAAAAAAATTATCCAAATAGATGCCTTATCAATTAACATCTATCCTAAAACTGACAGGTTCACTACTTCTTCCCTTACTTCCATATTTAATACCAAATTCGACAGATTCTTCCCTTACAAGTCGCTGGTATTGTCCTTGCTTTTCGTTTCCCCAGCCATCAGCCACTCTAGGTCATTAATTCTCAAAAGTATTACTTCAATAGCCTCTCAGCTGATCACCTAACCTACTTCCAATCTCTTCATACTTTATCCAACATACACAAAAAGCTGCCAGAATTCACCACTTCAATTTGCCTACTCAGAAACCCACAGTGGCTCCCTACTGTTTCAAATCCAAATTCCTTGGCTAACTATTCTAGACAGTTACAGTGTAAAGAAACTTTTTAAATTTCATCACCTAAGTAACCAGATTTTTTTTAACGTCTTAACAAAACACTCTGCCATTATCCCCTGACATACCTCTGTCTTTCAAAAGTCACCCCATTTCAATATCCTACCAGTAGTATAATGTAAGCGTTAAGGGTATGGGCTCTGGAATTTGATTTGAATCTGGGCTCCACCACATAGTCTGAATTAATTGACATTAATTTAACCTCATCTATATAACAAGATATTAAACCTGCTTCATAAAGTTGTCATGAAAACTAACATTAATATCCTTAAAGCACTAGGCCAATCTCAAGCACACTCTAAATGATCAATAAATGTTAGCCAGTCAATATTATTACACAGCCACTATGATGTAAGAAGCCAATCTGATTGCTCTACCACAGGCTATGCATTTGCCTTCACTATTCTTGATTCCTTCAACCACAAACCACAGCCTCGGCCTCCCAAAGTGCCAAGATTACAAGTGTGAGCCACTGCACTCAGCCTATATTGTTATTTTTCTTGTTGCGTTAGGCCTTTCTGAAGGTGAGTATTTACATTCCATCACTCCCTTATCTATCAATAATGCTTGTGTCAATGTTTCATACTTAGTGCTAAATAAGCAGTTATGAATTCCACAAATTTTCTTTTTTTTTTTTTTTTTTTTTGAGACGGAGTCTTGCTCTGTCGCCCAGGCTGGAGTGCAGTGGCGCAATCTCGGCTCACTGCAAGCTCCGCCTCCCGGGTTCACGCCATTCTCCTGCCTCAGCCTCTCCGAGTAGCTGGGACTACAGGCACCCGCCACCACGCCCGGCTAATTTTTTGTATTTTTAGTAGAGACGGGGTTTCACCGTGGTCTCGATCTCCTGACCTCGTGATCCGCCCGCCTCGGCCTCCCAAAGTGCTGGGATTACAAGCATGAGCCACCGCGCCCGGCCCACAAATTTTCAATATAAAAATAAAGGCATCATCAAAATAATATGTAAAAAGATAATGACAATATGTAAAACAGTAAATGAAAAGCTAAGATTTAAAAGTTGTCAAAGAAGCGGCCGGGCGCGGTGGCTCACGCCTGTGATCCCAGCACTTTGGGAGGCTGAGGCGCATGGATCACGAGGTCAGGAGATCAAGACCATCCTGGCTAACATGGTGAAACCCCGTCTCTACTAAAAATACAAAAAATTAGCCGGGCATGGGGGCAGGTGCCTGTAATCCCAGCTACTCGGGAGGCTGAGGCAAGAGAATTGCTTGAACCCCGGAGGCGGAAGTTGCAGCGAGCCAAGATGGCATCACTGCATTGCAGCCTGGGCGACAGCGAGACTCCGTCTCAAAAAAAAAAAAAAAAAAAAAAAGTTGTCAAAGAGCTAGGGACAGTCTTGGCCATTCTCCTCATACCTCCAACCCACCTCTACCCCCACTCAAAAACAAAAAACAAATCCATACAGAATCACAGTACATTTTTTTCCCATAGAATTTTTAAAGCTAGAAAGACCTCAATTCCCATTCCCTTATGTCCCACTGAGTTCCACATGAGAAGCTGAAACTCAGGAAGGCCAGATGATTAGCCTAAGGGTACAAGAGCCAGATAAACGCAGGGCTAGGAATTAACTCCGTATTCCTAGGCAGTACTCAGATACCTAGGCAGTATTCTTTTCACTACATCATGCAGCATTTCAACTCATTTCTTCCGCATCTACTTAGTCTAGAACATAAAATTAACTATATCACATGAACTCTTCACAAAACAATTGAGTATAATCACACGGTATGGTAAATACTGATATATTTTTGGCTACTTTCAAGAATGCCTGCGAGGAATAAAAGTTTCAAGTCATAAATGGACCATTTCTGTTATTATAATTACTTCTGGAAAAAAATACTTCCCTTATCAGATTTTATAACCTTTATGATTCTCATTTTCACAAATTATTTTTCATAAACTACACATATGTATGCTCAACTGTGCAGCGTCTTATCCAACAATAGCTTAAGCAAACCACATATCTCAGATAAAAATGTCATCTATTCCAGGCTCATCAGCATACGTTAGAATCTGTTCCTAAAATAGACTCATAGACTTTTGGAATGGGAAGGAACCTTGGAGATCACCTCTCATTTCACAGAGGAAAATAATACCCAGCAGGGACCTGCCCAAGGTCAAAGTGTCTTCATAAGAACCCAGGTCCAGAATAGAAAGTTCTCAAAAGATTTCAGAGAGAAACGCAGTATTTGGTGAAACACCTTAGCTTGCCGCCCTTTACATCTACTTTTTTTTTTTTTTTTTGAGACAATCTCGCTCTGTCCCCAGGCTGGAGTGCAGAGGCACGATCTCGACTCACTGCAAGCTCCGCCTCCCGGGTTCATGCCATTCTCCTGCCTCAGCCTCCTGAGTAGCTGGGACTACAGGCGCCCGCCACCACGCCCAGCTAATTTTTTGTATTTTTAGTAGAGACAGGGTTTCACCGTGTTAGCCAGGATGGTCTCGATCTCCTGACCTCGTGGTCCGCCAGCCTCGGCCTCCCAAAGTACTGGGATTACAGGCGTGAGCCACCGTGCCCGGCCTACATCTACTTCTTAAGTACAACTTCCTGCATAGGAAACTTTTGAAATTTAAGAAAAGAAAGCAAAACAAAAAACTAAGCCAACCTTTCTTTTTTTTTTTTCCCTTTTCTTTTCTTTTCAAGTCTACAGCCAAGTCACTGATCCTAAAAGCTTAGAAGTTAAGGTAGCCGGGCGCGGTGGCTCACGCTTGTAATCCCAGCACTTTGGGAGGCCGAGGCGGGCGGATCACGAGGTCAGGAGATCGAGACCACGGTGAAACCCCGTCTCTACTAAAAATACAAAAAAAAAAATTAGCCGGGCGTGGTGGCGGGCGCCTGTAGTCCCAGCTACTTGGAGAGGCTGAGGCAGGAGAATGGCGTGAACCCGGGAGGCGGAGCTTGCAGTGAGCCGAGATTGCGCCACTGCACTCCAGCCTGGGCAACAGAGCGAGACTCCATCTCAAAAAAAAAAAAAAAAAAAAAAAAGTTAAGGTAGACCATTGCAAGAATCTTAAGAGGTAACATTTTGGGGTAAAATCCCCAAAGGCTTAAGGATACAATATAAGTAAGACACACAAATTAAGAATAGCTGTAACATTCTTATCTCTGTAACAAATTACATGGAGGATAGCTCATAAGTATGAAAACTTTGTAAACATGCAACTTTCAAGGAAGAGAATTTTAGTCATCATACCTATTAACTATACAAGAATGCCAATACATTTTGAAATTTTATCTTGGTCTCTGTGCTTAAGCTGGAAATTATTTTTATTTTTTTTAAATATATATCTTAAGTCATGTAAAAAAAAAAGCAGTAACTTGAGGAAAACCTTTTATCAATCCTTAATTAAAAGAAGGCCTTAAATCTTAATAAGAGTAGTATAAGCTATATTGTCCGGTCATGTTTGAAAGAATACATGAAAACTGAACATTCCTCAAAGTTAAGGCATGAATAGGACTAAGGACATGTATGTTTTTTGTTTTTGCAATGAAAGGCACACTACGCAAGCCAATTTACCTGTAGAAATATGTTTCTTAACTCATGAGGATCCCCTCGCTTAGTTGTCTGCACCTGTAAGCAAAAAAGAAAAAAAAAAGCCAGTTAATGCTTCACTAGAGACCACACAATCTCTTCAGATTAGAGTTCACATGGCTAACAATCAATGCTCCTAACTTTTATCATTTAGTTTAAAACAAACTAAAAGCCCTAATTGCTGATAAGAACTGTCAAACTGGGTAACTGTGACTAGAGGGCAGAAAAACAGGTGTGAATAGCCTAAGATAAAGCAAAGCTACCGGACAGTGCTTCCTCTGGACTGGAAAGGGAAGGCAATGAGGATCTTTTACTTTATTCCACATCTACTAGCAACACAGTAGTAACCACCCACCTTCAAATCAAGAAGCTAACAAGAGTAGATCAACAGGAAAGTTAAATCACCCAAATTAATCACTTGGCCTAGCAGCCTTTCTCCATGAAAAGCAAACCCAACATGTAATTATCTCCGCGTCCCTCTCCCCATCCAACCTAAAATATGAGAGCTGCCACAAATACAAATACTTTCGATACCCTGCAATCTGCAACGCAAAAGCCAACCATTGCCTCGGCCTTACTGAGGCCCCAAATTACTCAATACTTACTCCCTCCGCCACCGCAATTCACTGATACCCTAGGTATCCCCAGCTTTACTTGCCACTTCCTCTCACACCCTTTCTGATGCCCTCCAACTCCGGACTCACAATCCCATGCACCTAGGACAGGACACTACTCTTCCTTCACTGACCCGTGTTACCGTACTAGCCCCTTCAACTCACAATCCCTCCTCCTTCCCCTCCCCCAGCCGGGCATCCCCTCCTCCGGTCCAAGCCCCGCACAGCTCTCCCCGCAGCAAGCCGGAGCCCCAGGACAAGCTATCTAGGACCCAGGCAATGAATGAAATGGGAAGCAGTGGGGGGCTGCAGGCAGGGCGCCCGGAATGTCTCTTATGCAATAAAAGCAGCAGCAGAGAGTTGGAGTCACCTTGACCGCCATGCTGTGCTCAGAAGCCGGGGACGAGCGAGTGAGCGAGCAGGGCCGAGCTGTCAGGGCGCGCGCGCGCCGCCTCCCGGGCCGCGCCCGCCCTCCCTCCCTTTCGCCGGCGCCGCGTGCGTCCCTATGCAAATGAACTCGGGACGCGCCGCGTGCGGAAAGGGGCCCGGCGTACCGGCCAGAAAAGCAGCTGGCCCGGGGCCAGCCAGCCGGCCGGCCGGGCGGAGGAGGGGGACGCGCCTCCCACGGGGAAGACAAGCGCGACCCGTGGGATCCCGAGGCGCCGCGTCGTTGCCACAGCTAGGTCGCCGCCAGAAAAGCCCCAGGTTTCCTAAGGCCTCTTAGTGGGTGTGGCTTCGGGCACCGACCAGCCAAAGTTGTTTTCCCCAAGGCTTAAAGGAACATTTCGGGCCTATATTGAGCAAGGTTCCGACGGATCAAAGAGCACTTCCCATTAATAACAATGAATTAATGACAACTGATGGCAAATACCGACAAAGATTGGGAACCACTCACTCTAGGGAAAACCTAAGTAAACATAACTTGAGAAATATGCTCCTAAATTGGCATGGGACGAATACGCTGAATTTATTTTTGCTTTGCATGCTATTATAACAGTTTATTAGTAGACTCGCTCCATTTTCCTAATCACCCAAATCCTGTGTGCAATGAGAAAAAACTCCATTTGTCTTTGACAGGGCTGGCAATGAATCGCTTGCCTATACACGAACAGAAAGTAATTCTCTTTTCGATTTCTAGCCCTACCTAAGAAGTAGAAGAAGTAGTAACTCTATCTTGAACCAAAACAATGTTTCTAAACCCGAGTCTTGCCAATATGACTGTATTAGGCTACATATTGATTCAAACATGTATGGGCATCCATTATATGCCTGACATGGTCTTGCTTGTAAATAATGCAAATAACCTATAGCCCCCACCCTCTAGGAGCTTACAGATGGTCAATGCTTCTCCACAACCCCAATCACATGTGTATTGTGTGTGTGTGTGTGTGTATTAAGACTGAGTCTCGCTCTGTCGCCCAGGCTGGAGTGCAGTGGCACTATCTTGACTCAATGCAACGTCCACCTCCCAGGCTCAAGAGATTCTCCTGCCTTGGCCTCCCGAGTAGCTGGGATTACAGGCACCCGCCACGACGCCCAGTTAATTTTTTGCATTTTTAGCAGAGAGGGTTTCACTATGTTGGCCAGGTTTGTCTCAAACTCCTGACTTCTGGTGATCCGCCCACCTCGGCTTCCCAAAGTGCTGGGATTACAGGCGTGAGCCACCGCGCCCAACCCTAGGTGTGTTTTCATTTTTAATTTTTTGAGACAGAGTCTCGCTCTATCGCCCAGGCTGGAGTGCAGTGGCGCCATCTTGGCTCACTGCAACCTCTGCCTTCTGGGTTCAAGCAATTCTCCTGCCTCAGACTCCCAAGTAGCTGGGATTACAGGTGCACGCCACCATGCCCGGCTAATTTTGTATTTTTAGTAGCTATGGGGTTTTGCCCAAACCACTTATAATTAGATACTAGATAAATGACACACTTTAGGGCTTCTCTATATTGTACAACTATTCTCCCTCTATGAACATTTGCTGTCATTGAAATAAATTCTCGTTTTGGTGGTATCAAAAATCAGAAGAAATAGTTGTACTCCTGCAGTTATGTCTTTTCCTGAACTGTCTTCCTCACAGTCTGACTCTAAATCCTATAAATTATGCAGTGGAGATGATGGTGATCTCATTTTTGGACCACAGCCTTCTTTATTCCTTTGGTGAAGCAATAACAAACAGTTTTCTTTTCAATGAATTTTGGAAGGAATTCATGGAATGAGCTGCTCTAGACATATACGGCTGTGAGTAATCTATCACTATACTAATTATGTATAACCTGGTATTTAGTAGGACACTATATAATCAGATGGAGGATTGAACTAGATGAGCTTTAATGCTTCTTCAAACACTCTAATTTAATGATTTAAAAGGAGCCAAATTTTAGTTAATAAACATTTATTGAGTGCCTTGCATTTGTGTAAAACATGTGTTGCGGGTGGGTGTGGTGGCTCACGCCTGTAATCCCAGCACTTTGGGAGGCCAAGGCGGGCGGATCACAAGGTCAGGAGTTCGAGACCAGCCTGTCCAATATGGTGAAACCCCATCTCTACAAAAATAGAAAAATTAGCCAGGTGTGGTGGTGCGCACCTGTAGTCCCAGCTACTCAGGAGGCTGAGACAGAAGAATCTCTTGAGGCCAGGCATGGTGGCTCACACCTGTAATCCTAGTGCTTTGAAGGCCAAGGCAGGTGGATTGCCTGAGCTCAGGAGTTCAAGACTAGCCTGGGCAACACAGTGAAACCCTGTCTCTACTAAAATACAAAAAAATTAGCCAGGTGTGGCAGTGTGCGCCTGTAGTCCCAGCCACTCGGGAGGCTGAGACAGGAGAATTGCTAGAACCTGGGAGGTGGAGGTTGAAGTGAGCTGAGATCGTGCCACTGCACTCCAGCCTGGGCAACAGAGCGAGACTCTGTCTCTGAAAAAAAAAGAAGGCCAGGTGCGGTGGCTCATGCCTGTAATCCCAGCACTTTGGGAGGCTGAGGCGGGTGGATCACCTGAGGTCGGGAGTTCAAGACCAGCCTGACCAACAAGGAAGAAACCCCATCTCTACTTAAAAAAAAAAAAAAAAAATAGCCAGGCGTGGTGGCTCATGCCTGTAATCCCAGCTACTCGGGAGGCTGAGGCAGGAGAATTGCTTGAACCTGGGAGGTGGAGGTTGTGGTGAGCCGAGATCATGCCATTGCACTCCAGCCTGGGCAATAAGATCAAAACTCTGTCTCAAAAAAAAAAAAAAAAGAAGAAGAAGAAAAAGAAGAAGAATCGCTTGAACCCCGAGAGGCAGAGGTTGCAGTGAGCCAAGATCACACCACTGCACTCCAGCCTGAGCGACAGAGCAAGACTCCGTCTCAAAAAAAAAAAAAAAACAGGCCGGGCATGGTGGCTCAAGCCTGTAATCCCAGCACTTTGGGAGGCCGAGGCAGGCGAATCACAAGGTCAGGAGTCCAAGACCAGCCTGGCCAATATGGTGAAACCCCATCTCTACTAAAAATACAAAAAATTAGCTGGGCATAGTGGCGGGTGCCTGTAATCCCAGCTACTCGGGAGGCTGAGGCAGGAGAATCTCTTGAACCCGGGAGGCAGAGGTTGCAGTGAGCCAAGATCGAGCCACTGCATTCCAGCCCAGGTGACAGAGTAAGACTCTGTCTCAAAAAAAAAAAAAAAAAAAAAAACTTGTGTTGCAGCTACAGGAAACATAAGAGAAATAGCATCGTTCCCAAAGTATAGAGAATGTTTTACCGAGGCAAGGCAAGTGCTGCCATTCTCTTTTTTTTTTTTTTTTTTTTTTTTGAGACATAGTTTCACTCTTGTTGCCTAGGCTGGAGTGCAATGGCATGATCTTGGCTCACCGCAACCTCCACCTCCTGGGTTCAAGCAATTCTCCCGCCTCAGCCTCCCGAGTAGCTGGGATTATAGGCATATGCCACAATGCCCGGCTAATTTTGTATTTTTAGTAGAGATGAGGTTTCTCCATGTTGGTCAGGCTGGTCTCAAACTCCCAACCTCAGGTGATCTGCCTGCGTTGGCCTTCCAAAGTGCTGGGATTACAGGCGTGAGCCACAGCGCCTGGCTTACTATTCATTTCTTAATGAATAATGTGAAAAGAATGATATTGAAACCTGTTGTCCTGTGCCAGTGCCCAAGGCAACTTTAGGTAATGATGGGGTAAAGACTGTGTGGCTTGCCACATATTCTCACTCCAATCAGAAATATATAACTGGGAGAATAAACATCCTGCCAGGTCCCTCAGCTACCCATCCCTACCCTACCCCTGTGGATTTATTTGGATGCTTTTTGTTTCCCTTCTACTTAGAGGTCAATGAGGAAGAATACTTTGGACCTGATCCAAAGTAAAGAAGAAAGTGTCACTTTAAAAATTGTGTGGGAGAAAAGCAAAGGTCCCAAAATAGCCAAAGCAAATTTGAGAAGGAAAAAAGCTGGAGGACTTAGACTACCTGGCTCCAAGACTTACTATAAAGCTTAAGAAATTGCTACAGTGTAGTGCTGCTGGCCAGCATATGAACTGATAAACAGATCAATGGAACAGAATAGAGAGCCCAGAAATAGATCCAAAATTTTTTTTTTTTTTTTTTTTTTTGAGACGGAGTCTTGCTCTTTCGCCCAGGCTGGAGTGCAGTGGCACAATCTCGGCTCACTGCAAGCTCCGCGTCCCGGGTTCACGCCATTCTCCTGCCTCAGCCTCTCCGAGTAGCTGGGACTACAGGCGCCCGCCACCACGCCCGGCTAATTTTTTGTATTTTTTAGTAGAGACGGGGTTTCACCGTGGTCTCGATCTCCTGACCTTGTGATCCGCCCGCCTCGGCCTCCCAAAGTGCTGGGATTACAAGCGTGAGCCACCGCGCCCGGCCTTAGATCCAAAATTATAAAATCATTGGCTCGTTCCCTTTCTTTCTTTCTTTCTTTCTCTTTCTTTCTCTTTCTTTTTTCTCTTTCTCTTTTTTCTTTCTTTCTTCTTTCTCTCTCTTTCTTTGTTTTTTTTCTTTTCTTTCTTTTCTTTTTTTATTAATTTTTTTTGCAAGGCCGGGCGCGGTGGCTCACGCTTGTAATCCCAGCACTTTGGGAGGCCGAGGTGGGCGGATCACGAGGTCAGGAGATCGAGACCACGGTGAAACCCCGTCTCTACCAAAAATACAAAAAATTAGCCGGGCGTGGTGGCGGGCGCCTGTAGTCCCAGCTACTCGGAGAGGCTGAGGCAGGAGAATGGCGTGAACCCGGGAGGCGGAGCTTGCAGTGAGCCGAGATCGCGCCACTGCACTCCAGCCTGGGTGACAGAGCAAGACTCCGTCTCAAAAAAAAAAAAAAAAAAAAAAAAAAAAAAAAAAAAAAAAAAAAAAAAAAAAAAAAAATTTTTTTTGCATACAAAAACAATAAACATTTTCTAAAAATACATACAAACAAAAAGATGCGTATCAAACATATTAGGAAGGTTGCACATGGGAAGTCGGGGAATAGAAATGGGGGTGGGAGTTAAAATAAATGAGAGAGGGACTTACTTTATATGGATCAGTGATAATAACTCAATCCTCTATTTGACAAAGAAGAGGGAGAAGGAAGAGGAAGAAAAAGAAAATGGGATAAAGGATCAGAAAGGGAGGAAAATAGAAAAAATTAGAGTATGACTCCAGGGTAGACCTGTTTTGTTGTCATTGAGTTGGTTGGTTGGTTTGTCTGTTGTATTCTTCATGTTTCGCCAAGTTGGCCAGACTGGTCTCGAACTCCTAGCCCGAAGTGATCAACCCGCCTTGCCCCCCAGAGTGCCGGGACCACAGGCGTGAGCCACCACGTCCAGCCCCCACATTGCTTCTGGCCTCCGTGGTAGACCTCCCAGACGGAGCGGCCAGGCAGAGGAGCTCCTCACTTCTACCCAGACACGGGGCGGCCGGGCAGAGGGGCTCCTCACTTCCCAGACGGGGCGGCCAGGCAGAGACGCTCCTCACTTCTTCCCAGACGATAGATGGCCGGGCAGAGGCGCTCCTCACTTCCCAGACGATGGGTGGTCGGGCAGAGGCGCTCCCCACTTCCCAGACGATGGGTGGCCGGGCAGAGGCGCTCCTCACTTCCCAGACGATGGGCGGCCGGGCAGAGGCGCTCCTCACCTCCCAGACGATGGGTGGCCGGGCAGAGGCACTCCTCACCTCCCAGACGATGGGTGGCCGGGCAGAGGCACTCCTCACCTCCCAGACGGGGCGGCCGGGCAGAGGCGCTCCTCACTTCTTCCCGACGGGGCGGCCGGGCAGAGGCGCTCCTCACTTCTTCCCGGACGGGGCGGCCGGGCAGAGGCGCTCCTCACTTCTTCCCGGACGGGGTGGCCGGGCAGAGGCGCTCCTCACTTCTTCCCGGACGGGGCGGCCGGGCAGAGGCGCTCCTCACTTCCCAGACGGTGGGTGGCTGGGCAGAGGCGCTCCTCACTTCCCAGACGATGGGTGGCCGGGCAGAGGCGCTCCTCACTTCTTCCCGGATGGGGCGCCCGGGCAGAGGCGCTCCTCATTTCTTCCCGGACGGGGCGGCCGGGCAGAGGCGCTCCTCACTTCCCAGACGGGGCGGCCGGGCAGAGGCGCTCCTCACTTCTTCCCGGACGGGGCGGCCGGGCAGAGGCGCTCCTCACTTCTTCCCGGACGGGGCGGCCGGGCAGAGGCGCTCCTCACTTCCTCCCGGACGGGGCGGCCGGGCAGAGGCACTCCTCACCTCCCAGACGATGGGAGGCCGGGCAGAGGCGCTCCTCACTTCCCAGACGATGGGTGGCCGGGCAGAGGCGCTCCTCACTTCCCAGACGGTGGGTGGCCGGGCAGAGGCGCTCCTCACTTCCCAGACGGTGGGTGGCCGGGCAGAGGGGCTCCTCACTTCCCAGATGGGGCGGCCGGGCAGAGGCGCTCCTCACTTCCCAGACGGTGGGTGGCCGGGCAGAGGCCCTCCTCACTTCCCAGACGATGGGTGGCCGGGCAGAGGCGCTCCTCACTTCTTCCTGGATGGGGCGGCCGGGCAGAGGCGCTCCTCACTTCTTCCCGGATGGGGCGCCCGGGCAGAGGCGCTCCTCATTTCTTCCCGGACGGGGCGGCCGGGCAGAGGCGCTCCTCACTTCCCAGACGGGGCGGCCAGGCAGAGGCGCTCCTCACTTCTTCCCGGACGGGGCGCCCAGGCAGAGGCGCTCCTCATTTCTTCCCGGACGGGGCGGCCGGGCAGAGGCGCTCCTCACTTCCCAGACGGTGGGTGGCCGGGCAGAGGCGCTCCTCACTTCCCAGACGGTGGGTGGCCGGGCAGAGGCGCTCCTCACTTCCCAGACGGTGGGTGGCCGGGCAGAGGCGCTCCTCACTTCCCAGACGGTGGGTGGCCGGGCAGAGGCGCTCCTCACTTCCCAGACGGTGGGTGGCCGGGCAGAGGCGCTCCTCACTTCCCAGACGGGGCGGCCGGGCAGAGGCGCTCCTCACTTCTTCCCGGACGGGGCGACCGGGCAGAGGCGCTCCTCACTTCTTCCCGGACGGGGCGCCCGGGCAGAGGCGCTCCTCACTTCTTCCCGGACGGGGCGGCCGGGCAGAGGCGCTCCTCACTTCTTCCCGGACGGGGCGGCCGGGCAGAGGCGCTCCTCACTTCTTCCCGGACGGGGCGGCCGGGCAGAGGCGCTCCTCACTTCTTCCCGGACGGGGCGGCCGGGCAGAGGCGCTGCTCACTTCCCAGACGGGGCGGCCGAGCAGAGTCACTCCTCACTTCCCAGACGGTGGGTGGCCGGGCAGAGGCGCTCCTCACTTCCCAGACGGGGCGGCCGGGCAGAGGCGCTCCTCACTTCCCAGACGATGGGTGGCCAGGCAGAGGTGCTCCTCACTTCTTCCCGGACGGGGCGGCCGGGCAGAGGAGCTCCTCACTTCCCAGACGGGGCGGCCGGGCAGAGGCGCTCCTCACTTCTTCCCGGACGGGGCGGCCAGGCAGAGGCGCTCCTCACTTCCTCCCGGACGGGGCGGCCGGGCAGAGGCGCTCCTCACTTCCTCCCGGACGGGGCGGCCGGGCAGAGGCGCTCCTCACCTCCCAGACGATGGGAGGCCGGGCAGAGGCGCTCCTCACCTCCCAGACGATGGGTGGCCGGGCAGAGGCGCTCCTCACCTCCCAGACGGTGGGTGGCCGGGCAGAGGCGCTCCTCACTTCCCAGACGATGGGTGGCCGGGCAGAGGCGCTCCTCACTTCCCAGACGATGGGTGGCCGGGCAGAGGCGCTCCTCACTTCCCAGACGGGGCGGCCGGGCAGAGGCGCTCCTCACTTCCCAGACGGTGGGTGGCCGGGCAGAGGCGCTCCTCACTTCCCAGACGGTGGGTGGCCGGGCAGAAGCGCTCCTCACTTCCCAGATGGGGCGGCCGGGCAGAGGTGCTCCTCACCTCCCAGACGGGGCAGCCGGGCAGAGGCGCTCCCCACCTTCCAGATGGGGCGGCGGCTGGGCAGGGACTGCAGTCCCAGCACCCTGGCAGGCCAAGGCAGGCGGCCGGGGGGTAGAGGCTGCTGCGAGGCCAGACCACGCCACCGCACTCCAGCCCAGGCAACATCGAGCACTGGGTGAGCGAGACTCCGTCTGTAGTCCCAGTACCTCGGGAGGCTGAGGCGGGCAGAGCAGTCGGCGTCAGGAGCTGGCGACCAGCGTGGGCAAGATGGCGAACGCGTGCCTGCATCCAAAGGAGAAAAGGCAGGCAGTGGTGGCGCACGCCGGCAGACCCAGGGAGTACGCGGCGCGGGCAGCAGAAAGCTGAGTCGATTGTAGCCTGGGCCAGAGAGGGAAAGAAAGAAAGGAAGGAAGGAAGGAAGGAAGGAAGGAAGGAAGGAAGGAAGGAAGGAAGGAAGCTCTTTTCTTTCTTTTCTCTGTTTTTTTCTTTGAGACAGGATTTCACTCTGTCACCCAGGCTGGAGTGCAGTGGCATGATCATGGCTCACTGCAGCCCTGACCTCCTGGGTTCAAGCAATCCTCACTTAAGCCTCCTGAGTAGCTAGGACGATAGGCATGCACCACCATACCCAGCTAAATTTTTAATTTTTGTAGAGAAAGGGTCTCTCTATGTTACCCAGGCTGTTCTTAAACTCCTGGGTTCAAGGAGTCCTCCTGCCTTGGCCTCCCAAAGTGCTGGGATTACAGGTGTGTGTTACCTTGCCTGGCCAAAGTCATTTGATTTCTAACAAAGTTGCCAAAGCAATTCAGTGGGGGCAAGGAAACTTTTCAACAATTGATGCTAGAATAACTAGATATCAGTGTGGGAAAATTAATGAACCTAAATCCCTACCTCACACCATATACTAAATTTGATTTGAGATGAATCATAGACCTAAATGCAAAAGCTGAAGTCATAAAGATGCCCTCAACAGCTTTATAAACAAAGGTTTTAGTAGAAAACATAAAAGAATATCTTCGTGGCTAGGTGCCATGACATGTGCTTGGAGTCCTAGCTACTCAGGAGGCTGAGGCAGGAGGATCACTTGAGGCCAGGAGTTCAAGGCTGTAGTGATGATCATGGCTGTGAACAGCCACTGCACTCCAGCCTGGGCAACACAGTAAGACCCTGTGTCTCTAAAATACACACACACACACACACACACACATATATAAAAAACATATATATTATATATATACACACATATATAAAACATATATATTATATATATACACACATATATGTATATATATAGAGGAGATAGATCTATCTTTGTAACTTGGAGGTAGGTAAAGTTTTCTTAAAACCTAAAAAGCAATAACAATAAATTAAGAAATTGATAAATTAGATTTCACTAAAGGTAAAAATGTCTTTTCCTCAAAATATAGCATTAAGAAAATGAATAGGCAAGGTATTAACTGGGAGAGAATATTAGCAAAACATATACACAACAAACAACTAATATCCAGGATATATCCTAAATCTCAATGACATCAATAATAAACAACCTAGCCCTAAAAATTGGCAAAATATTGGAACGGAACTTCACAAAGTAAGATATACAAATGGTCAATAACACATGAAAAAGTGTACAACATCATTAGTCATCAGGGAAATGCAAATTAAATCACAGTGAGAAGGTACCACTACACATCTACTAGAACAGCTAAAATTAAGGACTGAAAACACCAGATGCTGGCAAGGATATGGAGCAACCAGAGTTCTTATTCACTACAGTGGGCGTGTGTAAACTGGTATAATTACTTTGAGAAAAAGCCTAGCAGGTTCTTGTAAAACTAAACATACACCTACCTATGACCAGGCAATTCTATCTCCCAATATTTACCCAAGAGAAATGAAAATATATGTCTATTAAAAGCTGTACAAGAATGTTCACAGCCACTTTATTAATAATAGCCCAAAACTGGAAATAAGCCCAAAACTGGAAATAACCCAGGTGTCTATCAATACAAGAATAGATAAACTATGGTATATTTGGAGAATGGAATACTATTGAGAAATAAAATAGAGTAAACTAATGATACACACAACAACATGGACAAGTGTCAAAAGTATGATGCTAAGTGAAAGAAGCCTTGCATAAATCATATAGTACAAAAGAGCAGAGCATATATCATATGATTCCGTTTATACAAAGTTCTAGAACCAGCAAAATAAATCACTGGTGAAAAAAAATTTGAGCCATGATTGCCAGAGAGGACTTGACTAGAAAGAGGAATAAGAGAACTATGTGAAGTGATAATAGTAGTATATGCCTTGCCTAGGGGCTTAGATAACAGATGTATGCATTTTTCAGAACTTAGTGAATGTAAACATAAGGTTTGTACACTTAATTACAAATGTGTGTAAATTTCCTTCAAAAGGAAAAACAACCTGAGCAAATATTGAACTCTAGCCAATCATATATTTAGGGGAGAGAATACTAGTGTTTTAAATTTACTTTGAAATGCATTAAAGAAATAAGAAAGATTTACGGATGGATAGAGAAATGGATGAATAGGTATGTGATTTCTAGCTGTGGGAGTGTATACAGGAGTTCACTGAAAAAAATTATTGTGCAACTTTTCTAAATATTCTAAAATTTTCATAGTAAAAGGTCAGGGAAAATTTATATTGGTCTTTGTGTTTCTGAAGATGGCTATCCATGTATGTATTCTGTTGTTTGGTCAGAAATTGTACTGGGACTTATTTCTTAACCACTAATAGGCCTCTGCATTGTTGGAGAGGAGGAGAAAGAACTGAAACTGCTTGACAAATAATATACCTCTTCTATGGGGAGGGGAATCTGTGAAAATTATATTGCATTGAGAAGGCTGGGTGTGTAATCCCACGCCTGTACAGGCTCATGCCTGTAATCCCAGCACTTTGGGAGGCCAAGGCGGGCAGATCACTTGAATCCAGGAGTTCGAGACCGGCCTGGCCAACATGGTGAAACCCCATCTCTACTAAAAATACAAAAATTAGCCAGGCGTGGTGGTGCCCACCTATAATCCCAGCTACTCGGGAGGCTGAGAAAGGAGAACTGCTTGAACCCAGAAGGCAGAGGTTGCAGTGAGCCGAGACTGCGCTACTGCACTCCAGCTTGGACGACAGAATGAGACTCTGTCTCAAAGAAAAAAAAATATATATATATAGTTTATATATATATAGTTTATATATATAGTTTATATATATATAGTTTATATATATAGTTTATATATATAGTTTATATATATAGTTTATATATATATAGTTTATATATATAGTTTATATATATAGTTTATATATATATAGTTTATACATATATAGTTTATATATATATTGCATCAAGAAAGAAAATGTTTTCCTCAACATTAATTCAGACACTAATTATATGTCCTTGGGGTCATGCATGTTTGGGTATATGTGTGTGTTCGGTCTAATAGTTACCCACAGGAAAACTAGAAAAAGAATGTGAAAGTATATTTGCATAACATACTGACAGTTACCTTGGAAAGAACCAGACTTGGAATCTAAAGCCTAACTTGGAACTCCTCTGCTGAAGTGCACCCAGGATGTAATTCCAGACTGAGAAACTCAGACTTAGGTGAGGAAGATCCTGCAATTGGTCATTGTGTCCTTGGATTGCCCTGTTGGGGCAAGGAGAACTAATCATAGGATGACACCAACTCTTTTGAGTAGGAGGTTTCTAAAAAGGGGAGGACAGGTTTGTCCTCACTAAGGAAGAGAAGTCTACAGACCACAAGACAAGTAAGGTAGGAATTGGGATATGCCCAGGAAGAAACTTCTCCTGAAGAATTACATTAGAGAAGTAATATTGATCAGTATCAAATTGTACGAATCAGAAGGATAATCAGGAAATTTAAGTTAGAAAGTTTTGGAGAAACAGTATGAAATAGCTAGACCTTGGCTGGGCGCAGTGGCTCACGCTTGTAATCCCAGCACTTTGGGAGGCCGAGGCGGGTGGATCACGAGGTCAGGAGATCGAGACCACGGTGAAACCCCGTCTCTACTAAAAATACAAAAAATTAGCCGGGCGTGGTGGCGGGCGCCTGTAGTGCCAGCTACTCGGAGAGGCTGAGGCAGGAGAACGGCGTGAACCTGGGAGGCAGAGCTTGCAATGAGCCGAGATTGCGCCACTGCACTCCAGCCTGGGCGACAGAGCAAGACTCAGTCTCAAAAAAAAAAAAAAGAAATAGCTAGACCTTAAGGAGAGACAGATCTTGTGAAAAGAGACGAGGAGAGAAAGTGGGTAGAATTGTGGAATTCTTGACTCTAGTCAAGCCAATATAGACAATAAATCATGGAGTAACTGATCTACGTTGTCTTGCCTGTACTATGCCTCACTATCACTGCTTGAAAAGAAGAAACAGTTGCTGTTGCTCACTCTCCTGTTACTCTGCTCTTCTGTCACCCTGAGTGGATGGACTTGCCTGGATGGTTTGGGGTGAGAATAGGCGGCCGGGTGCGGTGGCTCACGCATGTAATCCCAGCACTTTGGGAGGCCGAGGCGGGTGGATCACGAGGTCAGGAGATCGAGACCATCCTGGCTAACACGGTGAAACCCCGTCTCTACTAAAAATACAAAAAATTAGCCGGGAGAGCTGGCGGGCGCTTGTAGTCCCAGCTAGGCGGGAGGCTGAGGCAGGAGAATGGCGTGAACCCCGGGAGGCGGAGCCTGCAGTGAGCCGAGATCGCGCCACTGCACTCCAGCCTGGGTGAAAGAGCGAGACTCCGTCTCAAAAAAAAAAAAAAAAAAAAAAAAGGAAATAAAATAGGGAGTCAACAGTTATAATTCCTCTAACCATCCCCAATCCTTCAATAAAACACTATCTGCGAACAAGTGTTGTGTTGATGGCATGGAAGAAAAATCACAGTGATAGGAAATCACAGTGATAGGAAATATAACATTCCTCAGTGAAGTGCTAACCCCCTCACTGAGATCCATGTGGCAATAGCAGCAACATATCTCATCAAAGTCAGTAGGCTCAGGGTTCTACATGGATAACAGCAGCTAGGTGAGTGTAAGCCAAGACTTAACAGAATGGTAATGAGGAGCATGGATCACAGAGAAGCAACTGCCTGGTAGATGAGACCGATCCTTCTTTGCTTAAACATGCTAGAGAACATTGCAGGGAGAGTGGGATGCTTCATCATATGGAATTCTATATGGCTATGAAGTTCTACTCTATCTCCAAGACACTATATGTGCCTTCTTTTTTTTTTTTTTTGAGACGGAGTCTCGCTCGGCCTCCCAAAGTGCTGGGATTACAGGCGTGAGCCACCGCGCCCGGCCCTATATGTGCCTTCTTATTGTTGATATCTGTAAGCAGGAAATACGAAGAGAACATAATCATCTAAAACGATTAAGTAACAATGCACATATGAGGATTCTTAATTGTGTGGCAAATTTATGCAAGAGAGGTTTAGACAAAGAAAAAATCAATTTAAGCTGGACGGTAAACAAAAGGTTTCATGGAAACAATAACTCACCTCTTCTTTAATTCAGCATCTTTCTGCATTCCTTCCAGAATAGTCTTATTATTGTATCCTTCTTCCTTCATCCATACCCTCAGTCCTAACACTTATCTCAATGCCTGCTGTTAGTCATGTAGGTATTAATTAAATGGTGTATTGATCATTCCTAGCCAGTTTCTCTACCGATAGCCAATTAGTCCCCTTATCTTTCCTAAGTGAAGGCCATTACTACTGCCCTTGTTGCTTGAGTCAGAAAGCTGGGTATCAGACTCTCCCTTGTTCCTCACATTCAAATAGCCACCCAGTACCGCATTTTCCATTCCCTTCAGTGCTTTTTAAATCTCTTCTCTTGGCAGGGCGTGGTGGCTCATGCATGTAATCCCAGCACTTTGGGAGGCCAAGGCAGGTGGATTGCCTGAGCTCAGGATTTGAAACCAGCCTGGGCAACATGGTGAAACTCCATCTCTACTAAAAATACAAAAAATTAGCTGGGTATGGGGGCAGGCGCCTGTAATCCCAGCTACTTGGGAGGCTGACGCAGGAGAATCGCTTGAACCCGGGAGGCGGAGGTTTCAGTAAGCCGAGATTGTGCCATTGCACTCCAGCCTAGGTGACAGAGCAAGACTCTGTCCCGAAAAAATAAACAAAAAAAACTCTTCTTTTGATTATAATAGCCTTTATTGTGCCTTCTAATTCCTCTCTCAGTTTCTACTTCTCTATTTTCTGCCTCCTGTCACTACCCTCAAATCCATTCTCCACACTGCTACCAAGTGTTTGATCTAAAACAGAAATTGAATTTTGTCACTTGCCCATCCTTCACTGGCTCTCTACTGACTTCAATATAAAATCCAAACTTGGCTGGGCACAGTGGCTCATTCCTGTAATCCCAGCACTTTGGGAGGCCTAGGCGGGCAGATCATGAGGTCAGGAGATTGAGACCATCCTGGCTAACATGGTAAGACCCCTTCTCTAAAAAAAAAATACAAAAATTAGCCTTGGCGACAGAGCAAGACTCTGTCTCCAAAAAAAAAAAAAGAAGCTCCTCCTCCAGAAAACAATCCCTAGCCCCCTTTTCCCATTTAGGGTAGCCTCCCTCTGGGCACTAACTCTATCCTATGCATAGTATTTATCACACTTTTGTTGTTGTTGTTGTTGTTGTTGTTTGAGACAGAGTTTCGCTTTTGTCTCCTAGGCTGGAGTGCAATAGCACCATCTTGGCTCACCGCAACCTCTGCCTCCCAGGTTCAAGTGATTCTCCTTCCTCAGCCTCCCAAGTAGCTGAGATTACAGGCATGCACCACCACACCCAGGTAATTTTGTATTTTTAGTAGAGAGAGGGTTTCTCCATGTTGGTCAGGCTGGTCTCGAACTCCTGACCTCAGGTGATCCACCCGCCTCAGCCTCCCAAAGTGCTGGGATTACAGGCGTGAGCCACCGCACCCAGCCTAATTACACTGTTATAATTACCTCTTTGCTTATTATCATCTCCACTGGTGGCTTTCAAACTACTTTACTAACCCACACCTATATATTAAAAAAACACATTTTTTTTTACAACTCCAGTACATAACAAAATAAAAATTTCACAGAGCAGTACTGAACCTTACTACATGCAACACACTCTAGTATTTACCATTCCACACTATATTCTATTTCTTTATTCTAATTTTGGTTTCAACACGCTAAACTGATATCATGCATAACCCTTTAGTGGGCCAAACTTACAGTTTAAAAATATTGCAATACAATGTGAACTCACGTAGATTCTAGAGCATGGTAGATGCTCAATGTAGGAAATGAAGAAAAAGATAAAACAAAAATCTATGTATCCCTAGCAATTAGTGCAGGGTAAGGTACAAAGCAGTGGTTAATAAAAATGTTTGAGAACAAAATAAACACAAAATTCTGGGATAGATCATCTTCATGAATCATATTCCACCATCACTTTCCTTTTTAAGAATAAAGATTTCTTGGCCGGGCGCAGTGGCTCACACCTGTAATCCCAGCACTTTTGGAGGCCAAGGTGGGTGAATCACCTGAGGTCAGGAGCTCGAGACCAGTCTGGCCAACGTGGCAAAAACCCGTCTCTACTAAAAATAACAAAAAGAATTAGCTGGGTGTGGTGGCATATGCCTGTAATAGCAGCGACTTGGGAGGCCGAGGCAGGAGAATCACTTGAACCCAGGAGGCAGAGGTTGCAGTGAGCTGAGATCGTGCCATTGCACTCCAACCTGGGCAACAAGAGCAAAACTCTGCCTCAAAATAAATAAATAAACAAAAGAACAAAGATTTATTACAAGATATTAAGATGAAAACATAGACATGTAAAAACATATACGGAGACAGGCAAAACTGGAGAAGGAATAAAAATTGTTGTATTTGAAGGGGATGGTGAGATAGAGAGGCATGATTCTGAAAGCCAGCTGTTAGGTCTTCTTCCAAAAAAGACTTGACGTGGTAAAGTCACCGATGTCCACGATATGGTCATCAGTTCTGTATGTCATAAATCATCTTGTAAATGGCCCAAATATCACTTGAGCTAACCAAATTAACAAGATACTGACGAATAACCAATATAAGCTAATATTTACTGAGTGCTTACTTTGTTTCAGGCACTATTCTAATCACTTTCTATGAATCTGTCCTCAAACAACTCTGAAGTGGGGTAATTTCATGTCATTATCTCCACTTCAAAGGTGAGGAAACTGAGACTGGGAGATTAAGCAGCTTTCCCAAGGTTATAAAACTAATAAATTATAATAAAGTTATAAAAAGAATAATACCGAAAACGTTGTGAAAAATCTCTCAGAAAGTAGAGCAATACACCAAGAAAGAGAGGGAAAGGATTTAAATACAAAGAACGAATCCAGGGGGCCCAATAATTAAATTCTAAGAGGTCTGGGGAAAATAGAAATTTAGCATGATAGAAAAGAAATTATCAAATAAACAACGCAAGAGAACTTTTCATATCCAAAAGATGAGTATTCAAAGTGTTCTCTGTGTACCCAAAACAATGAGTAAGAAAGGCTCCATACCAAGGCACATTTTGAAATATCAGAACACTGGAGATAAAAAGAGAATAAAAAGCAAAAAAAAAAAAAAAACAAAACAAAAAACAGGAGGAGGTGAAAACAGCCTATCTCATTATCTCACGAAATAATCCACTGGAGAAATTTTTTTTTGAGATGGAGTCTTGCTCTGTCTCCCAGGCTGGAATGTAGTGGCGTGATCTTGGCTCACTGCAACCTCCGCCTTCCGGGTTCAAGCGATTTTCCTGCCTCAGCCTCCCGAGTAGCTGGGACTACAAGAGCATGCCACCATGCCCGGCTAATTTTTGTATTTTTAGTAGAAATGGCATTTCACCATATTGGTCAGGCTGGTCTTCAACTCCTGACCTCATGATCCACCAGACTCGGCCTCCCAAATTGCTGGGATTACAGGCATGAGGCACCATGCCTGGCCTCCACTGGAGAAATTTTTGCCTCTTTTCCCCACAACCTTGGGCTCACAGATTTCGAGGCCCTAGTGTCCGAGGAAGAAATGCTTCCACCAAGAAACACCATCGTGGGTCAGATGAATTGGAAACTGAAACTGCCCCCTGGAGATTTTGGGCTTCTTCAGCTGCAAAACTAGAGGCAGAAAAGGGTCACTACAGCCAAGTGGCGATGAATCCCCAATATCAAGGAGAAACTGGGTTGTTACTATACAATGAGGCAAGGATTACTATGTCTGAATCCCAAATGAGGCAACTCAGTAGAGACAGCCAATCCAACAGAAGTAAGTCCACAGTGCACTCAGACCATTTGGAAATTAGGGTTTGGGACACCGTACTAAAGAATAAAACATAGTCAAGGTGCTTACAGAAATGAGGGGACACAGAATGAAGGGTGGAAAAAGGAAGTTATGATTATCAACTTAGGCCTTATAACCATCCACAGAAGTGGGGTTCAATTGCAGCTTCAGTTTACATTATTCTTGATCCTTATTCCACCTGTACCTCATACAAAGAGCATTGGCATTGGCTAACATTTCAAATTTGATCATCCTCTGATGATACGATAGGTGTGGGACTATGTGTGGTCACTGTGTTAGCAACACTGATTGCCACACAAGGGATGATATGTGAATTTCTTACAGGCAAGTGACACCTGTAAGACATTGGGGCTTGAATTGCCTTTACAGTATTCTACCCAAAAACGAGGCCTACTGACAGGAGACCACAGCAGCAAGGAGCCAGAGTTTCCTTGTTAGGAAATTGGTATAATGCGGAGGCCCCTGTAGGCTCATTGAAGTAATTAAGAATGCATGCTATCTAAGAGGCAGTAAGAACATCGATGATCAATGTCAGCTGGAGAAGCAGAGATGACCAAAAGTGAATATCGTTAAGTGGCAAAATTCATTTCTTCTCTATTCCTACTTCTAACCCCTAACCTGGAGGAGTTAGCCTTGAAAGGAAAAAAAAAAAAAAGGCCGGGCGCGGTGGCTCACGCTTGTAATCCCAGCACTTTGGGAGGCCGAGGTGGGCGGATCACAAGGTCAGGAGATCGAGACCACGGTGCAAACCCTGTCTCTACTAAAAATACAAAAATTAGCCGGGTGTGGTGGCGGGCGCCTGTAGTCCCAGCTACTCGGAGAGGCTGAGGCAGGAGAATGGCGTGAACCCGGGAGGCGGAGCTTGCAGTGAGCCGAGATTGCGCCACTGCACTCCAGCCTGGGCGACAGAGTAAGATTCCATCTCAAAAAAAAAAAAAAAAAAAAAAAAAAAACGAAGATATATCCTAGAACCAGACACCACCCCCTACCTGCCCCCAGCCCAATCTTAAGGAGCTGAAAGAAGGAGAATGCATAAAAGATTGACCAGGATCTATTACACATTTCAGATCCCTATGGCTACAAATCTGGCCAGCAATGGGGAAGTTTTAAAACTAGTCCAAGTTTAAAACGCTGAAGTTTTAAACTAGTCCATGCTAGACTTTGAATAACTTAAAAGACCAGAAAGCTGGCCCGGCACGGTGGCTCATGCCTGTAATCCCAGGACTTTGGGAGGCCGAGGCTGGTGGATCATCTGAGGTCAAGAGTTCGAGACCAGCCCTGCCAACATGGTGAAACCCCATCTCTACTAAAAATACAAAAATCAGCCAGGTGTGGTGGTGCATGCCTGTAGTCCCAGCTATTCAGAAGGCTGAGGCAGGAGAATCACTTGAACGTGGGAGGTGGAGGTTACAGTGAGCTGAGAGCGTGCCACTGCATTTCAGCCTGGGTGACAGAGTGAGCCTCCCTCTCAAAAAAAAAAAAAAAAAAAAAAAAGAAGAAGACCAGAAAACTATGGAATCTGCCGGGGGGGAGGGATATTCAACACAGTACTGAGGAAGCAGTGACTTGAGAAAAAGAAAACATTTTATTTTTGAATCTCCACCAAGTTCAGATTCCTTAGTAATCTGGTCGCATGAAAGTATGAGTAGAAAATAGTTTATTACAGCCAGGCGCGGTGGCTCACGCTTGTAATCCCAGCACTTTGGGAGGCCGAGGTGGGCAGATCACGAGGTCAGGAGATCGAGACCACGGTGAAACCCCGTCTCTACTAAAAATACAAAAAAAAATTAGCCGGGCGTGGTGGCGGGCGCCTGTAGTCCCAGCTACTCGGAGAGGCTGAGGCAGGAGAATGGCGTGAACCCGGGAGGCGGAGCTTGCAGTGAGCCGAGATTGCGCCACTGCACTCCAACCTGGGCGACAGAGCGAGACTCCGTCTCAAAAAAAAAATAAAAAAAAAAAGAAAATAGCTTATTACATAAGTTAAGTGAATGAATCAAAACTTGAAATTGTATGTATGTGATAAGTACAATTGTATAAATAATCCGAATATATTAAAGTCTGGAGCAGATACTTGAATTTTCTCTAAATCACAATTTTGCATAGGGTCAGCAATGATCACATATCTAATCAAACGTACTATAATACTTCTTTGTGTTATTTATTTGTTTAAGATGTAAAACAGGTTTATTTAGCATGATTGCTTTTCACAAACCTATGTTAGATGACGGATACTTGGCTACCCTCTGTGGATCTATAAATTGCAGGGGTTTTCCTGTGGGGGCTGGTTATTGTTTTTCAGATTAACACGATAGTCTTGCAAAGAAGCAGACTAAACAGAGCATGATCCCTCAGTTCCTCCCTTTTCCATTAAAAATTGAGTATTTTGCTTGACTTTTCCCATTATCTGCAATCATTCCAGTTTGCAGGGAGTCCATACATATAATTGTTAATATTGCAGATATTTCAGAGAACATGTCTTTGAGCCTTCCAGTGAAGATTCCTTTGGCCCACCTGATGTGAAATCATCTATCCTAACCTATTCTATCTCACTCCAATTTCTATAACATCATTGGTAATATTTGTATGAGGACTCTAATTTATGAAGTCTTCCTCCCACACAAACATTTTAGGGCACTGGAGCAAGGTAAGAATCTCCTGGAACTACTTGTGGTACACTGATCTCATATGTAGGAGTGCCTTAACCTCAAGACTGACACAAAAAAAGATTAAATGTTCATGGTTATCATTTTTTTTTAAATCTCAACTTTGTATGACCCCAGTGAAAAATACATATGAACTAAATAGCATAAAAATAATGAGGTTTATCAAAGAATGACCCTTTCAAATCACAGCTATTGTTCTTATCTGTCACATGATTTAGATAATTATCTTTCTACCTTGAATAAATGGATGTGTTGTAATATAATAAATATACAACACAATTTTTATTTGTGGTTAGATATGTACTCATATATAATTAAACCTTATAGTAGTAAATAAAATTGTCATTTGGTATTTAAACATATAATCTATTTCATTTAACAAAAAGCAAAGCAAAACCTAAGGAAATTAAGTCATATTGATACTATTTGAATGAATTGGACATTTGTCATCTCCCTGCTGCAGTCCTATATTTACTCAAAAGAACAACATGAACTTCAAAATATGAGAATAAAATAACTTCAAAGTCCACATGCAAAGGAAAAAATAGCAAAAATCTTTACCAAATGAAAGAAACATACAATTTAGCTCAGCAGGACTTCTACACATCCAAGGACAATGTAGGTTTGCAGCCACATTTTTTTGAAAAAGAAAATCTCTTGGCTGGGCATGGTGGCTCACACCTGTAATCCTAGCACTTTGAGAGGTCGAGGCAGGTGGATCACGAGGTCAGGAGTTCAAGACCAGCCTGGCCAAGATGGTGAAACCCCCATCTCTACTAAAAATACAAAAATTAGCTGGGCGTGATGGCAGGCGCCTGTAATCTTCGCTACTCGGAAGGCTGAGGAAGGAGAATTGCTTGAACCTGGGAGGTGGAGGTTGCAGTGAGCCGAGATGGCACCACTGCACTCCAGCCTGGACGACAGAGCAAGACTCTGTCTCAAAAAAAAAAAAAAAATTATTTCTGGTCTTTCTTGTGATCCTTTCTTAACAAAGCTGGCATAAAACAAAATGTTACAGGCTGGGCGCAGCGGCTCACGCCTGTAATCCCAGCACTTTGGGAGGCTGAGGCGGGCAGATCATTGAGGTCAGGAGTTCGAGACCAGCCTGGCCAACATGGTGAAACCCCGTCTCTACTAAAAATACAAAAATTAGCCGGGTATGGTGGCGGTCGCCTGTAATCCCAGCTACTCGGGAGGCTGAGGCACAAGAATCACTTGAACCTGGGAGGCAGAGGTTGCAGTGAGCCAAGGTCATGCCACCACACGCCAGCCTGGGCAATAGAGCCAGACTCAGTCTCAAAAAAAAAAAGTTATAATTATCTGTTAATATTTTAAAAGATTTTAGAAACCTTTTGAAATTTTTATTACTTTTTTAAATGAAAATTTGCCATTCTCCAACTATTCAGAATATTACATGTTTTTTAAAAAGTTACATTCAGATTTTTAGGTAAGATTCAGTTAATGAGAATATAACCCAGTATCTCGGGGTAAATAGATCATTCCATTTATATAGGGATTGTCCTTAAGGATCAGGCAGGGAAGGAAGGGGATAAACAAACCTGAGAGGGGGCCTAAGAAGAGAAGATATGGGCAAACTTAAATAATGTATTCAATACAACAATTAATCTGACTAGAACTCTTTAGTAAATGTTAGTTAAAAGAATTTGCTCTCACTTCAAGTGAGAACTCAGGGATGAAGATAACATAGATCCAGCCTTGTAGAGTATAAGGAAATGGCTGTACTTTGGTCAAAGAGGGGCCAAGGTAAACATCCAGAGTGACTCAGAGAGTTTAGAGCGCAGCCGTATAACTCCACCTGTTATCACAGCCATGTAGCCATAACATGGGAAGGCCATCACTTGGTTCTACACCACATTGTCCGTAAAAGGTATAAATGCCCTACTGACACTGTATAGGCATGCTCGCACCCAGAGAAAGACAGCGAGCCAAAGCTGTCCATATTACAGATGGACAGGAGGGATCCAGGACACAGCTAGACTTGCTCGTGCTCAGAGAGTTCAGAAAAAGTTAAGCTGCTGACCCTGAAGGCAAGGGAGAGATGGCTGGTGCCGCTATGCATGGGAGTCACAGGCTCAAGCAGCTGAGACAGAGCAGACAGTGTAAGAGAGCTGCTGAATAAAGCCGTATTTCACCTACCTACAGCACCCCGAGTGTTCTTTCACCTATTTGCCACTCATCCTGTAACCGACCAAGGGGTTCACCTTGCCCGCTGCCTAGACAGAGCCAATTCATCAAGACAGGGGAATTGCAATTGAGAAAGAGTAATTCACGCAGGGCTGGTTGTGTGGAAGACCGGAGTTTTATTATTATTACTATTATTATTATTTTGAGATGGAGTCTCGCTCTGTCGCCTAGGCTGGAGTGCAGTGGTGCAATCTCAGCTCACTGCAAGCTCCGCCTCTCGGGTTCACACCATTCTCCTGCCTCAGCCTCCCGAGTAGCTGAGACTACAAGCGCCCACCACCATGCCCAGCTAATTTTTTGTGTTTTTAGTAGAGATGGGGTTTCACCATGTTAGCCAGGATGGTCTCGATCTCCTGACCTCGTGATCCACCCGCCTCGCCCTCCCAAAGTACTGGGATTACAGGCGTGAGCCACCACGCCTGGCCAGGAGTTCTATTATTACTCAAATCAGTCTCCCTGAGCATTCGGGGAGCAGAGTTTTTAAGGATAACTTGGTTGGTGGGGGGATGCCAGTGAGCCAGGAGTGCTAATTGATCAGAGATGAAATCACAGGGAGTCAGAGCTGTCTTGTTGCGCTCAGTCAGTTCCTGGATGGCGGCCACAAAATCAGATGGGCCAGTTTACTGATCTGGGTGGGGCCAGCTGATCCATCAAGTGCAGAGTTTGCAAAATATCTCAAGCACTGATCTTAAAAGCAGTTTACGGTGGCAGGGGAGGGGGGAGGTCAGAATCTTGTAGCCTCCAGCTACATGACTCCTAAACCATAATTCTAATCTTGTGGCTAATGTTAGTCCTACTAAGGCAATCTAGTCCCCAGGCAAGGAGGAGGACTGCTTTGGGAAAGGGCCGTTACTGTCTTTGATTAAACTATAAACTATAAGTTTCTCCCAAAGTTAGTTCAGCCTACGCCCAGGAATGAACAAGGACAACTTGGAGGTTAAAAGCAAAATGGAGTCAGTTAAGTTAAACCTCTTTCACTGTCTCAGTCATAATTTTGCAAAGGTGGTTTTAATCTACCTGCTCCCTCCAGACCTCAGCATGGGCTGGAACCTGACCCTGAGCCTAACAGAGAAGTTATCAATAAGGAGCAAATAAGCTTAAGAGTAGAGAAGGTGATGATTCTTCATTATCCCCAGAAAGACAGATCAGAAAGTTGAGGCAGTCCTTCTGTGATAAGCAGGCCTACCTTGGTGAATGAACATAGCAGGCCCTCAAAACAGCAAGCCTCAATGAAGCCTGCTGGAGAGAAGTAGAGAGGAGAATATAAAAGTCTTACTTGGCCGGGCGCGGTGGCTCACGCCTGTAATCCCAACACTTTGGGAGGCCAAGGTGGGGGGATCACAAGGTCAGGAAATTGAGACCATCCTGGCTAACACAGTGAAACCCCATCTCTACTAAAAATACAAAAATTAGCCGAGCATGGTGGCAGGCGCCTGTAGTCCCAGCTACCTGGGAGGCTGAGGCAGGAGAATGGTGTGAACCCGAGAGGCCGAGCTTGCAGTGAGCCGAGATTGCACCACTGCACTCCCTCCAGCCTGGGCTACAGAGCAAGACTCTGTCTCAAAAAAAAAAAAAAAAAAGTCTTACTCAGGGTGAAATGTGGGACTGCTGCATGGTACAGCAGCGTGTTCCTGTTTGTTGTGGGAAACCCAGGGAGAAGAGGAGGAAGGATATTCTATTCACTGTATCAATTGCCCAATACCTCTCCTTGACACCATAAATGTATTCCGAACAGGTCTCTGGATCTGGGAAGATGACAGTTTACATTTAGTGTTTGAATGTTCGGGTGCTTAATTGATTGAAGGGTAGAGAGAAGGAGGGTAAGCTCCTGATGGGGAATAGCTAGGCTTTCTTAGAGCTTGGTAAGAAAGCTGGAACCTAATCTGAGTTAAAATTGTCTAGGGAAATCCAGAGCTACTGGTGGGCTTGTCTCCAAGAATACTCCCATGTCCCAGAAAATTGTCTCTTTAGAGCTATTGTACCAGGGATACAATTTACTGTGGCAAAAGATCACCTCTTGGAAATTGTGTTGCTTACTCACCCTCCGCCACAGCTATTCCCTGGTGACATTCAGAGGGAAAGGCCTGTGTTACACATGTGTTGGTAGTAATGGGTTAAACGTGGATGAGACACTTTTTAGTCCCTGATTCTAATCATGTGCTTAAGGATTTTTTTTAAAGCAAAGAAACTTAGCAGTTTTCAATCCCAAGAGCCATGAAATACTTGAACAACAGTGAAAGCTTAGTTATTTGGGAGGAAAATTATGTTCTTGGTATTACTACACAGTCATTTAACAAACATTTAATAGGTATCAACCATATGTAAGACATACTGACTTTCTCTGCAAAGTAAAGGCAGCAAATTGGCCCTTTCTACAACATGAAAGGGGAAGAAAAAAAGTAGAAAAACAGAACCAATTTGAGAGACTTGGGCAGTAATATCAGCTTATCAGTTTCTTACTGATAAGCAAGAGTGTGAAATTAAGTCAGGGACCTTCACGGGTGCACAAGTGATCTACTGGGATAGAAAGTATGAAAAATGCAGCTGAGCACAGTGGCTCATGCCTGTAATCCCAGCACTTTGGGAGGCCGAGGCAGGCGGATCACTTGCGGTCAGAAGTCTGAGACCAGCCTGGCCAACATGGTGAAATCCTGTCTCTACTAAAAATAAAAAAAATTAGCTGGGGCCGGGCACAGTTGTTCATGCTTGTAATCCTAGCACTTTGGGAGGCTGAGCTGGGCTGATCACTTGAGGGCAGGAGTTCGAGGCCAGCCTGGCCAGCATGGTGAAACCCCATCGCTATTAAAAGTACAAAAAATTATCTGGGCATGGTGCCGGGCCTATAGGTATGTGCCTATAGTCCCATCTACTCGAGAGGCAGGAGAATTGCTTGAGCCCGGGAGGTGGAGGTTGCAGTGAGCCAAGATCGTGCCAGTGCACTCCAGCCTGGGCAACAGATCAAGACTCTGTCTCACACACACACAAAAAAAGCCAGGCGTGGTGGTATGCACCTATAATCCCAGCTATTCAGGAGGCGGGAGGCTGAGGTGCGCCCATACCTTGGACCCAGGAGGCAGAGGTGGCAGTGCGCTAAGATCATGCCTCTACACTCCAGTCTGGGCAACAGAGTGAGACTCCATCTCAAAAAAAAAAAAAAAAGTATTAAAAGTGAGTATTTATAATCTTTTTTGTCTAAAAAATAAAACAATAGTAATATTTAATATGTGAATTAACAGTAGCAAAAAGCATACATTTTTAAGGAGATATGACCAAAAGTTGTTATACATATGTGCGCCAAATAAAAGTGTATCATAATGACTAGATTATCTGATTTCTAAAGCCACTTGGCTCTAAAATTCCTGATTCTGTATTATTCAACTGCCTTAGTTTCTCTTAAACTATATTAAAAAATAAAATCCTATCTACATTAACACTGACTTCCTCATATAAAACAAAATTTAATTTTGAAAAGATTTAAAAAAGCAAAGCTTGCCGGGCGCGGTGGCTCACGCTTGTAATCCCAGCACTTTGGGAGGCCGAGGCGGGCGGATCACGAAGTCAGGAGATCGAGACCACGGTGAAACCCCGTCTCTACTAAAAATACAAAAAATTAGCCGGGCATGGTGGCGGGCACCTGTAGTCCCAGCTACTTGGAGAGGCTGAGGCAGGAGAATGGCGTGAACCCGGGAGGCGGAGCTTGCAGTGAGTCGAGATCGCGCCACTGCACTCCAGCCTGGGTGACAGAGCGAGACTCCGTCTCAAAAAATAAAAAAAATAAAAAAAATAAAAAAATAAAAAAAATAAAAAAATAAAAAAGCAAAGCTTTTATTCTTTAAATGCATCCTACCCCTACTGACTCACCCTTCTTACCTGATAAAGCAGGTTCTCTTTGTGTCATATGGTGCCAGTCAGTATGACTCTTTCTTCCTCTTAATTCATTCAACAGACTGGCAAAGGGACTGGCCCTGTGTTTATGCGATTAATGAAGTTAACCTTAAAGTCTGGATCCCCCTAGAAAATTTTTGAAAAAAATCTCTTTAATTTTCACTAACTTGCACAGTGGTTGATTTAGGTTGTTGGCTTCATATGGTCCCTCAAAACTCCAATTTGTAAAAAGAATTAGAGAAAACACTACCATAAAACTAAACTTTATTTTTATTCTTTTAAGGTTTATGAACTAAACACTGAACTAGCACCATTATATAGTTGGTATAAACCTTATTACTTTGTGTGTCCACATCATGGGAAGTTAAAACTCCTGCTGTACATAGTGATATAGGTAAATAGGTTACAAAGGAGTTGACTGAAAACCAACCTATTAAAATGACAGATTTCACAACAAGGTGAATATATTCTTAATATTACTGAACTATAAACTTAAAAATAGTTACCATGGTAAGTTTTATGTTATGCGTTTTTTTACATTAAAAGAAAGACAATGGCCTGGTGTGGTGGCTCACACCTGTAATCCCAGCACTTTGGGAAGCCGAGGTGGGTGGATCACCTGAGGTCGGGAGTTTGAGACCAGCCTGACGAACATGGAGAAACCCCATCTCTACTAAAAATACAAAATTAGCTGGGTGTGGTGGCGCATGCCTGTAATCCCAGCTATTTGGGAGGCTGACACAGGAGAATCGCTTGAACCCAGGAGGCGGAGATTTCGATGAGTTGAGGTGGTGCCACTGAACTCCAGCCTAGGCAACAAGAGTGAAACTCCATCTTAAAAAAAAAAAGAAATATTGACTAGGCCAGGCATGGTGGCTCATGTCTGTAACCTTAGCACTTTGAGATGCCAAGGCGGCCAGATCACTTTAGGTCAGGAGTTGGAGACCAGCCTGGCCAACATGGTGAACCCCCGTCTCTACTGAAAATATAAAAATTAGCTGAGTGGTGGGCACCTGTAGTCCCAGCTACTCAGGAGGCTGAGAGGCTGGAGAATCACTTGAACCTGGGAGGCGGAGGTTGCAGTGTGCCGAGATCACCACTGCACTTCAGCCTGGGCAACAGAGCGAGACTATCTCAAAAAAAAAAAAAAAAAAGTTGGGGGGGTGCGGCAGGGAGGGGCGGTCGTGGTGGCTCACGCCTGTAATCCCAGCATTTTGGGAGGCTGAGGCGGGCAGATCACTAGGTCAGGAGATCAAGACCATCCTGGCTAACACGGTGAAACCCCGTCTCTACTAAAAAAAAAAAAAAAATACAGGCCGGGCGCGGTGGCTCACGCTTGTAATCCCAGCACTTTGGGAGGCCGAGGCGGGCGGATCACGAGGTCAGGAGATGGAGACCATGGTGAAACCCTGTCTCTACTAAAAATACAAAAAATTAGCCGGGCGTGGTGGCAGGCGCCTGTAGTCCCAGCTACTTGGAGAGGCTGAGGCAGGAGAATGGCGTGAACCCGGGAGGCAGAGGTTGCAGTGAGCCGAGATCGTGCCACTGCACTCCAGCCTAGGGGACAGAGCGAGACTCCGTCTCAAAAAAAAAAAAAAAAAAAAAATACAAAAATTAACCAGGCATGGTGGCATATGCCTGTAGTACCAGCTACTTGGGAGGCTGAGGCAGGAGAATCACTTGAGCCTGGGAGATGGGGGTTGCAGTGAGCGAAGATCGTGCCACTGCACTCCAGCCTGTGTGACAGAGCCAGACTGCATCTCAAAAAAAAAAAAAAAAAGACATTGACTAAAATAATAAGGCAGCTTAAAATGCATATTTATAGTCATAATTTTTTTTTTACCACTTTTCAGTATTATTTCTTTTGTATCTAAGTAACATTGATAAAGTTTTCTTCATCCCCCTCTCACCCTGAAGCTCTTCTACTATATTAGGAAACAAACAGCAGCAAAAAAAATTAAAAGTAATGGCCATTTTTGTTGGCTAAAACTGGAAAAGAATTAATACTTAAGGCCAGGCATGGTGGCTCACGCCTGTAATCCCAGCACTTTTGAGAGGCCAAGACAGGTGGATCATCTGAGGTCAGGAGCTCGAGACCAGTCTGACCAACATGGTGAAACCCCATCTCTACTAAAAATACAAAAATTAGCTGGACGTGGTGGTGCATGCCTGTAATTCCAACTACTTGGGAGGCTGAGACAGAAGGATCGCTTGAACCCAGGAGGCAGAGGTTGCAGTGAGCCAACATTGCACCATTGCACTCCAGCCTGGACAACAAGAGTGAAATGCCATCTCAAAAAAAAAAAAAAAAGAAAGAAAATAAATAATACTTAAAATAGCATTTTAATGATAGAATGTATAATATCACAGTTATTATTGTATTACCTACCCAAAGTAGACAAATACATAATTAATGCCATTCTAATAAATTAGTTTCCAGAAGTAAAGCAGGCATCACTGGACAGTCATTTTGAAAACAGGTATAAATAATTACAGTGCTTGTTATTTTGGCCAATCTTTGCTTGTAAATAATGACAAAATTCAAAATGGAAAATATTAGTTTTCAACTAATTGTTCCTAGTTTTGATTAAATTGCTTCCCTTATAGTCTGTGTACCATAATACATCGAATGTAGAGAAGAGGGTAGGGAGTTAGCAACCATGTCTAAAAACCTCCAAAAAGGTGGATAAGTTTCTCTTTGTTTTTTTTTGTTTGTTTGTTTTGAGACGGAATTTTGCTCTAGTTGCCCAGGCTGGAGTGCAATGGCACGATCTTGGCTCACCGCAACCTCTGCCTCCTGGGTTCAAATGATTCTCCTGCCTCAGCCTCCCGAGTAGCTGGGATTACAGGCATGCACCACCACGCCCGGCTAATTCTGTGTTTTTCTTAGAGATGGGATTTCTCCATGTTGGTCAGGCTGGTCTCCAACTCTGGACCTCAGGCGGTCTGCCCACCTCGGCCTCCCAAAGTGCTGGGATTATAGGTGTGAGCCACAACGCCCAGCCAGATGGGTACGTTTCTAACTGTGAAAGAAACCAATACATCATCATCGAAAGAGACAAATGGTATTAAAGAATTAAAAAAACTCATTAGGCTGGGCACGGTGGCTCACGCCTATAATCCCAGCACTTTGGGAGGCCAAGGAGGCAGATCACTTGGGGTCAGGAGTTCGAGAACAGCCTGGCCAACATGGTGAAACCTCATCTCTACTAAAATTACAAAAATTAGCTGGGCGTGGTGGCGGATGCTCACTGTAGCCCCAGCTACTCGGGAGGCTAAGGCAGGAGAATTGCTTGAACCTAGGAGGTGGAGATTGCAGTGAGCCGAGATCACGCCACTGTACTCCAGCCTGGGCAGACTCTGTCTCCAAAACAAAAACAAAAAACCTCATTAATCTCCATCTCTAAATTCCCCCTAAAGGCAACTATAGTTAAGTTTGTGAGGTATGCTTTCAGATGTTTTCTGTTTATATCAAAATACATTTTTTTTTTTTTTTTTTTTTTTTTTTTTTTTTTTTGAGATGGAGTCTGGCTCTGTCGCCCAGGCTGGAGTGCAGTGGCGCGATCTCGGCTCACTGCAAGCTCCGCCTCCTGGGTTCACGCCATTCTCCTGCCTCAGCCTCCCTAGTAGCTGGGACTATAGGCGCCCGCCACCGCGCCCAGCTAATTTTTTGTAATTTTAGTAGAGACGGGGTTTCACCGTGTTAGCCAGGATGGTCTCGATCTCCTGACCTCGTGATCCGCCCGCCTCGGCCTCCCAAAGTGCTGGGATTACAGGCGTGAGCCACCGCGCCCGGCCTCAAAATACATTTTTATATAAATGAAATAACATTATTTTTTTTGCAATTTATTTTATTTATTTATTTATTTATTTTTTGAGACAGAGTCTCGCTTTGTTGCCCAGGCTGGAGTGCAGTGGCACAATCTCGGCTCACTGCAAGCTCCGCCTCCCGGGTTCACGCCATTCTCCTGCCTCAGCCTCTCCGAGTAGCTGGGACTACAGGTGCCCACCACCACGCCCGGCTAATTTTTTTTTTTTTTTTTTTGAGAATTTTTTGTATTTTTAGTAGAGACGGGGTTTCACTGTGGTCTCGATCTCCTGACCTCGTGATCCGCCCACCTCGGTCTCCCAAAGTGCTGGGATTACAAGCGTGAGCCACCGCGCCTGGCCTGTAATTTATTTTTTAACCTATTGTAGAGGAGATAGAACATATTAGCTAGCCCCTTGTGCTAGAAGTTTAGGCTATTTTCAACTTGCCAGTGAAAATAATACAGCATTGCACATCTTTGTTTTAGTGTATCTTTGCATTTCTGTGAAATAGTTTTGCAGTACAAATGCTTAAAAGTGGAACTGTTGTTGCCTCAAAGGAAACACAAATTGAAAATTTTGTTACATTTGTAAAAATGTGTTAAAATTTCTAAATTGCCCCTCAAAAGGTACTAATTTATACACGTATGGGTAGTATATTAGAGTTAGAAAATAAAGAATGTTGGTAATTTTTGTGTATTTAGGATATTCCTCTTACAGTAGTTTTCAACATGAGCTGGTCCATTTTTATTTTTTTTTCTTTCCTTTTTTTTTTCTTTCTTGAGAGAGACTTGCTCTGTCGCCCAGGCTGGAGTGCAATGGCGGGATCTCAGCTCACTGCAACCTCCGTCTCCTGGGCTCAAGCAATTTTCCTGCCTCAGCCTTCTGAGTAGCTGGAATTACAGGTGTATGCCACCACATCTGGTTAATTTTTGTATTTTCAGTAGAGATGGGGGTTTCACCATGTTGGCCAGGCTGGTCTCAAACTCCTGACTTCATGTGATCTGCCTGCCTCGGCCTCCCAAAGTGCTGGGATCAGAGAAGTGAGCCACCGCGCCCAGCCTGTTTTCTTTCTTGTATCCCATTTGGAAGTCATCTAGCTGGATAATGGTTTCTGGATAATTGCTCTGGGAACTGAGACTCATAACTTTATGCTCGTTAGCACTACGAGCTAAAAAAATGAGCTAACTGGCCGGGCGCAGTGGCTCACGCTTGTAATCCCAGCACTTTGGGAGGCCGAGGCGGGCGGATCACGAGGTCAGGAGATCGAGACCACGGTGAAACCCTGTCTCTACTAAAAATACAAAAAATTAGCCGGGGGTGGTGGCGGGCGCCTGTAGTCCCAGCTACTTGGAGAGGCTGAGGCAGGAGAAAGGCGTGAACCCGGGAGGCGGAGCTTGCAGTGAGCCGAGATTGCGCCACTGCACTCCAGACTGGGTGACAGAGCGAGACCCAGTCTCAAAAAAAAAAAAAAAAAATTGAGCTAACTAACTACTGTTATTTGTCTGTGTAAAGGTATGTATTTTAAAATGAAGACACATTACACGCATGCATTTTTCTTTTAGGTCTTAGATTTCCTGCATCAATTTTCTCATGACCTTTTTTTTTTGAGACGGAGTCTGTCTCCCAGGCTGGAGTACAGTGGCACGATCTCGGCTCACTGCAAGGTCTGCCTCCTGGGTGCATGCCATTCTCCTGCCTCAGCCTCCCGAGTAGCTGGGACTACAGGCGCCCGCCTCCACGCCTGGCTAATTTTTTGTGTTTTTAGTAGAGACGGGGTTTCACCATGTTAGCCAGGATGCTCTTGATCTCCTGACCTCGTGATCTGCCTGCCTTGGCCTCCCAAAGTGCTGGGATTACAGGCATGAGCCACTGCGCCCAGCCCGATGACCATATTTTTTATGCCAAATTTTAATCCATTCTGGAGGTTTCAAAGCAAGATAGTGAAATTTATCAGTCCACATGAACTTGAGCCTGTACCAACACATGGTTGCTAGTTCATACCTAATAGTATAATATGGCCCTTTTCTCTGAAGAAAATGCCTTTTCCAAATCTCCCTTACTAGAATAAATGTTATCATAGTAATACCACTTCATACCTGCATAGAGTTTTAGAGTTTACAAAGCTCGTTCACAAATATTATTCCATTTGGTTTTTACAACAACCCAGTGTGGTGACTGGGCAGGACTATTATCTCCACTTAATAGATGCAACAAGGTTGAACATGCATGAAGTAGAACTGGGACTAGTAGGGCAGTAAACTTCCCACAAGATATGTTGTCTCTTCCATATATATGAGGACAGCATATTCCTTTCATAGAAATTTTATTCCATGATTGTAATAGTTGCTTTCTTAAATTCCCTTTAGAACAAAGTAAAATATAAGTTAAAAAAGGAAAGAAATCCCTACAAAAAAAAGAGAATGTTTTTTCCTTTTGGGTAATTTTACCACTACATTTCCAAAGTAAGTCATTCTTTTATCTTTTAGGTAAACTGTACCAAAACATTTATTCTGTAACATTAAAAAAAAATATGTGAGGATGGACATGGTGGCTCACACCTATTATCCCAGCATTCTGGGAGGCCAAGCTGAGAGGATTGCTTGAGGCCAGGAGTTGGGGACATACTGAGACTGGGCAACATACTGAGACTCCATTTCTACAAAAAACAAAAAAATTAGCTGTGCACAGTGGCATACATTTGTAGTCCTGGCTATTTGGGAAGCTGAGAGGCAGGAGGATCTTTTGAGCCCAGCAGTTGGAGGCTGGAGGCTGTAGTGAGCTATGATTGCATCATTGCAATCTAGCCTGGGTAAGAGTGAGACCCTGTCTCAAAAAAAAAAAAAGTGAACATCTAAGACGAGGACAATATAAAACCTCAATTCTGCAAGCAGATCACATTAAATGCTAGTCACACAATATATCAGTAAGTTTCATCACATTTTTTTTCCTACAACTAACCATAATATCACAGGACTAATAATCTGTGATATACCACAGTTAAAACGTAATTCTTCTTGATTTCTTACTTATAAAGATCATAATTGCTGGTCAGCAATTGATCCATAGATAAGATGATTTTGGAAAGAAATGATAAGTTTTGCCATTTTGAAAAGAAAAGGTTTTTTTTTGAGATGGAGTCTCGCTCTCTTGAGCAGGCTGGAGTGCAGTGGCACTATCTCAGCTCACTGCAACCTCCGCCTCCTGGGTTCAAGCGATTCTTCTGCCTCAGCCTCCCAAGTAGTTGAGATTACAGGCGCATGCTACCACGCCCGGTTAATTTATTGTACTTTTTAGTAGAGACAGGGTTTTACCATGTTGGCCAGGCTGGTCTCAAACTCCTGACCTCAGGGGATCTGCCTGCCTTGGCCTCCCAAAGTGCTGAGATTACAGGTGTGAACCACCATGCCTGGCCAAAAATGATTGTTAAAGAAAAAGATTGTTTTCCTTTTTTGTTTCATAATATCATTAGTCCCATTGATTTCAGTTTTCTGTCTTAACATTATGACTGTAATTTCTTTTTTTTTTTTGAGTCAGGGTCTCGCTCTCGCCCAGGCTGGAGTGCAGTGGTGCGATCTCGGCTCACTGCAAGCTCCGCCTCCCAGGTTCACGCCATTCTCCTGCCTCAGCCTCCCGAGTAGCTGGGACTACAGGCACCCGCTACCATGCCCGGCTAATTTTTTTGTATTTTTAGTAGAGACGGGGTTTCACCATGTTAGCCAGGATGGTCTGGATCTCCTGACCTTGTGATCCGCCCGCCTCGGCCTCCCAAAGTGCTGGGATTACAGGCGTGAGCCACCGTGCCTGGCCTATGACTGTAATTTTTTGTGTATCATTAGGTTTCAAGAAAAAGGATCTGGCTTGGCGCGGTGGCTCACGCCTGTAATCCCAGCACTTTTGGAGGCCGAGATGGGCAGATCATCCGAGGTCGGGAGTTCGAGATCAGCCTAACCAACATGGAGAAACCTCGTCTCTACAAACATACAAAATTGCTGGGCGTGGTGGCGCATGCCTGTAATCCCAGCGACTCAGGAGGCTGAGGCAGGAGAATCGCTTAACCCCGGGAGGCAGAGGTTGTGGTGAGCTGAGATTGTGCCATTGCACTCCAGCCTCGGCAACAAGAGCGAAACTCTGTCAGAAAAGAAAAGAAAGAGAAAGAAAGAGAAAGAAAGAAAGAAAAAGGATCTGGGCATTCTCAGTACCTTTTCTGATCTTTATCTTCAGGAAAGCCATCTCTATATAGTTGAGCAAATAAATACTGGGCTGAGTATCTGATGAACTGCACTCTGCATAGGTTGCATACTGAGAATGAACTTGGGCAGTTTATCTTTTCTGGGCTTTGGTTTCCTCATCTCTAAAATGAGAGGGCGTGTTAGTTCTAGACCATCATCCCAAGGGTTCATTTTAGCTTTAGCGTGCATCACTGTAAAACCTGTTAACAAATATTTGTTGAGATAAGGAATTCTGGTGTATAGCCAACATTGTGGGAATATTTGTGGATACCTAAATAGTGGTTTATCCTCTGGGGAAAGCAGTTCCAACAGCTACTAAATACTAACAAGGCCTATGGCTAAAATCAGGTGGCACCTTGTGATGTAATTCAAACCACTAGGACATGTGGCATGCAAGACTACATCAGGCCACTTGAGGTATTTATTAGGTAATAATTTTTTTTTTTTTTGAGACGGAGTCTCACTCTGTCGCCCAGGCTGGAGTGTACTGGCGCAATCTCGGCTCACTGCAACTTTCGCCTCCAGGGTTCAAGCGATTCTCCTGCCTCAGCCTCCCGAGTAGCTGGGATTACAGGCGCCTGCCACCATGCCTGGCTAATTTTTGTATTTTTAGTAGAGACGGGGGTTTCACTATGTTGGCTACGCTGGTCTCGAACTCCTGAGCTCAGGCAATCTACCCGCCTCGGCCTCCCAAAGTGCTGGGATTACAGGCGTGAGCCACCGCGCCCGGCCTAGGTAACGATTTTTGCGCGCTAAATGGTTGCTTAGTAACCTGAAGAGTGAAAGCAGAGTACCTAAATATCATACTGTATACGTTAAAAACAGGGAGAAAGGAAAAAAGATGTTAAAGTTTACAGCAAAATGAGAAACAAATGAGGAAAACAAGTGAAAACTTCTCCCGCAACTGAAACTCAACCTCTACTTTAACCTAGGTAAAATGGTAAAATTGCCCACAGGGCTCAGGTGTTTGGATGCACTGTCCAGGCCAAGAGGAAAGATTTTCAGCCAGTCTCCAAAACATCTCAGGAACGGGTATGGAAAACAGGCGTAAAGTGTCTGTATTGATCAAATCAACCCCAGAGAAACTTTCCTGGGGCCAGAGAGCATCTCAACCGCGAAGGTCCGTTTGCGGCCTCCTTCTCCACTTCAGGCCTGCAAAGCGGCTGACGGCATTCGCAGTGGCTAGGCAACGGCCCGCGCATACTTCTCGGCGTTAGCCCCGCCTCTTGAGGCGCTTCCGCCGCCGGGCTCCTGGACACGCCTCCTTTAGTTGGCTAACGTCACGCTGGGAGTGGGCGGGGAAAATATGTCAGACTGTGCGGTCACTTCCGGCCCGGGAGCGCGCGGGTTGATTCGTCCTTCCTCAGCCGCGGGTGCTCGTAGCTCGGAAATGGCGGGTAAGTTCCCGGGAAAAGTTTACCAAGGGGAGGAGGCGGCCAGATCGGGGATAGAACACCGAGACGGTGGTGACAATGCCCGCCTAGAACTTTCGGGCTGTAGCCTGGGTTCCAGAAGGCCTGCTTGGGACCGGAAGCGCGGAACTCTCAGCCAAGCAGCTCCTTGTTGGCGGCGGTCCGCGCCCCCGCCCCCAACTGCTTGGGGTTCTGCGCCTTCTGCCAGCAACCCGGCCCCTACCGAGGGCCGAAGACGCCGGGGGAAAGCGTCACGATTTGGGCTTGTAAAATGCCACATGCCTTGGGGCCTGTTTCTCTTCCCATTCCTTTTGTCCACTGCTGCTTGCTTCAGCTCTTTTACATCTGGTCCTGTTCCCGCCAGCTGATTTTAATGCTCAGATCCTCCTCCTCTTCCAGGTCTCCGTCTACCTTCCACTACAGTCAACTTCTGAGCTAGCGCATTGCTGCTTTGCCCTGCTCTAGCGCTCCCACTTGGATCTCGACTGACTTCGTAATCGTCTCCTTAATCTCTCACACTTTGGTATTCCGAGGATCGTATTTAGATGCCCTTTGAGAATGACTTTGTTCCTGAACTCCTCCCTTCTCTTTTAGGGTTGGACTACTATAATACAGTTCTCTTGTGTACATTCTAGAGACCCTTCAAGTTACAACATTTAATAATGTATAATTGCTATTACTTTGTACGTCTATTAAGGCTGTTTTGGTGTGATTATTTTTTTCGATTACTTATCTTTTGAAGTTATGGACAGTTTCTTTTTCCTGAGACAGGGTCTCTCTGTCGCCCAGGCTGGAGTGCAGCGATCATAGTTCCCGGCAGCCTCCAACTCCTCCTACGCTCAAGCGATCCTCTTGCCTCAGCCTCCCGAGTAGCTAGGACTACAGGCATGCGCCACAACATTCGGCTAAAAAAAAACAATTTTTTTTTAACCTTTTAGAGACAGGGTATCGCTGTATTGCCTCAGGCTGGTCTGGAACTCTTGGCCTCAAGCCATCCTCTCGCCTCAGCTTCCCAAAGTGTTGGAATGGCAGGATTGAGCCCCTTTGCTGGCCTCTGTTGCTTTTATCATCCCTTTACAGGGCATTCCTCGTAGTCTCGCTACATTAACCATTCCATTTTCATGAATATGTGGGATAGACAAGCTGTTGTGTGAGCTCTACAGATGTTTAAAGAAGGACTTTTCTACCAGATGGAGATTATAGGATCTTGAAGTACCACAGAAGAGGGAGGACATACTCTAAGAATTACATCTAAATTCGAATTTTGGGCCCATCATTTAGTAGTTGGATGCCCTTCAACTCAACCTCTTTCTAAGCCTGAACTTTTGCATATAAAATGGGGTTGATATAACATCTGCTTATAGAATTGTGTGGATTAACCTAATATATGATTTCACAGGTTTGTTGCTTACATTCCTCGAAGTAAATTCTGTAATCTCAGTTCTGTAGATTAGGGTCAGAGGGGTTAAGTAATGTGCTCTAGTTCCCTGAGCTTACTAGCTCAGTAAGCGTGTGAAATAGTCAGAATCCAGGAATTCTGACTCCAAACTATTAATCTATACTGCTTCAAGTCTTTCCCATTTTCTGTGTGTGTGTTTTAACAAACCCTTTTTGAAGTTCGTAGGACATCATTGTACCCCTTTTTATTTTTTGCTTATGGCTTTTTTCTGCCTGAATTTGTACTGATTTTTTTTTTTTTTTTTTTTTGGAGACGGAGTCTCTGTCGCCCAGGCTGGAGTGCAGTGGCGCAATCTCGGCTCACTGCAAGCTCCGCCTCCCGGGTTCACGCCATTCTCCTGCCTCAGCCTCTCCGAGGAGCTGGGACTACAGGCGCTCGCCACCACGCCCGGCTAATTTTTTGTATTTTTAGTAGAGACGGGGTTTCACCGTGGTCTCGATCTCCTGACCTCGTGATCCGCCCGCCTCGGCCTCCCAAAGTGCTGGGATTACAAGCGTGAGCCACCGCGCCCGGCCCTGATTTTTTTTTTTTTGGAGACTGAGTCTCTCTCTATCACCAGGCTGGAGTGCAGTGGCGCAATCTTGGCAACCTTTGCCTTCTGGATTCAGGCAATTCTGCCTTAGCCTCCGGAGTAGCTAGGACTACAGTCACTCACCACCACGTCCAGCTAATTTTTGTATTTTTAGTGGAGATGGGGTTTCACCATGTTGGCCAGGATGATCTCCGTCTCGAACTCGTGATCCCCCTGCCTTGGCCTCCCAAAGTGCTGAAATTACAGGCGTGAGCCACCGCGCCTGGCCCATTTTTACTAATCATATGTTCATTTTGTCAGGTGATTTGTTATCTTGAAAGTTTCTCTTGATAGTGATATCTTCCAATGTTATTTATTATATATATTATTGAGTAGCCACTATGTAGTAAAACTATTGTGCCAGTAGCTCACAGTTTATGACTTTAGGCACACATGATTTTTAAATATTTAATACAGTGGAAAGATGTTTTCTTTGTGCCCCTGTTCCTCTTCCTTCTTTCTTACCCAGGGTAACCATGGTTACCAGATATTTGTGTATTCTTCTTGAGACATTCCATGCGTTATCATTTCCTTATCTGAAGCACTCTGGTAGACTTTTTCCAATACTTAAAATGAAATTCTGTCATAATTATCAGAGGACATTCTCATTTTGCTTTTTACATCTTGCAATGAAAAAGACGACAAGTATAAATCCTAGCAGGTAATTTATATTAGTAAATGTTCAGAAATGTTAGTAATCTATCATGTTAATTTTCAGGTTTATTCATTTATATTAAGTATGCCTAGTTTATAAGCCTGTATCTCAAAAGTGATTTCTTTTTCTGTTTTGTAATGAGGCATTCTTTTTTTTTTTTTTTTTTTTTTTTTTTGAGACGGAGTCTTGCTCTCTCGCCCAGGCTAGAGGGCAGTGGCGCGATCTCGGCTCACTGCACCGTCTGCCTCCCGGGTTCAAGAGATTCTCCTGCCTCAGCCTCCCAAGTAGCTGGGATTACAGGCGCCTGCGACCGTGCCCGGCTAATTTTTGTATTTTTAGTAGAGACGGGTTTCACCATCTTGGCCAGGCCGACCTCGAACTCCTGACCTCGTGATCCACCCACCTCGGCCTCCCAAAGTGCTGGGATTACAGGCGTGAGCCACTGTGCCCAGCTGGCATTCTTACTTAATACATTTATTTAAGAGTATGTGGAGAATGACTTGTGCTTTTATGATCTATCAGCATGTTTTAAATCATACCCCTATTCCACTTCTAATAACCCTATTGTAGGTTTGACAATTTAAGTCACTTCCAACTAAACCTTTTAAAAACCTTTTCTCTTAGGATTTGGTGCTATGGAGAAATTTTTGGTAGAATATAAGAGTGCAGTGGAGAAGAAACTGGCAGAGTACAAATGTAACACCAACACAGCAATTGAACTAAAATTAGGTATGTATGCCATTTCTAAGTGATGTTATGTATATACTGTGTATATATACTCTTTCATTTTAAATTTGAAGTAAAATCTTATGTAAGAGCAGTTATTTATGCACATGTATGGTTTTCTGCATTTATTGAACATATTCAGATTTTATTCAGTCTTGATTTATGTCACGGAAGGTGTAGATGTTTGAAAGGTGGGGCAAATTTTATATAAAAAGGAAATTTTATATAAAAAGGAAAGACGGTGGAGCAAAAAGTAATAAGTATATATAGTTTCAGCCTCTTAAAAATATTTTTTACTTTTTTGCCTATAAGAATAATAAACAACAGCAAATATTGGTGAGGATGTGGAAAAAAACACTTGTATATTGCTGGTGGGGATGTAAAGTGGTATAACTATTTTGGAAAACAGTTTGGCAATTTTCTTTTCTGTCTTTTTAATTTTCTTTCCTTCCTTCTCCTTTACTTTCCTCCCCTCCCCCCCTTTTTTTTCTTTCTCTTTCTTTTTTTTTTTTTTTTTTAAGACGGAGTCTCGCTCTGTCACCCAGGCTGGAGTGCAGTGGCGCGATCTCGGCTCACTGCAAGCTCCGCCTCCCGGGTTCACGCCATTCTCCTGCCTCAGCCTCTCTGAGTAGCTGGGACTACAGGCGCCCGCCACCACACCTGGCTAATTTTTTTTTTTTTTTTGAGACGGAGTCTTGCTCTGTCGCCCAGGCTGGAGTGCAGTGGCGTGATCTCGGCTCACTGCAAGCTCCGCCTCCTGGGTTCACGCCATTCTCCTGCCTCAGCCTCTCCGAGTAGCTGGGACTACAGGCGCCCGCCACCACGCCCGGCTAATTTTTGTATTTTTAGTAGATACGGGGTTTCACCGTGGTCTCGATCTCCTGACCTCGTGATCCGCCCACCTCGGCCTCCCAAAGTGCTGGGATTACAAGCGTGAGCCACCGCGCCCGGCCTTCTCTTTCTTTTTTAAAGAGACAAGGAAGGCCTCACTCTATCACCCAGGCTGTAGTGCCATGGCATGGTCATAGCTCACTGCTGCCTCCAACCCCTGGGCTCAGGCAGTCCTTCTGCCTCAGCCTGCCAAGTAGCTAGGAGACCACAGGTGTGCACCACCCAAGCCTGGCTAATTTTTATAAAAAAATTTATTTATTTATTTATTTTGAGATGGAGTCTCGCTCTGTCGCCCAGGCTGGAGTGCAGTGGCGTGATCTCAGCTCACTGCAAGCTCCGCCTCCCAGGTTCACGCCATTCTCCTGCCTCAGCCTCCAGAGTAGCTGGGACTACAGGCGCCCACCACCACACCCGGCTAATTTTTTCTATTTTTTTAGTAGAGACGGGAGTTTCACTGTGTTAGCCAGGATGGTCTCGATCTCCTGACCTCGTGATCTGCCCGCCTCGGCCTCCCAAAGTGCTGGGATTAACAGGCGTGAGCCACCGCACCCGGCCAAAAAATTTTTTTTTTTTGAGATGGAGTTTCTCTCTTTTTGCCCAGGCTGGAGTGCAATGGCATGATCCCGGCTCACTGCAACCTCCGCCTCCTGGGTTCTAGTGATTCTCCTGCCTCAGCCTCCCGCATAACTGGGATTACAGTCATGCGCCACCACGCCTGGCTAATTTTTTGTATTTTTAGTAGAGACAGGGTTTCTCCATGTTGGTCAGGCTGGTCTCGAATTCCCAACCTCTGGTGATCTGCCCACCTTGGCCTCCCAAAGTGCTGGGATTACAGGCATGAGCCACCACGCCCGGCTTATAAAAATTTTTTCATAGAGATGGACCCTACGTGTCTGTGTGTCCAGGCTCATCTTGAACTCTTGTCTTCAAGCAGTCCCCTGGCTTGGCTTCCCAAAGTGTTGGGATTATAACTGTGAGCCACAGCGCCCCTCGTGGTTTGACAGTTTCTTAAGAAGTTAAACGTAAATGAATTATATGACCCAGGAGTTATACTGCCAGGTATCTGTCTGCTCAAGAGAAATGAAAATGTATGTTCATGCAAAAACTTGTACATGAATGTTCATAGCTGCGTTATTCACAATAGCCAAAAAAATGTAAGAAACCCAGATAAATATCAGCTGGAAATGGATAAAGTATAGTGTAGCTATACCACGGAATACTATTTGACAATAAGAAGGAATGAAATTCTGATACCTATTGTAGCGAACCTTAAAAAGATTGTGCTAAGTGAAAGAAACTAAACAAAAACACCATATATTGTGTAATTCCATTTGTATGAAATGTTCAGAAAAGACACATCCATAGAGACAGAAAGTAGTGGTTGCACAGTGGAGCACAGAGTAACTACAAATGGGCCTGACGTTTCTTTTGGGAATTATGGAAATGTTTGAAAGTTAGATTGTGGCACAGCTCTGAATTTGCTAAAATTTTACACTTAGAACAAGTAAAAAATAATATATGCTCATGATTCCTGGTTGCATTACTTTCCATGCCTGAGTTTCCTCATTGTTAATAGTACTTCACAGTGGTTACAAAGATTAAATATGGAGTTAAATATCAGTAAAGTGTTTAAACTCCTTGACATACAGAAAATACTTGGTAAGGGCTGAGTGGAGTGACTGGATGTGGTTGCTGAGATCTGTGTATTTTTTTACATGTCCCCTCATTTTTCGATTACTTCATTCTTTGATACTTTGATTACCTTGGAACATCCTGTTATCTGTTATCTCTGCCCCAGCCTTGGAATCAGCCATTTCTCCAAGGATCCCTGGTTTCTTTTAGTAGGAAATGTTATTTTATTTTATTTTAGGGACAGAGTCTCACTCAGTCGCCCAGGTAGAGTGCAGTGGTGCCATCTTGGTTCACTGCAACCTCTGCCTCCCAGATTCAAGTAATTTTTGTGCCTCAGCCTCCCTAGAAGCTGGGATTACAGGCATGTGCCACCAGGCCCGGGTAATTTTTTTGTGTTTTTAGTAGAGATGGGGTTTCGCCATGTTGGTCAGGCTGTCTCAAACTGACCAAGTGATCCACCTGCTTCAGTCTCCCAAAGTGCTGGAATTACAGGCATGAGCCACTGCACCCAGCCAGGAAATGGTTTTTTATTTTGAGATGGAGTCTCACTGTCACCCAGGCTGGAGTGCAATGACGTGGTCTTGGCTCACTGAAACCTCTGCCTCCTGGGTTTAAGTGATTCTCGTGCCTCAGCCTCCCAAGTAGCTGGGATTACAGGTGTCTGCCACCACACCCAGCTGATTTTTGTATTTTTAGTAGAGACAGGGTTTCATCATGTTGGCCAGACTGGTCTGGAACTCTTGACCTCAGGTGATCTGAGGCCTCCCAAAGTGCTGGGATTACAGGCATGAGCCACCACCCCTAGCCACAGGAAATGGTATTTTAAAGCCAAGATTTGGGTGCTAAAGCCAAGATCTAGGTGCTAGGTGAACACATTGCTGTTAGTATTGCTCTAACATTAATGAGAGCAGGCTTAGTAGATAGAACTTTGTTCCTTACTGTTCAGTCCCTGCCACCTGCAAGGTGACTACAGTCTCATTTCTTTGACCAAAATTAGCTTTCCGTGTTCTAGCACTTTATATAAATGGAATTATCCCATATATACTGGCTTTGTGACTGGCTTGTTTCATTAAGCAGAATTTTTATGAGGTATATCATATGTTGTCTGTACCAGTAGTTCATTCCCTTTTTTTTTTTTTTTTTTTTTTTTTTTTTTTGAGACGGAGTCTTGCGCTGTTGCCCGGGCTGGAGTGCAGTGGCGCAATTGCGGCTGAATGCAGTCTCCACCTTCTGGGTTCAAGCGATCTTCTGCCTCAGCCTCTGGAGTAGCTGGGATTACAGGCGCCTGCCACCACGCCTGGCTAATTCTTTTGTATTTTTAGGAGAGATGGGGTTTCACTTTGTCGGCCAGGCGGGTCTCGAACTCCTGACTTCATGATCACCTGCCTCGGCCTTCCAAAGTGCTGGGATTACAGGCATGAGCCACCGTGCCCGGCAGTTCATTCCTTTTTATTGCTGAATACTGTTCTGTTGTTGGATACATCATTATTCGCCAGTTAATAGATATTTGAGTTGTTTCTAGTTTTTGGCTGTTATTGTATGAGTTTTTTTGTGGACATATGATTTTATTTTGGATAAATTCCTAGCTGTGGATTTGCTGGGTCAATAGGGTATTTGTATGTTTAACTTTATGGGATACTTGCCAGACTGACTTCCAAAGTACTTTTATACTCATATCAACATTATATTAGAATTTTGGTTATTCCATATCCTCACCAACATTTTATGTTGTCAGTTTTTAAAGTTTTAGGCATTCTACTGGGTTTTATAGTAGTATTTCTTTGTTAATAGTACTTCATAGTGGTTGTAAAGATTAAATAGGTTTTAATTTTCCTTTCCCTGATAACTAATGCTATTAAGGATTTTTTTTTTAATGTAGTTATTGACTATCTCCTTTTGGACTCACGTATTCACATCTTTTGCCCATTTTTAAATTAGGTTATTCGTCTTTTTGTTATTAGTTGTAGGTGTTACGTATGCTGGATGAGTCCTTTATGCAGATTACATGTTTTGTGCACATTTTTCTCTCAGTTTGTGGCTTGCCTGTTCATATTCTAAACTTTTTTTGTGTAACCAGTAGTTTTTAGTTTTAATCATGTCCAGTTTATTAATTTTAAAAATTTCTATTAGTGTTTTCTGGTTCATGCCTAATATCTTTGTCTACCCCAAGGAGATCATGAAGCTCTCCTAATGTTTTCTTCTGGAAGGTTTTTAGTTTTAGCTTTTTTTTTTTTTTTTTTTTTTTTTTGAGACGGAGTCTTGCTCTGTCACCCAGGCTGGAGTGCAGTGGCGCGATCTCGGCTCACTGCAAGCTCCGACTCCCGGGTTCACGCCATTCTCCTGCCTCAGCCTCTCCGAGTAGCTGGGACTACAGGCGCCCGCCACCACACCCGGCTAATTTTTTTTGTATTTTTAGTAGAGACGGGGTTTCACCGTGGTCTCAATCTCCTGACCTCGTGATCCGCCTGCCTCGGCCTCCCAAAGTGCTGGGATTACAAGCATGAGCCACCGCGCCCGGCCAGTTTTAGCTTATTAAAATTATGTCCATGATCCATCTCATGTTATTTTTCATGTTCAATATGAGGAAGGGGATTAAGGTTTGTTGTTCCATATGGATATCCACTTGTTTCAGTATAATTTGTGTGAATGCCTTGGTGCGTTTTTAACAAAAACATACTGAACTTACACGTGTAGATCTACATCTGGACTTTTCTCATTCATTATCTTATCTCAGTCAATATCGTACTGTGTGGATTAGTGTAACTTTCTAGTGAGTCCTGGTAGTGTCAGTCCCACATCTTTATTTTTTCAAGATTGTTTTGATTATTCTTGACCTTATTTCTGTATACATTTTGGAATCAGGTGGTTAATTTCTATTTAAAAAGTTCCGACTACTCTTAAGATTACATTGAATCTAAAATTGAATGTGGGGAGAATTGCTATCTTAATAACATTGAGCCTTCCAGTATATGAACATGACATATTTCTGTATTCCAGAAATGTTTCAGGTTTTCAGTCTTGCATGTATTTTATTAAATTTATCTGAGTAAATCTACATCTTTTGATTTTTGATGCTTTTAAAAATGGTATACTTTTTAATTTATTTTTTGTTCGTGCGTGACATGTTCTCACTTTGTCACCAAGGATGGAGTGCAGTAGCGCGATCTCCACTCACGGCAACCTCTGCCTCCGGGCTGAAGTGATCCTCTTACCACAGCTTCCCGAGTAGCTGGGACTCCGCATACACCACCATGCCTGGCTAATTTTTGTATTTTTTGTAGAGACAGGTTTTCGCCATGTTACCCAGACGGGTCTTGAACTTCTGGGTTTGAGTGATCTGCCCACCTCAGTCTCCCAAAATGCTATTATAGATGTGAGCGACTGTGCCTGACCTAAAAATGATATACTTTAAAAATTTTCTCTTCCAATTGCTTGTTTTATGTGTGTGCATGTGCCTATGCATGCACACACAATGGCACAGTTTGTGTAATTGTTTTGTATTCTGCGACCTTGCTAAATTCACTTATTATCGTAGTTTTTTGTATTCTGGGCTTTTTCTGAGAGAGTGTCTCACTCCATTGCCAAGGCTGGAGTACAGTGGCGTGATTGTGGCTCACTATAGCCTTGACTTCCCAGGCTCAAGCGAACCTCCCACCTCAGCCTCCTGAGTCGCTGGGACTATAGGTGTGTGCCACCATGCTTGGCAAAAAAAATTTTTTTTTTCTAGGGACAGGGTCTCACTATGTTGCCCATGCTGGTCTTGAACTCCTGGGCTCAAGCAGTCCTCTTGCCTCAGCTTCCCAAAGTGCTAGGGTTGCAGGCATAAGCCACCACACCCAGCTACAGGATTTTTTTTTTAAGTGTAGATTATTTCAGATTTCCTGCACACACACATTACCTGTTAATGAAGAAACTTACAGTTTTTCTTTGCCTTATATAGTTGTCCATTGGTATCTTCAGGGATTTGGTTCCAGGATCCCCTGTGAATACCAAAATCTGCCGATGCTCCGGTCCATTATACAAAATGCCGTAGTGTGGCTGGGCATGGTGGCTCACATCTGTAATCTAGCACTTTGGGAGGTTGAGGCAGACAGATTGCTTGAGCCCAGGAGTTTGAGACCAGCCTGAGCAACATGGCAGAACCCCGTCTCTACAAAAAATACAAGAATTAGCCAGGCATGATGGTGTGCATCTGTAGTTCCAGCTACTCAGGGAGGCTGAGGTGGGAGGATCTGCTTGAGCCCAAGAGTTCCAGGCTGCAGTGAGCTGTGATTGTGCCACTGCACTCCAGTGTGAGTGACAGAGTGAGACCCTGTCTCAATAGATGGATAGCCATATAGCTGGGCACGGTGGCTCACTCCTATAATACCAGCACTTTGGGAGGCTGGGGCAGAAGTTTGAGAAGACAAGCCTGGTCAACATGGTGAAATTCCGTCTCTACTAAAAATACAAAAATTAGCTGGGCGTGATGGCACACACCTGTAATCCCAGCTACTTGGGAGGCTGAGGCAGGGGAATTGCTTGAGACCAGGAGGTGGAGGTTGCAGTGAGCCGAGATTGTGCCACTGCACTCCAGCCTGGGCGACAAAGCAAGACTGTGTCTCGGGGGGTAAAAATAGCCATATAGTACAGTCAGCTCTTTGTATCTGCAGATTCTGTATTTGAGGATTCAACCAATCTCATGTTGATCTGTAATTGGTTGAATCAGTGGATGTGGAACCTGCATATATGGAGAGCCACCTGTGTTTCATTTTCTTGCCTTACTGCACTGGCCAGAACCTCTATTACAATGTCAAATGGAAGTAATGGAGTAGACATCCTTGCCTTATTCCCAATTTAAGAAGGAAAATTTTAAGCCTTTCACCATTCACTATGATGTTAGCTATAGGTTTTTCATATGTGCCCTTTATCAGGTTGAGGAAGTTTCTTTCTATTCCTAGTTTGGTGAGAGTTTTTATTATGAAAGTGTTACATTCTGATGCTTTTTCTTTATCAAGATAATCATAAGATTTTTCTCCTTTAATTCTGATAATGCGGTGAATTACATTGATGAGGTTTTAAGTATTAAATTGGCCTTGCATGCCAGTATATTATCCTTTCTGTGCTTTGCTGGATTTGACTTGGCAATGTTTTGTTAAGACTCTTTGTTCATGACAGGTGATGGTTTCTTTTTTCATACGTCTTTGCTTGATTTTGGTATCAAGGTTTCCTGGCCTCATAAAATGAGTTGGGAACTGTTTCTTCTCTATCTTCTGGAAGAATTTGTATAAGACTGCATTATTCCTTTAAACGTTCAGTAGCATTCACCAGTGAAGTTTTATGTGCCTTGAGTTTTCTTTGTTGGAAGGTTTTTAACTATACATCTAATAAATAGATTTAATACTATTCTGATTTTCTGTTTCTTCCTGTGTCAGTTTTGGTAATTTTTGTCTTTTAAAGCATTTCTCTATTTTATCTAACTTTTTTGGCAGAAAGTTGCTTACAGTATTCCCCTGTTACCATTTAAATGACTGTAGAGCCAGGTGCAGTTGCTCAGACCTGTAATCCCAGATCTTTGGGAGTCCAAGGCAGAAGGATCGCTTGAGCCCAAGAGTTCAAGGCCAGCCTGGGCAATATAATGAAGCCTCGTCAATAAAATAAAATTTAAAAATTAGCCAAGCATGGTGGCGTGCACCCGTAGTCCTAGCTACTTGGGAGGCTGAGGTGGGAGGATCACTTGAGCCGGAGAGGTGGAGGTTACAGTGAGCTGGGATCATCGCACTGTACTCCAGTCTGGGTGACAGAGCCAGACGCTGTCTCAAAAAATAAAATAAGTGACTCTAGAATCTATAATCCCTTCTTGGGGGTATTGATAATTCTTTTTCTCTTTGTCTTTTAATGTCTCCCTAAAAGTTTATCAATCTTACTGATCTTTTCAGCATTGCCTTTGTCTGTTATTTGTTTTCTTAATCTTTATGAATTCTTTCATTCTTCTTACTTTGGGTTAATTTTTTTTTTCCTTCTTTTGAGACAAGGTCTTGCTCTGTTGCCCATGCTGGAGTGCAGTGGTGTGATCATGGCTCACTGTAGCCTCAACCTCCTGGCTCAAGTGACCCTCTCACCTCAGCCTCCCGAGTAGCTGGGACTACAGGTGTACGCCACCACACTCAGCTAACTTTTGTATTTTTTTTTGTAGAAATGGAGTCTCACTATGTTGCTCAGGGTGGTCTCAAATTCCTGGGCTCAAGTGATCCTCCTGCCTTGGCCTCCCAAAGTGTTAGGACTGCAGGCATGAGCCACTTTACCTGGTCTAATTTGCTTTTTTTAAGATCTTTCTTTTTAAAGTAGATGTGTATATAATTAACTTTAAACTTTCCTTTTCTAATACTAGCATTAATGTTATAAAATACCTCTAGTTGCAGTGAGCCAAGATCACATCACTGCACTCCAGCCTGGGTGACAAAGCAAGACTCCATCTCAAAAAAAAAAAAAAGAAAAAGAAAAATATTACCTCTAAATATTGATATAGTTGTATCCCACCAATTCTGTTATGTTCTATTTTTATTGCTCAATTCAAAATATTTTTAAATTTCCCTTGTGACTTCTTTTTTGACCCATGAGTTACACAGAAGAGTGTTACTTAATTTCCAAATATTTGAGACTTTTCTAGCTGTCTTATTGTCACTGATTTCTGAATTAGTTCTGTCAAGGTCAGACAATATAGCCTTATTTCAGTCCTTTTAAATTCATTGAGCCTTGTTTTTTTTTTTTTTTTGAGACGGAGTCTCGCTCTGTCGCCCAGGCTGGAATGCAGTGGCGCGATCTCGGCTCACTGCAAGCTCCGCCTCCCGGGTTCACGCCATTCTCCTGCCTCAGCCTCTCCGAGTAGCTGGGACTACAGGCGCCTGCCACCACGCCCGGCTAATTTTTTTTGTATTTTTAGTAGAGACGGGGTTTCACCGTGGTCTCGATCTCCTGACCTCATGATCCACCCGCCTCGGCCTCCCAAAGTGCTGGGATTACAAGCGTGAGCCACCGCGCCCGGCCGAGCCTTGTTTTATAGCTTATCATATAGGATCTGTTTGGTCAGTGTCCTAGGTGCACTGAAAAACAATTTATAGTCTGCAGTTTTATGTAGTGTTCTATAAGTGTAAATTGACTTAATAATATTAAAGTCTTTTATATTTTTACTGACTTTCTAGCAATTAGGACAATTGAGAAAACTGTCGAAATCTCCAGCTGGAATTGTGGATTGTCTGTGTCTTCAGTCATTAATTTTTGCTTGATGTATTTGCAGCTCTGATATTAGGTACATACAGATTTAGACTTCCTATGTCTTCTTGGTGAATTGACCTTACTCATTATAAAATGTTCCATCTTTATCTCTGTCCCCTCTTTAACCCATCTTGCCTCATATTTAAGTCTACTTCGTTAGATATTAATATAGAAATGAGAATGTTTTAAACCTGTGAGAAATAACAGCATGTTTATTTGCTGATGCCAGTGATCTATCAGAGAAGGGGGAAATAATACAGGAGTATTTCTGGGAGTATCAGAGAAGGGGAGTATTTGTTGAGTAATATCCTTGACAATATAAGAGGGGGAAGTATTTTATTAATCAATGGAAGGATTAGCCTTAGATAGGAGCATGGAGAATTTCTACCATAACAAGATGAAGGAGGGTATACAGGAATTGCTGCAGTAAGTTAGAAGGTATAGATGAAGCATTTTGTGCAGTTTCTTTTCTCAATGCTTCTGTTTCCTAAGTGAGATAGGAAGCAAGGTCATCTGTGGAGAATGTGCTTAAAGAAGGCATTGGAGGTTTGAGGAAATAGTCATCTAGGTGAGTGAGGGTAGACTTGGGAACTGTTATGATTGTCAGGTAGCACTAAGGGCCCACTTCAAGTTAGTTCTCATGAATGTGAAGTGAGGTCAGCCACGTCCAGATGAAAGTGTGCCACAAAGAATAGACATATAGTCAAATTTAACTAGAGTGGGTTTTTTTTTTTTTTTTTTTTTTTTTTTTTTGAGATGAAATTTTGGTCTTTGTCGTCCAAGCTGGAGTGCAATGGCGTGATCTCAGCTCACTGCAACCTTCGCCTCTGGAGTTCAAGCGATTCTCCTGCCTCAGCCTCCCAAGTAGTTGGGATTACAGGCGCCCACCACCATGCCCGGTTAATTTTTGTATTTTTAGTAGAGGCAGGGTTTCGCCATGTTGGCCAGGCTGGTCTCAAACTCCTGACCTCAAGTGATCCGTCCGCCTCGGCCTCCCAAATTGCTGGGATTACAGGCGTGAGCCACCACGCCTGGCCTAGAGTGGTTTTTTTTTTTTTACCAGGCTGCTATGAAAAAAATTAAGGCCAAGGGGTTGAGGATGTTTAGGATGGAGTAATAACATTGATGGGCCATGGAATTCTGCACTGGAAAGGGAGGAAAATTAGGATATGAAGTAGAAGAGGGACAGTGAAATTATGTTCAAATCAATTCACTGTGGCCAAGCACGGTGGCTCATGCCTGTAATCCCAGCACTTTGGGAGGCAGAGGCGGGTGGATCACCTGAGGTCAGGAGTTCGAGACCAGCCTGGCCAACATGGTAAAACCCCGTCTCTACTAAAAATACAAAAATTAGCTGGGCATGGTGGCACATGCCTGTAATCTTAGCTACTTGGGAGGCTGAGGCAGGAGAATCGCTTGAACCTCAGAGGCCAGGGTTGCTGTGAGCTGAGATGGTGCCATTGCACTCCAGCCTGGGCAACAAGAGCAAAACTCTGTCTCAAAAAAAAAAAAAAAAAAAGGAAAGACAAAATTCATTTTAAGTCTTGGTGGGGGTTGAAGAATTGTTAGATTTGGGGTATGGTTGGGTGTGGTGGTTCATGCTTGTAATCCCAGCACTTTGGGAGGCCAAGGCAGGAGGATCACTTTAGCGCAGGAGTTTGAGACCAGCTTGGGCAACATAGGGAGACCCCATTTCTACAAAAAATAAAATATTAGCCGGGTGTGGTGGTGCGTGCTTGTGGTCCCAGCTACTCAGGAGGCTGAGCCCAGGAGGTTGAGGTTGCAGTGAGCTGTGATTGGTTGTGCCACCACACTCCAGCCTTGGTGACAGAGCCAGACCCTGTCTCAAAAAACAACAAAAAAAAACAAAACAAAAGAATTGGGGGGTATAGGGAGTGAGGTAGGAAGATAAGTGGTGATGGTAAGATGGTACAATGTTTGAAATAGAGATTAAGGAGGTATAATTGTCAATAATGATAAATAAAGGCTAGGGCACGTCATGGAAATAAGTAGCTGAGGTACAGTAAAGACAAAATTCTCAGGGAGGAATCAAGGAACTCCAAGGCTGGATTGAGAGATTGATTTTCATTAATTTTGAAGTTACCAAGATTTAAGTCAGATGTAGTGTTGGAAAGTGCAGCAGTGAGCCTGGAGCTAAATTATTCGAAGAATGAGGGAGAGAGGTGGAACATTAGCTTCAAAGTGGTTTATTCTTAGGGTGTGGGGAGAGAGACATTAGTCTGAAACCAGCAATGAGGAGCAAGGAGGATACCTTGTTCTAGCAGTATGAGGATAGAGAAAACAACCACTACCTGAGAGGTCTGTAAGACAGGAGCATCCTTAGGGGAGAGCCATGTGTGCCAAAGAACTGTTAGCGCAAGATAGGAGAGCATTTGGTAGAGAGGTTGGGGATGTGGAGAATTTTGGTGGTAACTGACCTCTAAGTTTCACAGTGATCACAATGAGTTGGGAAGGGGTGGCAAATTAGATGAGTAGTTTTATACTACTGTATAGGGATGAGAATCCCAGTGATAAGGGAGTTTTTAAGAATTGGACTGCTGTTAATGGGAATAAAGAGTGTGATGGGATTAATTATGGCGTCTCTAAGGAATATTTAATGTTGAGATACCTCATCTTGAAGATTGTTTGTGCTGATGGGAATGTTGCCAGCACACTGGGGCCACTCTTGTGTTTTAAAATTATATAATTAAGCTTGTTTTTCAATTTAGCATGGCTAGGAAAAGATGTATCGGGCAGTATGCTAAGATTTCAGTTATTTAAAGAACACAGGATTATGAATAAACTTATAGTCCAGAATACAGTTAGATAATATACCCCGTGGGGGCCAGAATCCATTTATGTCTGCATTATGAGCACCTGTTGATAGATCATTTATATTAAATGTGTTAAATATTTAAGTATTTATTTATTTGAGATAGGGTCTGGCTCTGTTGCCCAGGCTGGAGTGCAGTGGTGTGATCTCAGTTCATTGCAACCTCTGCCTCCCAGGCTCAAGTGATCCTTCCACCTCAGCCTCCCGAGTAGCTGGGACTGCAGATGTGTGCCACCACACCCAGCGAATTTTCGTATTTTTTGTAGAGTTAGGGTTTCGCCGTGTTGCCCAAGCTGGTCTTGAACTCTTATGTATTTATTAAACAAGCTTTAAAAATTGATTAAAATAATGTGCCTTGGTGATTTCTTAATTTTACTTTGGGTTAATAAGACATGTAGACTATATCTTCTTTGATGCATTTGGCCTCTCCAAAAACTACTGAAGTGATTCTAAGAACTAGGAAGTATATGAACTTACTGCCATACATGGTGGTTCGTGCCTATAAAAGGTGGTGCCACTGACAGGGACACAAAGATTAGAGGGGAGAGCTGGCCCTGGTGGTACTGTTGCTGGTGATAGTTGAAGCCAGGAAAAAAGATGAGCTCTTAAAGGAACACACTGTGAAAGAAGGGCAGACCAAGGGCCAAGTCTTGAAAAATGCCTATGTCTAAGGGAGTGGAAGCAAAAGAAACCAGGTTAAGTCAGAAAAACAAGGAGGTATAGTATATAAGTGAGAAAGGAAGAATAATATTTCAGGTAGAAAAAGAGTTTAATAACATCTACTGTTATGGAGTTCAAGGAGAGTGAAGAAAAGCAAAACAGCACTAATTGTACAATAAAGTCATTAGTAACTCTGAAATAGCAGTAGCATGATGGTTAATTATAGTAACTGAGCTGTAGGAAAAAGGGTGGCTGAGGGAGGAGGATCACTTGAAGCCAGGAGTTTGAGGCCAGCCTAAGCAACATAGCGAGACCTTGTCTCTTAAAAAAAATTAAACAATTAGCCAAGTGTGTGGCACACACTTATAGTCTCAGCTACTTGGGAGACTTGAGCACAGGAGATCAAGGCTGCAGTTAGCTAGGATTGTACACTGCACTGCAGCCTAGGCAACAGAGCAAGACCCCATCTATCTTATCTGTCTGTCTACTGATTCATTCTCTCTCTCTCTCTCTCTCTCTTTAAAAGAACTATATATAAGAGTAGAAACAATAGGGCAGGGCAGGCATGGTGGCTCACACTTACAATCCCAGCACTTTGGGAGGCCAAGGCAGGAGGATTGCTTGAGGCTAGAGGAGTTCAAAACCAGTCTGGGCAACATAGCAAGACTCTGTCTCTACAAAAGAAAGAAAGAAGCAACAGTAAATATATTCAAAAGGAAGAATCATTGCAGGCCCTATGTTCTATATAGCAGCAGTCCCCAACTTTTTTGGCACCAGGGACCAGTTTAGTGGAAGACAATTTTTTTTCAGACCAGGGAGGGAGGTTTGGGGGGAATGGTTTTGGGATGGTTCATGCGCATTACATTCATTGTACACTTTTTCTATTATTACATTGTAATTATAATGAAATTATTATACACCTCTCTGTGGAATCAGTGGAAACCCTGAGCTTGTTTTCCTGCAGCTGGACAGTCCCATCTGGGGGTGATGGATACAGTGACACCTGAAGTGCATTGCTTATGTCCAGTCTACTTTGTAGTCTCGTTTTGGTTGCTGTCATTGCAGAAAACCCTGCCTCACAAAGATAAGATGTTGAGAATGGAAGCAGGCTTTTCAATACTTTTCTGGTAATCTCAGGATGTTCTGCCTTGATTTTAATCCAGAACATAAGGAGATTTGAAGTTGTCTGAAACATTTTTTTTTTTTTTTGAGACAGGGTCTTGCTCTGTTGTCCACGCTGCAGTGCAGTGGTGCGATCTCAGCTCACTGCAACCTCCACTTCCTGGATTCAAGCGATTCTCATGCCTCAGCCTCCCAAGTAGCTGGGACTACGGGTGCATACCACCAAACCCCACTAATTTTTGTAATTTTAGTAGAGACGGGGTTTCGCCATGTTACTCAGGCTGGTCTTGAACCCCTGGACTCAAGCGGTTCGCCTGCCTCGGCCTCCCAAAGTGCTGGGATTACAGATGTGAGCCACCACGCTCAGCTTCAAACACACTTTTAAGGCCACCTTCATTTGCAGTCTTGAGCAGTTGACCCTGTTCCAGCACGGACAAAGTCGATTCACCTGACTTATTCAAAAATGGGTCACGGATCCATTCCTTCCCAGTTCAGGGTTCTTTTGTGGTTGGGAAGTAATGCTCAAACTTTTGAAAGCTGAGATAGGTGATCGTGCACCAGCTGGGAGTAAGAGGACCCTGTGAGCCAGGGCCTTTCAAAATCTCTGCTAATGTTTGAAACATGTCGACAAACCCAGTGTTCACTCGTCACCCTCATACTTCCGCTTTGGCTTTGAATGCAGCCACTTTATCTGCCAACTTGAACACAATTGTTGTTCTCCCTTGAAGTGATGGATCAAGTTTGTTAAGCAGGTTGAATATGTCACAAAAATAAGCGAGTTTTGTGACCCATTCTGTGTCACTGAAATGTGCTGCCCGTGGTGACTGTTTTTCTAAAAGAAATCTCTGGAGTGGCTGTTGTAACTCAAAAACTTTAGCCAGTGATCTACTTTTAGAAAGCTATCTCACTTCTGTGTATAAAAGAAGATATGTGTGCTCTGTGTCCATCTCCTCACAGAGTAATGTGAACAGGTGTGAGGTAAGGGCATATACTTTAATGTGGTTGATAATTTTAATTACGTCCTGCAAAATGTTAAGTTCAGGTGACGTTTTTTAGATAGCCAGCATTACTCAGTGGATGAAATAGTGTGTAGACTCACATTTGGAAGCATCTTCTTTTTCTTTTCTTTTTTTTTTTTTTGAGACAGGGTCTCACTTTATTGCACAAGCTGAGTGCTCTGGCGTAGTCATGGCTCATTGTAGCCTCAACTTCCTGAGCACAAGCAGTTCTGCCTGGGACTACAGGCACATGCCACCACACCCAGCTAATTTTTTATTATTTGTAGAGAAAGGGTATCACTGTGTTGCTCAGGCTAGTCTCAAACTCCTGGACTCAAGCAATCCTCCCACCTCAGACTCCAAAAGTGCTGGGATCACAGGCGTGAACCACTGCGTCCGGCCAAGGTGACCTCTTTGACCTGAATAATGAAACCAGAAAGCTGTCCAGTCATGGCAGCCACTTTGTCCATGCATATACCAACACAAAATGACCAATTCAGTTTCCCTGATGTGTAATCATTCAAAGACTTGAATAGTTCTGCAGTGTGGTATTGGTTGGCAAGAAACGTATCCTCATGCACATCCTCCTGAAAAATATATTGAACAGAAACAAGCATTGTTGCCTTGTTGTCAGCATTGGTAGACTCGTCAACCTGGGTTGTGCACCATGGTGACTCAACCCTCCCTAACAATTGTGCCTCAATATCCCCTGCTATTTCATTAGTTCTTCTAGTTATGGTATGAGCCTAAGGAGGAACATGCGCCACCCTTTGAATTGGAGCTTCTCCTAAAAGTTCACGACAAATGTCCTTAGCAGCAGGCAGGATTAACTCTTCACCAGTAGTAAAGGGCTTCTTAGTTTTAGCAATGTGGTTAGCCATTAAGAATGAAGCTCTCAGTGCAGACACATTTGATGAAGTGGTGGCCTTCAATAAATTGCTTCTGTTCTTCGTGTTCATGTTTTTTTCTTTTGAAAACTCCAGAGGCTTGTCTTTTAATGCAGGATGCTTGGTCTCGATGTAACTAAGCAGTTTTGAAGGTTTTGTGGCTTTGTTGGATAGCTGGTCACCATGTACTGTACAAAGAGGGCTTGGAGAATGTGAATCACCTGTTGCAGTGAACCCGTAATTTAAGTAGGACTCTTGATATTTTAAATGCAGCTTTCTTTTTGTTGGCAGTCTTAGAGTCTTCTGCTGTCTCATCATTGGGTCTTTCCCCTTTTTCAAAGAAGCTCTCCAGTGACATTTGTTTTTCACTCATTTTGGCTAGGGTTAGCAAAAAGACTTACCAAAACCGTGACTGAGACAAGTGTACAGTGTGAGAAAGAGGCACAGATGGAAGTCGCAAATAAAATAATGGGTTGGTAACATGGGGACTAAAATAAATGTTGGATTCTGACTTAAAGCCTGCCACTAGATGCACCTGTGCAATGGAACTACATGAACTCATTTGCCATTATAAAGCCTGCCACCAGATGCAGCTTAGTTGTCACTTGCCACTCACTACTCACTGATAGGGTTGGTGGTTTTTTTGTTGTTGTTTTGTTTTTTTTGAGACAGAGTCTTGCTCTGTTGCCCAGGCTGGAGTGCAGTGGCGCGATCTTGGCTCACTGCAACCTCCACCTCCTGGGTTCAAGTGATTCTCCTGCCTCACCCTCTAGAGTAGCTATGATTACAGGTGTGTGCCACCACAGCCGGCTAAGTTTTGTATTTTTAGTAGTGACGGGGTTTCTCCTTGTTGGCCAGGCTGGGCTGATAGGGTTTTGATATGAGTCTGCAAGCAATTGATTTATTATGGTTTCTTTGCAGTCAGACCTCTCTGCTAACATTAATCTGTATTTGCATCCGCTGTGCATCTCCTGCTGTGCAGCCTCATTCCTAACAGGCCACAAACCGATACATGGGGTTTGAGGGCCCCTCCTATAGAGCAATAAGGTGCCATTTAGTATTCCAGGCCCTGAGCTTCCATTTTTCTACAAAAGTGTGAGTGACATAGATTTTGTTTTTGTTTTTTGAGATGGAGTCTTGCTGTGTCACCCAGGCTGGAGTGCAGTGGCTCGATCTCGGCTCACTGCAACCTCTGCCTCCTGGGTTCAAGCGATTCTCCTAGTTCAGCCTTCCGAGTAGCTGGGATTACAGGTGCACACCACCACACCCAGCTAAGTTTTGTAATTTTAATAGAGACGGGGCTTCACCATGTTGGCCAGGCTGGTCTCAAACTCCTGACCTCAGGTGATCCACCTGCCTCGGCCTCCCAAAGTGCTGGGATTACAGGCATGAGCCACTGTGCCCAGCTGCGACATAGGTTTTTAGTGCTTATTTTGAATTGTTTCAGTTTTTTATACTGTATATTTTTTCTGAGTATTGCGGTAATACATATTTTGCAGAAAATTTGGAAAGTACATAAAAGTATATGAAATAAAAATTATCCATAATTCATCACTCAAAATACCTACCTCTGTATTATAATTTGGGGTGTTTTCTTCTAGTATTTTTTATTATATATTCATTTCTATTGTTTCTCTTTTGTAAAATCGAGGTTACCGTATCATGTTCCGTTCATTTAACTCTGCATTGTGAACATTTTCCTATGTTTGTCGTGATAACGTTTAACAATTATGTAAGCCATTTCATGTGTTTACTGTAATTTATTTAATCATTCACCTGTGACATTTGGGTTGCTTGTTTGCTGTACTACCATAACTGCCTTATAAAGACTTGAAGATATTTAATGTTTCTGATATCCTGGAGAAAGTTCACATTTTGTACATGTTATGTCACACTGATTGAACCTTAAATCCGCTAAATACCAACTTTTAGTTCCTATTTTCTGTGGACCAAATTTTATGGGAAAATATTAAAACCTCACTAATTTGGATGACAGGGGCATCAGAAGAAGGCCAATCTGAATTTTAGAAATTATTATCATAACTAGGCTTAAGACAACTTTTCTTACTCATTACTTGTTCTTTTCTCTATGTCTTTTTACCCATCAGTACCAAAATGTCATATAATATACATATTAGTTTGAAAATTAATTTTTCAGAATTTCTAGATTTTCCAAACATTTTCAAACATTAGAGATGTAGTAGTTGTGAATTTTTAGGTTAATGAGTCTGGACATATTTGACTATTTTTTTTAACTATTACGGGCATACAAAAAATACAGTGCTGGCTGGGCATGGTGGCTTTGCCTGTAATCCCAACACTTTGGGAGGCTGAGGCGGGCAGATGACCTGAGGTCAGGAGTTTGAAACCAGCCTGGCCAACATGGCGAAACCCCATCTCTACTAAAAATACAAAAATTAGCTGGGCGCTAATTTTTGGGTGGTGGGTGCCTGTAATCCCAGCTACTCGGGAGGCTGAGGCAGGAGAATCACTTGAACCCGGGAGGTGGAGGTTGCAGAGAGCCGAGATCATGCAATTGCACTCCAGCCTGGGCGACAGAGAGAGACTCTGTCTCAAAAAAAAAAAAAAAAAAAAAAAAGGAAACTAAGCAATATCTCTGATTCCATCACTCTGCTTTTTCGAATCTTAACATTTGCCTGCATTTGCGTAGACCTCTTTTTTTTCTTTAAATTTTTGTTATGAAAAATTTTAAACATAGAACAATTGAGAGAATAAAACAATACTCATGTATATTTAACACCTAGATTCAACAGTTAACATTTTGCCATATTTGCTTTAGTATTGTGTAGTTTTGCTGAATTATTTGACAGTAGGTATCTAAATATCATGACACTTCCCTATAGTATATCTCCTAATATATGGACATTCATATATATATATATATATATATATATATATATATATATCTCCATAATACTGTTATCACACTTAAGAAAAATTAATGGTAATTTTTTCAATACTGTGTAATTTCTGGTTTCCCTAGTTGCCATCAAAACACTAATAGCTTTAAAAAAAATTAGTCCAGGCATGGTGGCTCATGCCTGTAATTCCAGCACTTTGGGAGGCTGAAGTGGGAGGATGGCTTGAGTCCAGAAATTGGATACGAGCCTGGGCAACAAAGTAAGACCCCCATCTCTACAAAAAATTTTAAAAATTAGTTGTTCATGGTGGTTTGCGCTTGTAGTCTCAGCTACTTGAAAGGCTGAGGTGGGAAGATCTTTTGAGCCCAGGATTTCAAGGTTGCAGTGAGCTGTGATTGTGCCACTGCCAGCCTAGGTGACAAGGAGACCCTGTCTCAAAAGAAAAAATAAAAAAATAAACAAGGATCCAGTAAGGGATTATGCACTGCATTTGGTTGTAATGTTTCTTAAATAATCTCCTTTAATGCAGAGCAGTCCCTTTCCGGCCACATGCAACTTTTCCCCTACATGACATTGATTTATTTGGGAGAGTAAAGTCATTGCACAGATAAATGTACATTCTGGATTTGTGTTTTTCCTTTTGATATTAGTTTAACTTCCTCCTCTATCCTCTGTATTTCCTGTAAATTGGAAGGTAAAAAGCTTGATTAGATTAAGATAAAATTTTTGGTGAGAAAACTTCATGGGTGATGCAGCATACAGTTGGTCCTTGAACAACGCGACTTGAACTGTGTGGGTCCACTTACACATGGACTTTTTTTTCTACCAAATACAGATAGAAAATACAGTGTTTGGGACACCAGACAGAACTACAGGACTTGAGTATCATGGATTTTGGTACAGTCAGGGGTCGTGGAGCCAGTCTTTTGAGTATACTGAGGGATGACTGTACTTCATATTGCATTGAATCAGGAGGCACATAATGTTGTTCTGTCCCACAATGAATGATGCTAAGTTAGATCATTTGGAAAGGAGGTGACTACCAGATCTCTCCAGTGAAAGTATACCTTTTCTTCTGTAAATTAGTAATCTGCTGGTGATACTTTGGCATGCAGGGAATGACCTGGTCTGTGAGGACAGTGTTAAGAAATTTTTCATCTACAGTTTATCTTCTTTTTCCCCCTGAGATGGAGTCTCACTCAGTCACCCAGGCTGGAGTGCAGTGGCACAATCTCAGCTCAGTGCAACCTCCTCCTCCCAGGTTCAAGCGATTCTCATGCCTCAGCCTCCAGAGTAGTTGGGATTATAGGGACCCACCACCATGCCTGACTAATTTTTGTATTTTAGTAGAGACGGCGTTTCACCATGTTGGTTAGGCTGGTCTTGAACTCCTGACTTCAAGTGATCCGCCTGCCTCGGCCTCCCAAAGTGCTGGGATTACAGGTGTGAGCCACCACGCCCAGCTCTCCAATTTATCTTTTCATTCTTCAATTGCTTAAGAATTTTTTAATGAATAAAATTTTCTTCCTAAGATAAATTTTATCAGGGAACTGTCTAGTATTTCAGTACTCACAACAAATACAAATAAAAATAATAAAAGGATACCCATTCCATCTTAGATTGATAGAAATTAAAGTTGAGGGTACAGAGTATCCTTGAGTACAGCAGAGTGTTCTCAAGGGTGTAAGGGAGCAAAGGAGTTTACAAGCTATGGGTATATAAACTGCTTGTGGGTGTATAAACTGTTAGAATATTTTTATAGGGCACTTTAGCTAGCTAGCTATCTATCTGTCTGTAATTTTTTTTTTTTTTTTGAGACAGTCTCGGTCACCCAGGCTGGAGTGCAGTGGCATGATCTTGGCTCACTGCAACCTCTACCTCCTAGATTTAAGTGATTCTCCTGCCTCAGTCCTCCCAAGTAGCTGGGACTACAGGCATGCGCCACCATGGCTAGCCAATTTTTTTTGAGAGAGTCTCGCTCTGTTGGCCAGGCTGCAGTGCAGTGGCACGATCTCAGCTCACTGCAACCTCTGCCTCCCAGGCTCAAGCAGTTCTCCTGCCTCAGCCTCCTGAGTAGCTGGGATTACAGGTGTGTGCCACCATGCCCAGCTAATTTTTGTATTTTTAGTAGAGACAGGATTTCACCATGTTGGCCAGGCTGGTCTTGAGCTCCTGACCTCAGGTAATCTGCCCACCTCGGCCTCCCAAAGTGTTAGGATTACAAGCATGAGTCACTGTGCCCAGCCTAATTTTCGTATTTTTAGTAGAGATGGTTTCACCATGTCAGCCAGGCTGGGTGTGAACTCCTGACCTCAGATGATCCGCCCGCCTTGGCCTCCCAAACTCCTGGGATTACAGGCATGAGCCACTGCACCTGGCCACTTTAGCAATGTTTATATAAATATTTCAGTACTCTCCCCCTAGTTTTCTGCTGCCAGGAATTTCCCGTGTATACTTATAAAAGTACAGCAGGATGTATATAAGATGTCATTGCAGTGTTATTTTTAATAGCAAAAAACAAACATGAGAACAACATAAATGTCATCTAGCAGTCAAAAAGAATGACTTCATCAAACTCAGGTTATTGTTATTATCAGAATGTTTCTTACAGCATTCTGTTTTCATTTGCTGTAACTTTTCTTATCTCAAAGCGTCTTTTTGTTTTTCCTTTACTCATTGCATTGTGCATAAACATGGAAAAATAAAAACTAAATCAGGTGCCTCTGTCATAACCTAGCCTTCTGATTCTTAGAATAAGTAGGGTTTTGATGCTGAAGCACTCAAAGTAATATTTTAATTTTCATTGTTCACTAGTCTCTTGAGAATACAGTGTAAATAAATCCTATAATGGTGAAATGACACTTTGAGTAAGAAAAATGTTGGCTGTATCCTAGTTATACTGAAACTCATGAAATAGGAATACCTGTCACCTTCAATATCTTTAGTATCTTTAATATCTCTATTTTTTTGTCCCTTGAAACAGTTCGTTTTCCTGAAGATCTTGAAAATGACATTAGAACTTTCTTTCCTGAGTATACCCATCAACTCTTTGGGGATGAGTAAGTAACTTAGTAAAATGTTTGTCAAATTAGTATGGAAAAAAAATTTTCATTCTTTTTCTTTTAGATTTAGAAATCAAATTTTATTTTCTTTGTTCTTATTTTTAATGTGGTTTATCTTAAAATATATGTTATAGTGGTGTTTTTTTACAGAGACACCAGTCATTTTAATATCTACCATTTAGTGCTATAAATGCATTATTTAATTCTCACAACAGTATTAATGATGGTATTATTATTTGCTACTTTGTGCATTGATAGAATTGGATAATTGTTCATGAACATACAAATGGCTGGAGTGTAGATTTTAGGCAATCTGACTCCGGAGCCCATAATCATAACTACTACTTTTTTCTGCTACCATTTTGCTAAATTACTTCTAGTAGCGTGTATTCCCCTGAAGTTGTAATAGAAAGCTTAAGTTGTTATTCTATGATTAAATAAGCAGTTGAGAGAAGTTTATTTATTTATTATTTATTTATTTATTTTTGAGATAGGGTCTTGCTGTGTCACCCAGGCTGGAGTGCAATAGTGTGATCAAAGCTCACTGCAGCCTGAACTTCCTGGGCATAAGCAGTCCTCCCACCTGAGCCTCTGAGTAGCTGGGACTACAGGCACACACCATCATGCCTGGCTTTTTTTTTTATTTTTTGTAGAGGTTGGGTCTCCCAATGTTGCCCAGGCTGGTCTTGAACTCGTGGGCTCAAGTGATCCTCCCACCTGTGCCTCCCAAAGAGCTGGGACTACAGGCATGAACCACTGTACCTGCCCTGAAGTTTATTTTTTAGAAGGAACTTTAAATATATGTCCCAGGCCAGGCGCAGTGGCTCATTCCTGTAATCCCAACACTTTGGGAGGCTGAGGCGGGCAGATTGCCTGAGGTCGGGAGTTCCAGACCAGCCTGGCTAACACGGTGAAACCCCATCTCTATTAAAAATACTAAAATTAGCCAGGCATGGTGGCACACGCCTGTAGTCCTGGCTACTCGGGAGGCTGAGGCAGTAGAATCACTTCAACCCTGGAGGCAGAGGTTGCAGTGAGCCGAGATCACGCCACTGCACTCCAGCCTGTGTGACAGAGCAAGACTGTCTCAAAAAAACAAAAACAAAATAAAGATATGTCCCAATATATTTAGCACTGTTCTTTAATTTCCTATACTTTGATTACATCATTGAAATAGTTACTTTGTAAAAAAAACTTTTGATTTTGAAAACATTTCACATTTGCAGAAAGTTGCAAGAATAGTACAGTGATCTCTGTATATTTTTTTACCTGGATTCACCAGTTGCCATTTAGCTACATTTGCTTTAATCATTCTCTCTTCTTGTTGTTGTTGAACCATTTGAGAGTAGGTTGCAGATCTATCCTGATCCTTTACACCTCATTTCTCTTCACTATGTATTTCCTAAAAATAAGGTTAATAACCATGGAAGAGTTGTAAAAATTCAGGAAATTTAACATTGATACAGAGTCTCGTGTTGTTGCCCAGGCTGGAATGCAGTGGTGCTATCTCAACTCACTGCAACCTCCACTTCCTGGGTTCAGATGATTCTTCTGCCGCAGCCTCCCAAGTAGCTGAGATTACAGGCACCCGCCACCACACCCAGCTAATTTTTGTATTTTTAGTAGAGATGGGGTTTCACCATCTTGGTCAGGTTGGTCTCAATCTTCTGACCTCAAGTGATCACCCACCTTGGCCTCCCGAAGTGCTGGGATTACAGGCGTGAGCTACCACGCCCGGCCTGATACAGTACTATCTTCTGATATGCAGCCCATGTTTCAGATTTTGTCAGTTGATTTCTAGTAATTCCTTTATAGCAATTTTCTCCAATCCTGGATCCAATACAGAATCATATTGTATTTTGTTGTCATATCTCTTCATTCTTCTTTAATCTGAAACAGATCCTCAGCATTTGTTTTTTCCTAACAGACATTTTTGTAGGGTATAGGCTAATTTTGTAGAACTGTTATATTGGATTAATTTGATTGGTTTATTTGTGATTAAACTCAGATAATGCATATTTTTGCTGTGCCATTACAGAAATGGTATTGTGTCCTCAGTGTATCACATCAGGAAGTCTGTGATGTCAGTTTGTCCCTTGTTGGTTAACTTGGGTCACTTGGTTTAGTGGTGGCTGCTAGGTTTTTCCACTATAAAGTTAATCTTTTTTCCTTTGTAATTTATAAGTAGTTTGTAGGGAGATACTGTGAGACTGAAAATATCCTGTTTTCCATCAAGCTTTCACCCAGAAGCATCCATTAATGATTCTTGCTTGAATCAGTATTTTACTATGATGATTGTAAAATGGTGATTTTGTAACTCTTTCATACTTGTTTCATTTATTAGTTGGGCGTGCTACTATAAGAAAGAGCTCTTCTTCCTCTTATTTATTTCTTTATTTGTATCAAACTCAGGGATTCTTTTTTTTGTTTTTGTTTTTTGAGACAGGATCTTTCTCTGTCACCCAGGCTAAAGTGCAGTGGTGCGATCACAGCTCACTGCAGCCTTGAATTCCCAGTCTCAAGCAGATCTTCGCACCTCAGCCTCCTGAAGCACTGGGACTATAGGCGTGTACCACCGTACCCTGCTAATTTTTAAAAATTTTTGGCCGGGTACAGTGGTTTAGACCTGTAATCCCAAAACTTTGGGAGGCCGAGGCAGGAGGTTTGCCTGAGCCAGGAGTTCGCGACCAGCCTGGGCAACAAGGTGAGACCACGTCTCTACTAAAATACAAAAAATTATCCAGGCGTTGGTGGCGGGCGCCTGTAGTCCCAGCTACTTGGGAAGCTGAGGCAGGAGAACTGCCTGAACCTGGGAGGCAGAGGTTGCAGTGAGCTGAGATTGCGCCACTGCACTCCAGCCTGGGCAACACAGCGAGACTCCATCTCAAAAAAAAAAAAAAATTTTAAGAGATGGGGGTCTCCCTATGTTGACCAGGCTGGTCTTGAACTCCTGGGCTCAAGTGATCCTCCAAGTGCTGGGATTACAGGTGTGAACCACCACACCTGGCTAAGGAGTCTTTTACAATTCAGTGGGTTATGTACAATCTGTTACTGCTACTAATTTTGATGCTCAAATTATCACAGATTTGGCAAGTGGCCACCCTTTCAGACACTTTTGAGTCTTTCTGATATGTCCTTATAATTTTGATGATACTTTACTTTCTCGCACAATAGGATGTTTCCAGATTCATCTTGTACTTTCCCTGTTCTGGAGTCAGTCAGTCTTCCGTGGAACCCCTGGTTTGTTGTAGTAGGAAAGGGTATTTAGACATAGTGGACATTTAAATATTTCCCTTCATGTCTTTTTTCCCCCCATGCATTATTTTAACATCATTGACATATTTCTTTAATGTGTGGGGGTTTTGAGTTTCTTTGTTTGTTTGTTTTTTGAGACGGAGTCTTGCTCTGTTGCCCAGGCTAGAATGCAGTGGCATGATCTTCTCGGCTCATTGCATCCTCTGCTGCCTCCCAGTTCAAGTGATTCTCATGCCTCAGCCTCTCGAGTAGCTGGGACTACAGGTGTGTGCCACCACACCCAGCTAATTTTTTTTTTTTTTTTTTTGTAATTTTAGTAGAGATGGGGTTTTGGCATGTTGGCCAGGCTGGTCCCGAACTCTGGAGCTCAGACAGTCTGCCCATCTCAGCCTCCCAAAGTGCTAGAATTACAGGCGTGAGCCACTGCACCCAGCCATATTTAATGTGTGGCTTTTTTTGTTGTTTGCTTGTTTTTTGAGATGGAGTCTCACTCTGTTGCCTGGGCTGGAATGCAGTGGTGCAATCTTGGCTCACTGCAACCTCCGCCTCTCAGATTCAAGCGATTCTTCGGCCTCAGCTTCTCCAGTAGGTGGGACTACAGACACGTGCTATCACACCCAGCTAATTTTTGTATTTTTAGTAGAGACGGGGTTTCACCCTGTTGGACAGGCTGGTCTTGAACTCCTGACCTCAGGTGATCCACCCGCCTCAGCCTCCCAAAGTGCTGGCATTACAGGCGTTAGCCACTGTGCCCCGCCTTAATGTGTGTTTTGTTTTGTTTTGAGATGGAGTTTTGCTCTTGTTGCCCAGGCTGGAGTGCAATGAATGGTGTGATCTTGGCTCACTGCAAGCTGCACCTCCTGGGTTCAAGTGATGCTCCTGCCTCAGCCTCCCGAGTCGCTGGGATTACAGGTGCCTGCCACCATGCCCAGCTAATTTTTGTTATTTTTAGTAGAGATGGGATTTTGCCATGTTGGCCAGGCTGGTGTCAAACTCCTGACCTCAGGTGATCCACCCGCCTCGGCCTCCCAAAGTGCTGGGATTACAGGCGTGAGCCACTGCACCAGGCCCTTACTGTGTTTTTAAGTCAACAAATGTCTCTTCCTGCAACAAATTTCCTGTGAATTTTTCATTATTAATGTATCAGATTAGGCATTTTATATGCTTTCACATATTAATAATTATATCTTATTATACGTAGATTAATGCGAAAATTTCAGCCTTTTATATTTTAAACAGGTTTTACTGTATTATAAAAATAAGAATATTTTCTCTTTGGAGTTCTATCTTTAAAGAGACAATGTTTTATTCTCTACTTTTTACTACTTTAAAAAATCCATATAATAATATCTTAGTAGATAAGATCTAGTTTTACAGATAGTGCTTCTTTTTAATTTTTTGAGGCGGAGTCTTGCTCTTTTGCCCAGGCTGAAGTGCAGTGGCGCAATCTCAGCTCACTGCAGTCTCCACCTCCTGGGTTCAATCTATTCTCCTGCCTCAGCCTCTTGAGTAGCTGGGATTACAGGCACCCACCACCACATCCGTCTATTTTTTTTTTTTTTTTGTAGTTTTAGTAGAGACGGGGTTTCACCATGTTGGCAGGCAGGTCTTGAACTCCTGACCTCAAGTGATCCCCCCGCCTCAGCCTCCCAAAGTGCTGGGATTACAGGTGTGAGCCACCATGCCTGGCCCAGATAGTGCTTCTTAATGGCATTTTGCACACTGTTTTGCATAATATCACTGAAAGTGGGGGTCTTGTATACCATTCTTCTAAGGTGGGCAGGTGACAGTAACATAATAGTGATATCCCTGAACTGTATGACCCAAGCATGATATTGGTCTTGATCCTAGTATCATTGCCACTCCTTTCTTCTTCACATAACTTTCAGAGTTGCTGGAATGGACAATGCTGCATATATTCGTAGCCTAGACAGAAATTTGGAAATGACACTGCTTCTTTCAAACACTTTCTTTCACAATTCACTTTCTAAAAAAATCAGAATACAGCTTTATTGAGATATATACTGTGCAATTCATTTAAAATGTACAATTCAGTGGTTTTTAATGTATTCAGAGTTGTGCAAACAGTCGATTTTGGAACACTGTCATTACTTCCATCAAAAACCCTAAAATGCATTAATAGTCACTTTCCTTTACCCTGACCCCTAGTCTTAGGCAGTCACTAATCTACTTTCTGTCTCTATAGATTTAGCTATTCTGGATAATTTAGAGTTCACTTTTTAGAAGACTCTTTTAAGCTGGAAAAAGGAATATTAAGGCATAAATGTGATAGCAGGGAGCAGGGGTGGAAAAATTATCAGCAGTTCCATATCTGCCTTTTGATTTCATAGAGCAGTTTACATGTAGTAAGGCAGGTGCTATCGCCGCAGCTCTGGATTTTGGTGATTCAGTAAGCAGGAAGTTGGAGGGACTAGTCCAAGGCTTGGTAGCTGCTTGCCTAGCCAGGTCCTAGTTTAACACTACTTCTATCATTTGAAATGCCTTCTAATACTGGTAATGGTAGCAGCAGCAGCAACAGTAGCAATAGTATTAAATGTCTGACATTTATTGAGTACTTATGCAATGTGCCAGTTTTATAAGTAGTTTACGTGTATTAACTTATTTAACCCAAACAACATTCCTGACTTAGGCAACATTCCTGAGTTATTCTATTTTATAGATGAAAACTGAAGCACATTTTATCATAGATTTTTTTTTAAGTATAGTTTAAAATCTTGAAACTACCCATGAAGTTAAACTTGTTTATATGTAGGGTTAATACTTTTTAATGACAGCAAAAATTCATTCCATTATTGCTATTTTTTCCATTTCAGTGAAACTGCTTTTGGTTACAAGGGTCTAAAGATCCTGTTATACTATATTGCTGGTAGCCTGTCAACAATGTTCCGTGTTGAATATGCATCTAAAGTTGATGAGAACTTTGACTGTGTAGAGGTAAGAACAGAAATACTTTTTAAACTGTTTTCCAATTTAATTTATTTTAAAATAGGTTTTAGGCCAGGTGCAGTGGCTCACACCTGTAACCCCAGCAGTTTGGGGGACCAAGGGGGGCAGATCTTTTGATCTCAGGAGTTCAAGACCAGCTGGCCAACATAATGAGTGCCCATTTCTCAAAAAACCCACAAAAATTAGTGGGGCGTGGTGGCATGTGTCTGTAATTCCAGCTACTTAGGAGGCTGAGGTCGGAGGATGGCTTGAGCCCAGGAGGCAGAGGCTACTGTCAGCTGAGGTCATGCCACTGCACTACAGCCTGGATGACAGAGCTAGAGCCTGTCTCAAAAATAAAACAAACAAACAATAAACAAATAGGTTCTAAAAATTAAAGGTTTGGGCTGGGTGCAGTGGCTTGTGGCTATAATCCCAGTGCTTTTGGAGGCTGAAATGGGTGGATCTCAAGCCCAGGAGTTGGAAACCAGCCTGGACAACATAATGAGACCCTCAGCTACTTGGGAGGCTGAGGCAGGAGAATCGCTTGAACCTGGGAGGCAGAGGTTGCAGTGAGCCAAGATCGCGCCATTCATTGCACTCCAGCCAGGGCAACAAGAGCAAAAGTCCATCTCAAAAATAAACAAATAAATAAAGGAAATAATGGACTGTTGGTTAGGGCTCAGAATGAAGCTAGGAGTGTAGGAGAGAAAACCCGTATCATCTTAGAGAATATATATATTGTCATAAACTTAGTTTTGGTAGAAACACGAACATGAGCTGGATGCATTGGCTCATGCCTATAATCCCAGCACTTTGGGAGGCCAAGGCGGGTGGATCACGAGGTCAGGAGTTCGAGACCAGCCTGGCCAACATAGTGAAACTCCATCTCTACTAAAAATACAAAAATTAGCCAGGCATGGTGGCACATGCCTGTAATCCCAGCTACTCGGGAGGCTGAGGCAGGAGAATCACCTGAACCCAGGAGGCGGAGGTTGCAGTGAGCTGATATCAGCCTGGGCAACACAGCGAGACTATCTCAAAAAAAAAAAAAAAAAAAGAAAAAGAAAAAAAAGTGCCTCTGCTACTGAGGAGACTGAGGCAGGAGGAACATTTGAGGCCAGGAGGTTGAGGCTACAGTAAGGTAAGTGTGATCATGCCATTGCACTCCAGCCTGGGTGACAGTGAGACCCTGTCTCTTTAAAAAAAAAAAAAAAAAAAAAAAGGCCAGGCCTAGTGGCTCACATCTGTAATCCTAGCACTTTGGGAGGCCAAGGCAGGTAGATCACTTGGGCTCAGGAGTTCAAGCCAGCCTGGGCAGTATGGCGAAACCCCATCTCTACCAACACGCACACACTTGCTGGGTGTGGTGGTGTGTGCCTGTAGTTCCAGCTACTCTGGAGCCTGAGGTGGGAGACTGGCTTAAGCATGGGAGGTGAAGGTTGCAGTGAGCCAAGATTGTGCCACTGCACTCCAGCCTGAGTGACAGAGCCAGACCCTGTCTCCAAAAAAAAAAAAACCAAAAAAAAGAAGTGCCTCTGGTTGGTGAGGGGTTAGAACAAAATGAGGAACATGTATTTGGCAACTGGAGAAAAGGATATCCTTGTTCTATAGTGGTAGAAAGCCTAGCTGAGTTATGTCCTGCAGTTCTGTGGAAAGGAGAACTTACTGTAAGCAATGAACTTGGATGTTTAGCTGAGGAGGTTTTTATTCAAAGTATTGGAGGTGTGGCCTGATTTCTGGCTGCTTATAGTAAAGTGATGAAAGAGATAAATTGAGGAAAGAACTGTTAAACAAAAAGGATACAGGACTTGATGATTTGGGAAATTCTTAGCCTATCCAGATTGTAGAAGACACTAGTTAGGATATTCATTGTCAGGAAAGTGGAAAGTGTGTTCTGGAGAGAAAGCCGTGAGTGTGACAGGATAACCTTTTGCTAGTGCTGAAGAGATTAGGCATGTGACTCATGGATCTCCTCAGTTGTCTCAGCAAAAAAGCTAGGAATGTAGATCTGGGGAACATCTGTGGAAGACCCTCTTGTCTAATGGTATGAACCCTCATGACGTACACAGGCGACTTAAGGGTTTTGAGAATTGAAACTCTATAGTGCAGCTTGGATTGACAGGACAAAATGAAGGAAGGCTGTATGAACTCTCCAAATTTCACAGGCAGGAAACAGGCTAATAAAACTGCTCAGCTGCCAACATGTGCTACCTTTAAAGAAAATGGAAGAATGACTCTGAGGGCAAAGCTTTGGGTCCAGAGGGTGGAGTTGTAGGCCACAGTTATTCTTAGGCCTTGAAACCTAATGGAGTTTGCCATGCTGAATTTTGAAATTGCTTGGTGGCAGTGGCTCCTTTCTTCCTTCTTTTCTCTTCTGGAATGAGAGATTCTATAACTGTTGTCCCATGCCTGTCCTACCATTGTCTTTTGGAAGTGATACTGTGTTTTCTAATTTCACACGTTCATAGATGGAGAGGAATTTTGCCCTAGGATGTATCATACCCACAGTCTTAACTATAGCTGATTTAGATGATGAGATGTGTGACTTTTGAACTGACTATATCTAGATGAGATTTTGGACTTGAGTTGATATGGTAATGGTTGAGACTTTTAGGAATGTTTGGATAGAACGAATGTATTTTGCATGTGGGATGGACATGAATCTTTGAGGGCCTTAAGAAAATTATATTTTAGACTTGTTCTGTTTCTGAGCATTCCTTATTTAAGGGCATTGAAAATCAAGCATTACTTCACAGAGGTGATTTTTTTAAAGATTAAATCCCATTTTGTCACTAAATCATATTTATAAAATTGAAAGTTAATTCTTACAGCAAAATCGCTTTTCTTTGCACTTACAAATCCAGCAAGTTTTAGTAAATTATATCTGATATATTGTTGGTAATACTGTGCTAGACACAAGTATGGAAAATGAAATATATTACTTCATACTGTATGTCATAACTTTCTTCTGCAGAAGTAGCAGTTCCTAAAGAATTAACAATGAAACCAACTTTTTCAGGGCTTTAAACTGACTTTAACTGCTGACTTTACCTCTTTTGCCACCCCTATGCCCCATCTATATTTTTGGTTAAAATCTCCTCTCATTACTGGAACTGACTTACTTGGCCCTTTTTTATTATTTAAATTTTGAGGGATTTGTTATATTTAAAGGTTTTGCCCAAAGTCATACAACTAGTAAATAATCAGTATTGTACTAGGAGATGATTATTTAGTGTTATTATGGATAATATATAATAATATCCTGATTAAAAGATGTTAGGAATATTTATGACCTGTTCTAAGAGGATCCAGGCTCTTGTGCTTATTGCTTTTTCTTTCTCTCTCTCCCGTTTTTTTTTTTTTTTTTTTTTAATTTTAAGTTCTGGGATACATGTGCAGAATATGCACATTTGTTACATAGGTATCTTTCTCCTTTTGACCATGTGTTTTTTTCCCCTTCATTAAAAATTTTTTTATTTTTGTTTTTAATTTTTTGTAGAGACAGGGTCTTGCTATAGTGCCCAGACTGGCCTCAAACTCCTGGCCTCAAGCAATCTTCCCACCTTGGCCTTCCAAAATGCTGGGATTACAGGCGCAAGCCACCGTACCCAGCCTTCTCCTGTGTTTTATGCCATGTGCTCCCAGTTTACTGCTATCATTGTAAGGGGCTTCACACTAGCAAACCCCTTATGGTTAAAAATACCATATTGGTAAGCTTGATGGAATCTGATTAATTCATACTATATGTCATAGCTTTCTTCTGCAGAAGTAGCAGTTCCTGAAACATTAACAATGCAACCAACTTTTTCAGGACTTTAAACTGACATTAACTTCTGACTTTACCTCTTTTGCCAACCCTGTGCCCCATCTATAAAATGAATTGTGCATAGCATGAAAAAGATCTGAAGTAGTTTCATATTTATTATTCAACTTTAATATTAGAAATATTTTGAGTACTACTTGTTTTTTTGTGTGTGTTTTTCCCCACTTCCCAGCCATGTTTGAGATGACTGAGCTTGCCAGATAAATAATATGTAACTACATTTAATATTTGTTTTATTTAATATAGTTTGTGTCCCAGGATAACTTTTGAAATTGTGCAGATACAAAAGTGATTCTGAGTAATACTGTAGTGGTTTGATGTTTGAAAAGATGTAATCTTAGATGAACTAGCATTTAACACATTTATTAAAATAGAGTTTTTTCATAATCAAATATGTAGATTGCTAAATTCTCCAGACCCAAGCCCAGCTAGATATTCTTATTAAAAATGCAGGTGATATTTTTCCTTGTGTGTAAACCCACTGTTGGAGGGTTTTTGTTTTTTACAGTTGCAGCTGATAGCACTAAATTGATTTCTTCCAAAGGAACTATTGATTTAGTTATAGATAAATCTTTTAAATACTTCATGCAGTGAAAATAGCTTTGTATTTGCATTGACATCTAATTGTTCCATTCTTGAAAATTAGGTTTTTCCATTTAGAAATACTGTGTTAGGAGTAAGGAATCAATCTTTTATAATGTCTTTTTGTAGAGTTACTTATTTTCTTTGTGGTCAAAGATCATTTATATTGCGTATTCAAACAAATACTTTTTTCCCCTTATTAAAAACGATTGGGTAGGGGATACGTGGGTCATGGGCTTGCGTCTTCTATCTCAGTTTGCAGTGAGTGTTCATTCCATAGTGCCTTCTGTGTTCTTGATGCCAGCGATATAGTGGCAGACAAAGTCATGGAGCTTACATTCTAGCCAAGAGGAACAGTCAGTAAACAAAATAGTAAATACACAAATTAAATTACGGTAGTATTATAAAGATACATTTTGCTCATTTCTGAATAACGAAGGAGGAACCAGCCATGTTATAATCTGAGGGTAAAGCTTACTAAGATACAAAGGCTCTAAAAAATATAGCATTTTTGGCATTTTTGTAGTGCAGAAAGTTTACCAGGGTTAAATCATTGTGGTGATGGAGAGAGGGGTAGGAGATGGTTGAAGGGGATGCAAAGCTAGATCATCATATAGGATCTTCTGTTCTGTGATAGGTGTTTGCAAGAAATAAGAGTAGTTGGCATTCTTTAGAGGCATTCTTAAGTAGGTGGAGGTCATAAACAATGTGATTTATATTTTTAAAATATGATTCTGGCTGCTGTGCAGAGAACACACTGTATGGGGCAAAAGTGAAAGAAGAGACCGGAACATTGCAGTGTTAGAGGTGACACTGGACTTAGTTGTCAGAGTAAGGAACACTTTGGAGGTTTGCTGTTGAATTAGATGTGACAGATGAAGAAAAGAAACAAGGAGAACCCCATTGCCCAAGCAATGGGGGTTCAATTATGGTACTGTTAACTGGGAAAACTATAGAAGAAATAGGTTTAAGTGGAAAAAATAAAAAATTTTATTTGGGATGTTAAGTTTGAGTCTATATATTAGGGCTTTGCAGATCATACTACATAGGTGGTCAGCAGCCATAACATCTGCTTAGAAGTTATTTCTTATTAGGATTATGTCATTACATTAATTTTTAATATCCATTCTTTTACTTTTCCAAGCTGAATGCTCTAGTTGCACCTAAAATTCTTCAGTCACAATTAAGATGCCTATAAAATCTCTACTAGCCATCATCTTTAAAGGAAACATAATTCTGAATTTTACAATACAGTAAACTTGATTATTCAGACACTGATGATTTTTTCATCTGGTTGTCCTTGACCTTTGCTTTTATTAACACCTCCTGCTCTGTGCTTACAATGCCAGCTACTCTGTAGGCTGACTCAGGAGGATCATTTGAGGCCAGGAATTTGAGACTAGCCTTGGTAACATAATAAGACCCTGCCTATTTAAAAAAAAAAAAAAAAAAAAAAAAAGGCTGAGCGTGGTGGCTCAAACCTGTAATCCCAGCGCTTTGGGAGGCCAAGGTGGACAGATCACTTGAGGTCAGGAGTTTGAGATTAGCCTGGCCAACATGGTGAAACCTCATCTCTACCAAAAGTGCAAAAATTAGCCAGGTGTTGTGGTGCATGCTTGTGGTCCTAGCTACTCAGGAGGGCGAGGCAGGAGAATCACTTGAACTCAGGAGGTGGAGGTTGCAGGGAGCCGAGTTTGCACCACTGTACTCCAGCTTGGGTGACAGAGCAAGACTCCGTCTCAAAAAACAAAAACAAAAGCTAGGCATGATGGCATGCTCCTGTAGTCCCAGCTACTTGGAAAGCTGAGACAGAAGGATCTCTTGAGCCCAGGAGGTCAAGGCTGCAGTAAGCTATGGTTACACTACTGCATTCCAGCCTAGGTGACAGCAAGACTCTTGTCTTAAAACAAAAACCTCCTGCCTTTTCTTGGGGGTAATTTCATTGCCTTTTAGTGAAGTAGTGCGTAACTAAGATTGTTGTCTTGCTAATTGCTAGCATTTCTGGGAAAGGTTTGGTACAGGAAGTTGAAATAGATGGATAAAGTTTGTATTAACTGTGAATTTCAGTTATTTTATCCTAGTGTCCCACTAATTGGATTGAATTTGAGAGTAGATGAGAGCAGATTTAAAAAATTTTATGGAGTGTTTAGCCTCTTTCTAGGAAAACCCTACATCCAGAAATTTCGAAAAAATCGTTGGTAGACTAGTAAAATTTCAAATTGTGATGGTGTTCTTGATAAGTAATACTTTTTATGAAATATCATAAAGAGCTTTAAAAGTATATATTGACAAGCTTATCTTGTTTAGTTCAAGTAGCAAAATACTAATGCAGTGTAAATAACATAATATGACCTTTGTTTTTCCATTAGTGAAAAAGTTCACACTTTTAATTTCTCAACAATACATTCTGTAGTTAAAGCTTAAATATTATCAGAGAACATGAGATTGAGAACATTAAGTAGATACAGAATTTCTTTTGCTTGTTTTTTGTTTTTTTTTTTAGCATATTTTAGGTAGTCTTAGTATAGTTAAGTCTATGTACCACTTTAGCCAAGTAAAGAACAACATGTTACCACCTACTTAACATGCCTTTAGTTGCAATCTCAAAAATAACTAGACAAATTTAGACAAATGGTGCTGCTTAAAGATAAGACATTAGAGAGGTTATTGGGTTTTCAAATGTGTAGAAATACAAATATAAACATTAAAAAAATAGATTACTAATTATCAGGCATATCGCTTTATTCAATAATGAGGAAATGCAAAAATTGCTCCATATGAACATGTTCATGTGTAATAAAGTACAGAACACTGGAACTTGAAATGACCATAGTTAAAGAGTATACAATCTAAAAATATTTCATCATGACCCACCTACCAGAATATCTCACTAGAATACTTTTGCACTTTCCTTTTTAAAAAGAAATTGCCAAGTGTTAGGAAACCATTTTTAAGAGATGTCTTTGTTAATTAAATATATCAGGTTGTGTTCTGGTTTCTTTTTTTGAGATGGAGTCTCACCCTGTCACCCAGGCTGGAGTGCAGTGGCGCAGTCTTGGCTCACTGCAACCTCTGCCTCCCAAGTTCAAGTGATTCTCCTGCCTTAGCTTCCCAAGTAGCTGGGATTAACAAGTGCACGCTACCACGCCCAGCTACTTTCGTATTTTTATTTGAGACAGGGTTTCATCATGTTGGCCAGGCTGGTCTCAAACTCCTGACTTCAGGTGATGTGCATGTTTTGGCCTCCCAAAGTGCTGGAATTATAGGCGTGAGCCACCATGTCCAGCCTGGTTTCTTTTTTAAAAATTTTTTTGAAATTCTAGTTCCCTGGTCTGTCTAGTCAGCTGAATTTCTTACCCTTTCTATATTTCTATATAATTTTAGTTGAAGTTTAGAATAATGCTCTGGAAGACAGGGAATTTTTCAGTGATCTTCAGAAATAGATTCTAAACTTTTAGCCACAGACATTGGAATTAAAAAGTTTCTGTTCATTTTTAACTCTATTCAATTAACAATGATTAAATGAGGTTTTGCTCTTGTGCTGATTTTATTATCTGATCAGTAATCCAATCCGAAAAACGAATATTTTAAATTGAACTAAATTATATATTTGGGAAAAGAGTACAGATCTCTTAAGACATGGTAGTCAGGATTTTTTTTTTCTTAAAGCAGAATCCATTTAATAGAGAAATGCAGACATTTTCCCTTTAGTGAAGCGAAGTTCTAAATTCTAGGTTGAAGAATTATTTGGTTTTAAGTTGTATATTTTATGTAAGTATATCAGATACATATTTATATACATAACTATTTATAAATATTTATATACATAACTATTTATAAATATATATTTATATAATTATATAAAGATTCCTTGCTTTAAAATTGCCCTTTTCCCCTCTAAAAATTCTTAATGTGTAAACTTACACAAAGCAAAATATTTTATTTGAAGATATTTATTACAAGAATAGGCATCCTTTGAAGGCTGAAAGCCCTTTTTCATCTTTGTTGGGCTCAAACCTTCGGGTTGCTCTGCCCGGCACCAAAAGTGCTACTTGAAACTTAGAGTTTCTGAGAAGTCTTTGAAGTAGATTTGATACAAGATATGTAAAGTGATTTGCAATGCCTTCTTGAGAAGACAGGACATAAGGAAAGTTTTTAAAAGTTAAAATTATACATGCTATGAAAGTCTTAAAGTGATTTTTAAACTGACAGATTATAAATCTCTTTTTAAAAGTAGTTTTTCTTGACTTTTTAAAAACCTTAACTAACATACTATACTGTTTTACTCATCACTACTTTGGATTTTAATTGCTACACAACACACCTATTACAGATATCCCTCATTATGACAGTTTCCTTGATAGTTGTTGAAATTGTACTGATTCTATAACATATGCTTACGATGGCCTCTTCACGTTAGCAATTTCAAGGAAAAATATTTATCAAATAGTACTTTAAAAATAAGCAAAAACAGTCCTATGAAATGCAGTTTATTTGATCTAGAGTGTGAATGAGTTGCAAGGACTGATGTCTATGTTAGAAATAAACTGTTGGGCAAAATGCTGAAGAGCTATATTTTCAATAATAGGTCTTTTTTATACCTATAAACAAATTATATATAAATGGTGGTGGTACCAGAGCATTGAAAATAAAACTCGTTTGTGATAAACATCATCACTAGTTCTCTATCCTGAAATGTAACTGAATCATAATAAAGTGCTATTCATCTGCAGGTGCATTGCTTCTACTTAGTTAAAAGATGGTTGAAAGGATAGGAATTAGTAGCATGTTGTATTAGCCTTTTGTAGTGTATTTTGTCCTAAGCATCTTAATTTCCCTGTTTTGAATGCTAAGTAGCAAGGGTCTTGGTTTAGAACTAATACCCATCATGCATGTAAACGGTATGAAAGAGCTGCTTAGTAAGTTAACACAAAGTGTTCTTGTGTCAGTGCTTGTGGAAATAGATACAATACAAACATTACAGCTGAACTCACGGCAAACTCCATTAAGTAAAAACCTGGCCTCATTGTTCAGGAAAAAGTTTGAATAGAATACAAGCTCATTTTGTTGAATGTAATGTCAGGCTTTTAGGGACTGTATTGAGGGATAAGGTTTTGTTAAGTTGAGACCAATTCATTAAGTTTTATTGCCTGGTGAGAAGCAGCAATACTTTATTGTAAGACTTCATCAAATATTCATGGTTAAAGAGAAGTAGTAAATGTATTCAATCAAGTGGTCTTTTGGGATTTTGAAAAGGATTATGAAGTCTGCTCAGCTGATAACATTGATAGAGGTTGTTTAACAAGGGTAATTTTAATCTCTGAGTTTAGTTTTGTTGTCCAGTCTTGTCTCTTTTTTACTGTCACAAATCCAGGTCTGTTAAGAATTGTGTCACATTCTAAGGATGAAAGAATGATATATCCATTCATATAATTTATGTTATTTCCTAAATAGGTATATTTTTAAGCTATCATCTTAGTTTGAGTTTGGCATATGAGGGAATTGTGACCCATCTAGTTGTGAGATTGCTGTTCATTTGGTCAGACTCTAGTCTCATCTCACTACTGCTGGTGATCTTTTCATGTCTTGGATAATATGATTTCTTTGACACATATAAAATAATAAGCAACCTTTTGCCTTGGCCAGTTCAGACTGTCATGAAGGGGTATAGTCAGCAGTTTCTACATAATGGAAACGTCCATCGCATTGCCCTTATTATTGTACTTGGTATCAGGTTACCTGCCTTCTCTTATTTACTTTTATATTATGCTCATCTCAGTTTTTAGTGATGCAGTTTGTGCACAGGAAGCTCATCCTTTTCCAATTCACTGTGTGTTTACTTCTTTAGTTTTCAACCAAAGTTTTGTAATTTGTGTTGGTTTTGTCAATTTTAAAGAAATTAACCATATTCAACTTAAAGTCGAATTTGTTATTAATTTTTTATATCCTTTATTCTTTAGGCAGATGATGTTGAGGGCAAAATTAGACAAATCATTCCACCTGGATTTTGCACAAACACGAATGATTTCCTTTCTTTACTGGAAAAGGAAGTTGATTTCAAGCCATTCGGAACCTTACTTCATACCTACTCAGTTCTCAGTCCAACAGGAGGAGAAAACTTTACCTTTCAGATATATAAGGTAAAGATAAATCTAAATATTTATTGAGTAAAGTTCTATTTGCCTGAAACCTGTATGTAGTTTTGTTGTCAGTGATTTATTCTAACTGCAATAAGCAAGTTTTAATCAGCATTGTAAACAAAGATCTATTTTGTGTGTATGTCTGTATCTGTGTTCACATCTTAATCTGAGACTTCTAAACATTTTCCCACAGGATAATTTTGTGTTCTGCAGACTTTCACTTACCTTTGTGATGAGTTTCACCTGACTTTTCCTGGCTTTTTCCCTAGGCTGACATGACATGTAGAGGCTTTCGAGAATATCATGAAAGGCTTCAGACCTTTTTGATGTGGTTTATTGAAACTGCTAGCTTTATTGACGTGGATGATGAAAGATGGCACTACTTTCTAGTGTAAGTACAGTTCTAAAGCAACAGTAGACCTTATTACCTCCACAAAGCCAGGATTTTAATTGTGGCAGCCCAATTATTGGGACAGTATAATGATATTTTTCCCAGGAAAGAAAAACTATTGTTTATGAGGCTTGAGTTTTCCTTCATTATGCTTTGGGAGACCTTGAGAATAGAGCTGAATTAAATGCTGTTGTCCGTTAGGTCCCTGAATGTAGGCTTAAACAGTAAAATGAGCTTTGCCTGTGTTTTCTTTTACTTGCCACCTATTCATCTTTATAATAGGCAAGTGCACTGAAGTGATGTAAAGAGGTCTGATTTATCCAAGTTGCTGCACACCAATTAAGTGAATTGTACATTCAGAACATAGCAGGTGTACCCATTGGGCCCTCACAGAGTAGCTTGCTGACACTGAAAATTCAGTCAGAGAATGGAAAAGAAAATGGACACTGCATGGGAGCGCGACTGTAATTGACCTGCTTGGCTTTCTGTTTTATCTGCAGATTTGAGAAGTATAATAAGGATGGAGCTACGCTCTTTGCGACCGTAGGCTACATGACAGTCTATAATTACTATGTGTACCCAGACAAAACCCGGCCACGTGTAAGGTAATTGGCAGTATAACACGTGCCTTGTCTTTTATTTCAGAAGAAGGAACTGCTGAAGTTTCCAATACTTGTTATAATAGTGTTGATTTGTTTAAAAAAAAAATCAGTATTATTCATGGGCTATGTACTGATTTATTTCATTGTTCCCTTTGAAACAGTGTAGAAGATTAAACTAATTTTGAGTATCTTGAGAATTTTTGGGTATCTCAAAGGTAGATTGAAAAAAGGTCACACAAACTTTAAAGTGTTTGTAATACTATAGTTATCTGCAAGTTTTAAACTGGTCATGTTATGATATTTTAATTTTAAAATAATTTCTTTACTGTAGTCAGATGCTGATTTTGACTCCATTTCAAGGTCAAGGCCATGGTGCTCAACTTCTTGAAACAGTTCATAGATACTACACTGAATTTCCTACAGTTCTTGACATTACAGGTATGTAGAATTTGATTTGTTACTGAAAGAGCCTTTCTAAAAATGTCTTCTTACTGATTGATTTTATTTTTGTCAGAAATAACTATTTTAAACAGCAACATTTTCCTAGGGTGTTTAAGCCATCTAAAGATGGCTTAAGTCTATATTTTAGATCATAAGCCTTTGTGGGGATTGGATTACATCCCTAACTGTGAAGTGCTTAATGGAACAAATTGAAGATAATGAGCTGAATATATATGGGGAAGTCTTGGTCAGGCATAAATACTGTGGTATAACTTATTTGTTCACTTTATTTGGCAAACAGTTGCATTATTTAGAGGCAGCCTGCGCTTTAATTTACATGTAGGGGCAGAATATTCTAAACTTTACTGAGAAAAAAAGTCAAGGTAAATACTTCTTGAATAGAATACACATTTCCTAAAGTGTGTGTTTTGTATTCCTAAAATGCATGCCTTCACAACAGTAGTAGATAAGGTGAAATGTAGGCCTATTTGTTTTGGAAATGTCTTTCAGTATGGATTAGCCATAGAAGTAGTATTATGACTAGAATGCTTAGGAGAAGGAAAGACGACTTACTTGACTTGACTCTTTAAAAGGAGAAGGCATTATTAGATGGAGTTTCAGATGATAATATGTTAAAGTGTGATCCACCAAAAAACAAAGTGGCCCAAGGAATATTTATGTTATTTTCTAACTTTCAAATTTGTTGTTCATAAAATTGCTGATGAAACTGAAAGTTACCTTTTTCTTTTCATGAAAATTACTTTACCAGATAGTTACATGCAAATTGGTATTAAAATTTATTAATCTTACAAGTTTGAATTTGGATACATCTTTGTTACAAACTATGCTATTTAACATGCACTAAAATATTAACATGTTAAAAAATGCTATTTGGGAGTTTTGTTTAAAGACACCACCTCCTACCCACCCACCCCCCCCCCCAAAAAAAAAGAAAACTGGATGTGAGACTGGCAACCACATAAATAGGCTAGTAAGCAGATTGTTTCATCCTTCTTTATATAGACTAGTAATCCAAGGTAAATAAAATTGAAGTTGCTTCAGAACAGTGAATTGATCTGTAGAATAATAAACTGCAGGGAAAGCATGTTGTCTTTAAAAGGGAGTTCCACATTTATAGAGGTGAATTATCTTTTCATCTGACTTTCCTGCTACTGTTAAATGGATTGGAAGCTCAGGAGATAAAGTAGTAGTTACTAAACTTCGTTTATAACAAAAGTTATAAATTGTTTAAGTGACAACTTCACTAGCTTAGTGACTTATAAAATTGTAGAAACGTAATACAGACTATGTCACTTCTTTTAGTTGAGCAGAAAATTGTTTAGCTTCTATTAACTTACAAAGCTTAGACTTGCTGCTACATGAAGGGACATTTTTGGTGATTTTAATGTGAAGTTCACATAAGTAGTCTTTGTCTACTCTAGTGGGTAATGTGCCAGCAGGGGTTGTTTCTCTGAAGCCTCTTAACCACTTTCTTCTGTCTACTCCAACCAATAAAGTCCTTGATACTTAGCACCAATTAGCAGATAAAGAATTTTATTTCTTAAATCTCAGTGAAGAGTCATCAATAATGGTAGCCTTTATTCATTGGTGTTATTCATTAGAAACTGAAGTCTCTAAAAAGAAAAGACTAAACATGCTAAAGGACTTCTGAATTTGGCAACTGGGTATTGGTCTTTATTTTCAGCATTGACATTTCTCAGCATTTAAAAATACTAAAAATGCCTTATCAGCTGTTCTCATGAAGATATTTATTTCTCCTAGATTTCCATACCCAGTCCTTAGAAAACGAAACTGCAGATTTTTCTACTCTTCTGTCATTTAGTTGCCTGTTTCTCCATTATTGTGTGTGTTTTTTTAGCTTTGTGGTTCTTTTGCAGGCTCTGGATCTCCATTTGCAATCCAGAATATTCTTTATATTGAGATGGCCTTTTGCTTATTTGACAGATAGCCAGATCTAATAATAATTGAAACTTCCTGTAGATGGCCTAAGTTATATCTTACTTCCAATGGATGGGTGTTTGTGGTATCATTGCCACCCATTTTCATTTTTTTGCACTCAATTTTAAGGTAAAATACTGGCAGACAATTCCTTATATACCATCTGCCTTTTGAAGATGTCATTCTCTCAAGATGTACAGCATTTGAATTCATCTCAGTTGTATAACTTTATAAATAGAATCAATGATCTCTTTCCTCTGGACTTCTGAAAGGAGTTGCGTTTGGCAATAGAAATCGATTCTGGGCTGGAATACATATCAGTATTATTATCTATCAGTAGTACATGAAGAGCTAATTATATTTGTCCTTTAAATGTACTTTATTGTTCTGGGATGTGCCATATAGCTTTTTAGAATATTATGTGAATTGTTTATACTTAGGTGATTGTGCTGTTATCTCATTTCCCTTCTTTAGAATATGATTTTTTTTATCACTAATATAGTACGTTAATATGAGAAGCTTTTAAAAAACGATTGCTAGATGAGGTATTACATTTGGAAAAAACTCAGTTTTTGATCCTGCATATCATTGTAGATTTAAATTCAAGAAAATTTTATCTTTAAATACGTTGCTTATCTTTGTAGCATAGAAACAAAGGAATTGAAGGATGTCACACATTATTGGGTGTCATTTTAAGTTCATTTCAGACTGACACTTTCAAAGGGCTTAAAGATTGAGTGGTGACTTGGTTCCTTATATTAAGCTGCAAACAAAGTATTATCAGTCTATAATGCCTTATTTAAAACTGGAAAATTTTTTTTTTTTTTTTTTTGAGACGGAGTCTCGCTCTGTCACCCAGGCTAGAGTGCAGTGGCGCAATCTCGGCTCACTGCAAGCTCCGCCTCCCGGGTTCATGCCATTCTCCTGCCTCAGCCTCTCCGAGTAGCTGGGACTACAGGCGCCCGCCACCGCGCCCGGCTAATTTTTTGTATTTTTAGTAGAGACGGGGTTTCACCGTGGTCTCGATCTCCTGACCTCGTGATCCGCCCGCCTCAGCCTCCCAAAGTGCTGGGATTACAAGCGTGAGCCACCGCGCCCGGCCCTAAAACTGGAAAATTTTTGCATGTTTTTTGACTTATGTGAAAATTTCAGGTAAAAATGTGGCCTGAGTAGTTTTTCTCAACTGTAACTCGTTTTCCTATGATACTTATTTCCTAAACTTTTCTGAGGGTATAGAAGTTACTTAAAATTTCACTCAGCTGGTTACAGTGGCTCATGCCTGTAATCCCAGAAGTTTGGGAGGCTGTGCTGGAGGGTTGCTTGAGCTCAGGGGTTCAAGACCAGCCTGGGGAACATAGGGAGATTCCCGTCTCTATAAAAAAATTTTTTTAATTAGCTGGATATGGTGGCACACACCTATGGTCCCAGCCAGCTACTTGGGGGACTGAGATGGGAGGATCGTTAGAGCCCAGAAGGTCAAGGCTGCAGTGAGCTGTGATTGTGCCATTGCACTCCAGCTAGGGGGACAGAGCGAGACCCTGTCTTAAAAAATACACACACACTTTGGGAGGCCGAGGCAGGCAGATTACGAGGTCAAGAGATCGAGACCATCCTGGCTAGCATGGTGAAACACTGTCTCTACTAAAAATACAAAGAATTAGCCAGGCGTGGTGGCATGCACTTGTAGTCCCAGCTACTCGGGAGGCTGAGGCAGGAGAATCACTTGAACCTGTGAGCCGAGATCCTGCCACTGCACCCCACCCTGGTGACAGAGTGAGACTCTGTCTCAAAAAAACACACACGCTCACACACACATACACACACAGCCATACACACATACACTAAATGTTACTTTAAATCAATATTAGCAATGCAGTTATTTTTCTTTTTCTTTTTCTTTTTTTTTTTTTTTTGAGACGGAGTCTCCCTCTGTCCCCCAGGCTGGAGTGCAGTGGTGCAATCTTGGTTCACTGCAACCTCCGCCTCCCGGGTTCAAGCAATTCTCCTGCCTCGGCCTCATAAGTAGCTGGGACTACAAGTGCCTGCCACCATGCCCGGCTAATTTTTCTATTTTTAGTAGAGACGGGGTTTCACCATATTGGCCAGGCTGGTCTCAAACTCCTAACCTTGTGACCCTCCGGCCTCAGCCTCCCAAAGTGCTGGGATTACAGGCGTGAGCCACCACCCCTGGCTGCAATGCGGTTGTTTTTCTAAACCAATTTAGAAAGAAATAGACTTGGAAAAACTGACATTGCATAAGCTTGTACCTCATCTATTAGTACTTTTAAAAATGTGGCCTGGTGCCATGGCTCATGCCTGTAATCCCAGCACTTTGGGAGGCCAAGGCGGGCAGATCACGAGGTCAGGAGATAGAGACCGTCTTGGCTAACACGGTGAAACCCCGTCTCTACTAAAAATAAAAAAATTAGCCAGGCGTGATGGTGGATGCCTGTAGTCCCAGCTACTTGGGAGGCTGAGGCAGGAGAATGGCGTAAACCCAGAGGTGGAGCTTGAGTGAGCCGAGATTGTGCCACTGCACTCCAGCCTGGGCGACAGAGCGAGACTCCGTCTCAAAAACAAACAAACAAAAAAATGTTTTACAAGAGATACTTGCTTAAGCGTTTGTCTTTAGTAGAGTTTTTAATTAAAACAACTTTATTGAGGTATAATTTCCAGACCATAAAATTCACCCATTTTAAGCAGACAGTTCAGTGGTTTTTAGTAAATCTGCCTGTTTTAGAACATTTCCATCACTGAAAAGATCCTTCATGTCCATTTGTAGTCAGTTTCCATCCCTACACCCAACGTCCATTGAGGTCCTTGGTCCATTTTGAATAAATTGTTGTGTATGATGTGAGGTAAGTATCTCGTTCATCTTCTTACATGTGGATAGCTAGCTGTCCTGGCACCATTTGTTGAACGGAGTGTCTTTCCTCATTGAATTTGCTTGGTACTTTTCTTGAATATCAGTTGACCATAAATGTGAAGGTTTATTACCGGACTCTCTGATGATCTATACTTCTACCCTTATGCCACTACCAAACTGTCATGATTAGGTTGATATAGCTTTATATTTTTTATTTTTTTATTTATTTTTAAAATGATAATATCAAGTTTAACCTGTCAAATATACGAGTTGAATTTGTGGAACATATTTTGCCTGTGTGCTGCAAGGTAAACAGAAGTTTCTTGAAATGCTCGATGGTGTAGGGTTAAAAATGGGTCCTTGCCCTGGCCAGGCAGGTGGGAATGGGACAAAGAAAGGTAGAGATGGAGGCTTCAGAGTGGACTGGCTGGGCTTGGGCCATGACCCTCAAGGACACAGGAGTACAGGGTCCCAAAGGGCAGCCCCTTTCTGAGTGAGCACCCAAGCAACACACATAGGGGCTGCATGTTGCAAACTCATCAGTGCTCAACCCCTGGCACAACCACCCGCTACTGTGTAATCTACCTGACAAACCCTACTTTCTAAGGCACTCCTCCCAGGCCCCCCACCAGGATCCTGAACTCTTAAAAACAGTTTTTAAGAAAACATTCAAACGGTTACATATGAAATGCTATCTGCATCTTTCCGGGGTCTTTCTTTTGTTTTTTTGGTGAGGTAGGGGTAGTGTTTGAGACAGGGTGTTGCTCTGTCACCCAGGCTGGAGTGCAGTGGAGTGATAGCTCACTGCGCGTTGAACTCCTGGGCTTAAGCAAAACTCCTGCCTCAGCCTCCCGAGTAGCTGGAACTACAGGCACATGCTACCATACCTGGCTAATTTTTAAAGCATTTTCTGTAGAGATGGGGGTCTCACTATGTTGCCCAGGCTAGTCTTGAACTCCAGGGCTCCAGCTGTCCTCCTGCCTCGGCCTCCCAAAGCAAGGGATTACAGGTGTGAGCAACTGCACCTGGCCTGGCACACACAAAGTTATAGCAGGTGCCCTTCCCCAACCCCCACAGGCAGCAAGCTGTGGGGTCTCCTCTATCTGTAAAGGGCTGCTGCAGTGGCGACAGCACAGAGTGGGCAAGGCACAGCAGAGGTTTTGGCAGCATGGCCCAGTTCCTGGTATCTCCTTCTATATAGTCCATGCTTGCTTCTTCAGGGAGAGTGACTGCATTCACTTTCCTGACAAACATGAATCATCTTTTGCTCTCCTGTCTTTCTTCCTCTTGGCTTTCTCCTGCTATTTCCAGATAATCACCTGCTGTCTTCCCAGCTAAATGCAATTTCATGTAATGCTCTTTTGCTCTCTCTTCTCAATGTCTTCTTTTCTTGAAATCTCCTTTGGCCTGCCCAGATTCAGTTGTGTGACCTTTCTGGTTATCTATGGCATCCAATTGGGGTTCTTCATGTCAATGAGCTGTTCTATGCCTTTGTACTTTTGTTGGCAGTCAGTCATCTTCATTCTCAGGCAATCTCTTGCCTGATGCTAGATTTCTTCTTTTTTGGGGTCACCTGCAGCCTCCATTCTCCACTCTCTTCTTGTGTCTTCTCTGGCCTTCTGCTTTTCAACTTGGAGCTGTGCATTGATCTGCTTGGGGAATATGTACTGCCTTGCTTAGCCTTTGTGGCCTCCCTTTCTCCTTCCTTTAGGCACAGAGGCTCTGGCAAAGCAGCACCTCAATCATATATGAGTCTTGAAATCAGAAATGAAAGTCCTCCAATTTTGTTCTTTTTCAAAATTATTTTGTTTATAATGTCCCTTGTATTTGCATAAAAATTTTAGCATAAGCTCACCAATTTCTACAAAAAAAAAAAAAAAAAAAGTCTCTTGGGTCTTGATAGGGATTGAGGGATTATATTAAATCTGTCATTAATTTGAAGAAAATTCCCATTTTAACAATTCAGAATCCTGTAATCCAGGGGTCTCAAAACCCCCAGCTACGGACTGGTACTGGTCCAGAGCCTATTAGGACTGGGCCACACAGCAGGAGGTAAATGATGGGTGAACAAGCATTACTGTCTGAGCTCTACCTCCTGTCAGATCAGTGGCGGCATTAGATTCTCATAGGAGCACAAACCCTATTGTGAACTGCACATGTGAAGGATATAGGTCGAATCTAACTAACACCTGATGACTGATCTGAGGTAGAACAGTTTCATCTGGAAACCATCCCGTGTCTGTTCCCCTCATCCCCAGGGAAAAATTGCCTGCCTCCCACAAAATCCCTGGTGCTAGAGATTTTTGGCACTTCTGGTACCAAAAAGGTTGGGGACCACTGCTCTAATCCATTAATATGAAATGTCTTGGGCCAGGCTTGGTGGCTTGCACCTGTAATCCCAGCACTTTGGGAGGCCACAGCAGGTGGATCGCTTGAGCCCAGGAGTTCGAGAGCAGCCTAGGCAATGTGGTGAAACCCCATCTCTACAAAAATACAAAAATTAGCCAGGCATGGTGGCAAGCACCTGTGGGCCCAGCTACTCAGGAGGCTGAGGTGGGAGGATCACTTGAGCCCAGGAGGTTGAGGCTGCAGTGAGCCAAGATCATACACTGCACTGCAGCCTGGGTGAGTGAGACCCTGTCTCAAAAAGAAAAAAAAAGAATTATCTCCATTTAGTTAGATCTTTTAAAACTTTTCTCAACAATGTTGTTTTCAGTATACAAGTTTTGCACTACTTTTGTTAACTTTATTTGTAAATATTTTTGATGCTGTTGGAAATGGGATTATTTTCTTAATTTCGTTTTTGGATCATTGATTTTTTTAGTATGTAGAAATACAGTTAGGTTTTATATATTGATCTTCTATCCTGCACCCTTGCTGAACTTGTTTATTAGTTGTAGTGGTTTTTTGGTTAGAATTTTCCACATACAGGATCACGTTGTCTGTAAATAAAGACATTTTTACTTCTTCCTTTGCAGTCAGATGCATTTTCTTTCTTACCCGATTGCTTAGCTGAGAACTCCAATATAATGGTGCCTGGAAATGGTGAAAGCAGACATCTGTGCCTTGCTCCCAGTTTCAGAGGGAAAGCATTTGGTCTTTCACCATTGTGGGTGATGTTAGCTATAGTTTTCATATGTGTTAATTATGAAATTGAGGCAGTTCCCTTCTATTTCTAGACTGTTGATGAGCGTTTTTATCATGAATTGATGTTGGATTTTGTCAAACGCTTTGTTCTGCATGTATTGAATTTTTCTCATTTATTTTGTTAACATGGTATATTACATTAATTGATTTTTTTTGGATGTTAAACCAACTGCATTTCTGGCATAAATCCCATTTAGTTCTGGTATGTAATTCATTTTATATATTGCCAGATTTGGTTTGCTAATATTTGTTGAGGACATTTGTATCTACATTCATGAGGGATATTGATTTGTAGTTTTTGTCTTAGATCCTTAGTGTCAGGGTAACTCTGGCCTCATAGAATGAGTTGGAAAGTGTTTCCTCTCTTTTCTTTTTTTTTCTTTTTTCTTTTTTTTTTTTTTTTAATGGAGATAGAGTCTCACTCTGTTGCCCAGGCAGGAGTGCAGTGGTACCATCTTGGCTCACTGCAACCTCTGCCTCCCAGGTTCAAGCGATTCTCCTGCCTCAGCCTCCCAAGTAGCTGGGACTACAGGCCTGCGCCACCACGCGTGGCTAATCTTTATATTTTTAGTAGAGATGGGGTTTCACCATGTTGGCCAGGCTGGTCTCAAAACTCCTGACCTCAGGTGATCCGCCTGCCTCGGCCTCCCAAAGTGCTGGGATTACAGGTGTGAGCCACTGTGCCTGGCCTGTTGCCTCTATTTTCTAGAATAGTTTGTGACGGATCGTCATTATGTCTTCTTCAGGTGTTTCATGGAATTTACCAGTAAAGCCACCTGGTTGTAGACTTGTCTTTGTGGGAAGATTTTTAGTTGGTAATTAAATGTCTTTGTTATAGTCAGTTCACATAGTCATTTACTTTTTGAGTCATTTTGGTAATTGTTTCTTTTAAAAGCTGTCTATTTCATCTAAGTTGTCTCATTTGTTGGCATAAAGTTCATGGCATATTCCCTTTTAATTCTTCTAAAGTTGGTAGGAATATCCCTTCTTTCCTGCCTGATTTTGGTAAATGTTTTCTCTCTTTTTTTTTCAGTCGTTCTAACGAAAGGTTTGTCAATCCATCGATCATTTCAAAGAACCAACTTTGTGTTTATGTGAACTTGTCTATTTTTGTTTTCTTTGTCATTGATTTTACTCTATTATTATTGCTTCTTATTACTTTGGGTTTAATTTGCCCTTCCTTATCTAGTTAAGATTGAATCTTAGGTTATATTGATTTGATGTCTTTTTTCTTCTCTTTTCTTCTTTTAGACAGAGTCTTGCTCTGTCACCCAGGCTGGAGTGCAGTGGTGGAACCTCCACCTCCCAGGCTCAAGTGATTCTCAGGCCTCAGCCTCCTGAGCAGCTGGGACTATAGGCATGGGCCACTACACCCAGCTCATTTTTGTATTTTTGGTAGAGACAGGGCTTCGCTTTTTTGGCCAGGCTTGTCTTGAACTCCCGGCCTCAAATGATTGGACCACTTTGACCTCCCAAAGTGCTGAGATTACAGGTGTGAGCCACCATGCCTGGCCTTTCTTTTCTAATACAGACATTTAAATACCTAAATATTTACACATAATACACATTTATATATAAATATATAATATATAAATATATAATACCTAAATATAAGCATTGATGTAGCTGCATCACGTAAGCTTTTAGAAATTGTGCTTTCATTTTCATTCAGTTCAAAATGTGTTTTAATTTTCCTTGTGATTTCTTCTTTGATCCATGGATTATTTTAAAGCTTGTTGTTCAGTTTCTAAATAATGTGGATTCCCATGTTTCCTTTTGTAAAGTTTGAATTTAATTGCACTGTTGTTAAAGAACATATTTTAGGGCCAGGCGCGGTGGCTTACGCCTGTAATCCCAACACTTTGGGAGGCAGAGGCTGGCAGATCATCTGAGGTCAGGAGTTCGAGACCAGCCTGATCAACATGGAGAAACCCCATCTCTACTAAAAATACAAAATTAGCTGGGCGTGGTGGCACGTGCCTGTAATCCCAGCTACTTGAGAGGCTGAGGCAGGAGAATCGCTTGAACCTGGGAGGTGGAGGTTGCAGTGAGCCGAGATGGCACCATTGCACTCCAGCCTGGGCAACAAGTGCGAAACTCCGTCTCAAAAAAAAAAAAAGCCGGGAGCGATGGCTCACGTCTGTAATTCCAGCACTTTGGAGGCTGAGGCAGGCGGATCATGAGGTCAGGAGATCGAGACCATCCTGGCTAACATGGTGAAACCCCATCTCTACTAAAAATACAAAAAATTAGCCGGGCGTGGTGGTGGGTGCCTGTAGTCCCAGCTACTCGGGAGGCTGAGGCAGGAGAATGGCGTGAACCCGGGAGACAGAGTTTGCAGTGAACCAAGATTGCGCCACTGCACTCCAGCCTAGGTGACAGAGCAAGACTCCGTCTCAAAAAAAAAAAAAAAAGAACATATTTTGTATGACTTCGGTCCTTTTTCATTTATTTATGTGATTTTATATTTAATTTTTACATGACCTTCCAGTGAACCTTTTTCATTTATTCTATTTGTCTATTTATCTACCTACCTAGCTATCTTTTGAGAGAGTCTTGCTCTGTCGCCCACACTGGAGTGCAGTGCCACAATCATGGCTCACTGCAGCCTCAACCTCCTGGCCTCAAGTGATCGTCCTGCGCCAGCCTCCCAAGTCATTGGGCCTACAGGTGCACACCACCACACCCAGCTAATTTTTACTTTTTTTGTAGAAACGGGGTTTTGCCATGTTGCCCAGGCTGGTCTGGAACTCCTGGGCTCAAGCAATGCCCCCATCTTGGCCTCCCAAAGTGCTAAGATCACAGGTGTGAGCCATCATGCCCAGCCCTTTTTCATTTATTAAGTTTTGTTTTCTGTTCAAGCTTAGAGGTCAGCAAACTTTCTTTTGGTTTAAGGATAGGTTGTATTTTATGCTTTGCAAGCTACACACAGTCTCTGTTGCATACTCTTGGTTTTTGTTGTTGTTTTGGTTGTTTTAAACAACCCTTTAGAAACCATTCTTAGTTCACATACCATACAAAAACAGGCCACAGGCAAGATTGGCCCATGGGCCATCATAGTTTATTGATCCCTGGCCTAACATTAAGTCTTTCCTGGATGAATGTTCCTTGTACACTTGTAAAGAACATGTATTTTGCTGTTATTGAGTAGAATGTTCTGTAAATATCAGTTGGGCCAAGTTGATAGTGCCGTTCAGGCCTTCTATATCTTTGCCAATTTTCTGTCTAATTGTTCTATCGATTATTGAGAGTGTAGTATTGAAATTTCAGACTTTTTCTGTTGTATTGTCTATTTCTCCCTTTAATTCTGTCAGTATTTTCTTCATGTATTTTGGGGCTCTGTTGTTGTGCATTTGTTTATAATTGTAATATCTTCCTGATGAATAAACTTTTTTATCATTATAAAATGTGCCCCTTTTTTGTCTTAAACTCTTTAAAAAAAAAAAAAAAAAAAATAGAGACAGGGTTTTGTCATACTGCCCAGGCTGGTCTCAAACTCCAGAGCTCAAGCAATCTACCTGCCTTGGCCTCCCAAAGTGTTGGAATTACAGGCATGAGCCACTGCATGTGGCCTTAAACTCTATTTTGCCTGATATTAATGTAGCCACTCTAGCTTGCATATTGTTTGCTTGGTATATCTTTTTTCTTTTTTTTTTTTTTCTTTTTTTTTTTTTTTTGAGACGAAGTCTCACTCTGTCACCCAGACTGGAGTGCGATGGCACAGTCTCAGCTCACTGCAACTTCTGCCTCCCGGGTTCAACCAGTTCTCCTCCCTTGGCCTCCCAGGTAGCTGGAATTACAGGTGCCCACCACCACACCTGGCTAATTTTTGTATTTTTAGTAGAGATGGGTTTTCACTATGTTGGTCAGGCTGGTCTCAAACTCCTGACCTCAGATGATGTGCCTGCCTCGGCCTCCCATAGTGCTGTGATTAAAAGCGTGAGCCACAGTGCCCAGCCATACTTTTTCATCATTAGACTTTGAACCTATCCATCTTGAATCTAAAATGTTTCTCTTGTGGACAACATATAGTTGGATCTTTTAAAATTCGGTCTCACACTGTTTGCCTTTTGATTAGAATATTTTAATATGCATGCATTTAATGTAATTATTACTGTGCTTGGAATTATGCCTGCCATTTTGCTGTTTGTTTTCTATATGTCTCATTTCTTTTGGTGGGGAGCGGGGACAGGGTCTTGCTCTGTCAGAGTCTAAAGTCCAGTGGCATGATCATGGCTCACTGCAGCCTCAAACTCCTGGGCCCAACCTGTCCTCCCCTCTCAGCCTGCCAAGTAGCTAGGACTACAGGCGTATGCCACCACACTTTGGCTGATTTGTTTTATTTTTAGTGGAGACGAGATCCTTCTATGTTGCCTAAGCTGGTCTTGAACTCTTGAGCTCAAGTGATCCTCCTGCCTTGGCCTCTCAAGGTGCTGGGATTACAGGTGTCAGCCACCACACCCAACCCTTTTTGTTATTTTGTTTCTTTTTTACTGCCTTCTTTTGTGTTAAAATTTTCTATTGAACCATTTCAATTCCTTTGTGGTTTTTTAATTTTTTTTTTTAAGTTATTTTCTTAGGCTGGGCTCGGTGACTAATGCCTATAATCCCAGTACTTTGGGAGGCCAAGGAGGGAGGATCACTTGAGGCCAGGAGTTTCAGACCAGTCTAGGCAACATAGCAAGACTCTATCTCTTTACCAAAAAAAAAAAAAAAAAAAAAAAAGAATTTGCAGAGTGTGGTGGCACACACCTGCTGTAGTCCTAGCTACTCAGTAGGATTACATCTTTTTTTTTTTTTTTTTTTTTTTTTTTTTTTTTTTTTTTGAGGCAGGGTTTTACTCCTGTTGCCCAGGCTGGAGTGCAAAGGTGTGACCTAGGCTCACTGCAACCTCTGCCTCCCAAGCTCAAGCGATTCTCCTGCCTTGGCCTCCCAAGTAGCTGGGACTAAAGGTGCATGCCATCGCACCTGGCTAAATTTTTGTACTTTTTGGTCTCATACTCCTGAGCTCAAGCAGTCTGCCTGCTTTGGCCTCCGAAAATGCTGGGATTACAGGCATGAGCCACCGTTCCTGGCCACATCCTTATGTATTACTATAAGCCAAACACTGGTTTATAATTATTGCTTTATGTAATTGTCTTTTAAATTAGTTGAGAGAAGAAAAGAGAGAAAATAATCTAACTTTTATATATACTAACTTTTATATATATTTTTATGAGTAGAGGTTAATTTCTTCATGTAGATTTCAGTGGTACTGTGTTCTTTTAGCCTGAAGGAGTTCTTTAATATTTCTTTTGGGCAGGTCAGCTAGCAGCAGATTTCCTCAGTCTTTGGTTTTCTGGGAATATCTTTATTTCACCTTTACTGTGAAGGATAGTTTTGCTGGATACAGAATTCTTGGTTGATAGGTTTTTTTTCTCCTGTTGGTACTTTGAATATATCATCCCACTGACTTCTGACCTCCTTGGTTTCTAGTGAGTCATTTTTCTCTTGCTGCTTTAAAGATTTTCTGTTTCTCTCACTTTTGACAGTTTGATTATGATATGTTTGGGTGTAGATCTCTTTATGTTTTTTCTAGTTGAAGTTTGAGCTTCCTAGATGTGTTGACCAGTGTTTTTCATCAAATTTGGGAAATTTTTGACCATTATTTCTTCAAGTATTTTTCTGTTCCTTCCTCTCCTCTCTTATATGCTCGAACAATTTTAATATAGGGTGGTGTCAGAGTTCAGTTTATATTTCATAACGCAGGGGACAATAGGTAAGGAGAATGAGTTAAAAAAAGGTTATTAGTTGACAAAAATACTGGTGGAAGCAGATAGAAGAAATAAATGTCCTCCAGGTTTCTAGGTGGCTTGTATAACTGGATGACGCAGGTAAATTAAAATGAGAAAAGACTGAAGAATGGGATAGGGTGACAAATTACATAACAGTCTTAGGTTTATTTTCTGTGTAGGTCTGTATTTTACTTATTTTGTTTTACTGTTGATTTCACCATTCTTAATAGGTCATAATTTCATCCCAAATTGATGCAGTGACTTGATTTCAGTTCTTATTATTTTAAAGTCATAGTCAAATAGCACTTAATAACTACATGCATATGATGTGTATAATTAACTGTGGCATAGAAGCATAAAAGGTATTTTAGTACAAATCAGTTGAATGAATGAATGTGTTTCTTGGAATCATAAGACATTACCCTGTCTCAGGCTTTTTTAAAAAAATAGCTTTATTGGTATATAATTAACACATCATACAATTCATTCACTTAAAGTAGACACTTTTAAGATGAAATTTACAGCACAACCATCACCATAATCTTTTTGTTGGTTTGAGACAGTCTCTCTCTGTCACCCAGGCTGGAGTGCAGTAGTGTGACTGCAGCTCACTGCAACCTCTGCCTCCTGAGTTCAAGTGACTCTCATGCCTCAGACTCCTGAGTAGCTGGGATCACAGGAATGTGCCACCACACCTGGCTAATTTTTGTATTTTTAGTAGAGACAGTGTTTTGCCATGTTGTCCAGGCTGGCCTCGAACTTCTAGTCTCAAGAGATCTGTCCACCTCTGCCTCCCAAAGTGCTAGCAGCCCTGGCGAATAATCTAATTTTGGAATATTCTGTTCCCCCATTAAAAAAAAACCCAAAAGAAATCCCTGTTAGCACTCCTTTCCTCCCATCAACTCCTATCCCTAGGCAACCACTAATCTACTTTCTGTCTCTATAAATTTGCCTATTCTGGACATTGGAATCATGCAATATATGACTAGTTTCTTTCACATAGCATAATGTTTTCAAGGTGCATTCTTACAGCATATAACAGTACTTAATTTCTTCTTATTGCCAAATAATATTCCATTGTGTGGTTATATCATTTTATTCATTGGTCAGTTGAACATTTTAGATTATTCCCACTTTTTGGCTCTTATGAATGAATAATGCTACTAGGAACAGTCATGTACAAATTTTTATGTGGACCTGTGTTTTCATATCTCTTGGGTATATACCTAAGACTGGAAATTATGGGAAATCTGGTAACTATGTTTAACTTTTTGAGGAATCACCAGACTATTTTCCAAAATGGCTACACCATTTTACATTTCCATTACCAGTGTATCAGGGTTTCAATTTCTCTTCATCAATACTTGTTACTGTGTTTTTAATTCTAGCCATCCTTGTAGGTATGAAGTGGTATATCATTGTGGTTTTGATTCACATTTCCTGTGGCTAGGGAGACTGTGCATCTTTTCATGTGTTTATTATCCACTTGTATATATCTTATTGATAAATGTCAATTTAGATCCTTTGCCCATTTTTTAGTTGGGTCTTTTTTTTTTTTTTTTACCAAATTATAAGGGTTTTTATACCAATTTAAACAAATCTGGATACAAGTGCTTTATTAGATACATGATTTGCAAATAGTCTCCCATTCTGTATGTTATTTTTTTCATTTTCTTACTGGTATCATTTGAAACACAAGAGTTTTAAAATTTTTGTCACCTAGTTTATCTGTTTTTTCTTTCGTTGCTTATGCTTTGGTCTCATTATCTAAGAAACCATTGTCTAACCAAAGGGCATGAAGATTTACTCCTGTGTTTTCTTCTAAGAGTTTTATAGTTTTACCTCTTAAATTTGGGACTATGATCAATTTTGGTTAATTTTTATGTATGGTGTGAGGAAAGGGGATCCTACTTTATTCTTTTGATGATAGAGATCCAATTGTCCCATCACCATTTGTTGAAAAGACTCTTCTTTCCCCCATTGAATTGCCTTTGCAACCTTCTCCAAGATTAACTGACCTAAATCTATGGTTTTATTTCTCGACTGTCAGTTCAGTTCCATTTCTGTATGTCTGTCCTTAATGCTAGTGTCACATGGTCTTGATTATCATAGGTTTGAAGTAAGTTTTGAAATCAGAAAGTGTTGAGTCCTCCAAGTTTTCTTCTTTTTTTTTTTTTTTCCCAGATGGAGTTGCTCTGTTGCCCAGGCTGGAGTGCGGTGGCACAATCTCGGCTCACTGCAACCTCTGCCACCTGGGTTGAAGTGATTCTTCTGCCTCAGCCTCCCAAGTAGCTGGGATTACAGGCACCCACCACCACGCCTGGCTGATTTTTGTATTTTTAGCAGAGACAGGGTTTCACCGTGTTGGCCAGGCTGGTCTCGAACTCCTGACCTGGTGATCCACCTGCCTTTGCCTCCCAAAGTGCTGGGATTACAGATGTGAGCCACCGTGCCTGGCCTGTTCTTTTTCAATATTGTTTTGGCTATTCTGGGTCCTTTGTCTTTCTGTATGAATTTTTTCCTTTTTTTACTTTTTTTTTTTTTTTTTTTTTTTTTTTTTTTTGTGAGACAGTCTCTGTCACCCAGGCTGGAGTTCAGCAGCACAATCTTGGCTCACTCACTACAACTTCCGCCTCCAAGAGTCAAGTGATTCTCATGCTTCAGCCTCCTGAGTAGCTGGGAGGAACGTGCATGACCACACCTGGCTAATTTGTTGTTTGTTTGTTTGGAGAAGGAGTCTCGCTCTGTCGCCCAGGCTGGAGTACAGTGGTGCGATCTCAGCTCACTGCAGCCTCCGCCTCCTGGGTTCAAGCAATTCTCCTGCCTCAGTCTCCTGAGTAGCTGAGATTACAGGCATGCACCACCATGCTCGGCTGATTTTTGTATTTTTAGTAGAGACAGGGTTTCACCGTGTTGGCCAGGCTGGTCTCTAACTCCTGACCTCAGGTGATCTGCCTGCCTCAGGTCTCCCAAAGTGCTGAGATTACAGGCGTGTGCCACTGTGCCTGATCTGTTCATCCAAATTTGAATCTCTCATTTATACAGCTACTTTAATTGGAATCAAAACTAAGATACATGTGATACCATGCCAGTTAAAAAGTTTAAATTTGAGGCTGGGTGCAGTCACTTATGCTTGTAATCCTAGCACTTTGGGAGGCTGAGGTGAGTGGATCACTTGAGCCCAGGAATTCGAGACCAGCCTGGGCAACATGGTGAAACCCTGTCTCTACAAAAAATATAAAAATTAGCCGAGTGTGGTGGCGGGAGCCTGTAGTCCTAGCTACTAGGGAGGCTGAAATAGGAGGATCACCTGATCCTGGGAGGTTGAGGCTGTGGTGAGCCATGATCATGCCACTACACTCCAGCTTGAGTGACAGAGTGAGACTCTGTCTCAAAGAAAAAAAAAAAGTTTAAATTTGAAATGGGTAGCTCTTGATTCACAAATATTAATACAAATGTCTTTGCAAAAGGATTGGATTTATTATTTTGACAAAGATAATAGTTTTATTTATAAGGAATAGTCCTTTCATGTTGTAACTTTTGTATGTGTAATTTTTTTAAGAATATTTGCCTTCCTAGCCTAGCATATATGTTGAGATTGCAAATGATGAAGAAATTATATTGAGTATCAGGGAAATGTTAATATTATTCTGCTTTATTTATTTAGCGGAAGATCCATCCAAAAGCTATGTGAAATTACGAGACTTTGTGCTTGTGAAGCTTTGTCAAGATTTGCCCTGTTTTTCCCGAGAAAAATTAATGCAAGGATTCAATGAAGATATGGCGATAGAGGCACAACAGAAGTTCAAAATAAATAAGGTATTTTTATTCTGTAGGAGGAAAACAGATTTAAATTACAAACAAATTTTTAAAGTGTATACCTTAACTAAAATATTATAAGGACATTAAGAATACATGTGTGGGAACCAGCAGTGGTTAACAGTACAGCTTTGAAGCCAAATTGCCTGAGTTCAAATCTAGCTCCAACCCTTGCTCTGTGATTTATGGCAATTTAATTTACCTCGTGCCTCAGTTTCCTCATTAATAAAATGGGAAGATAATAGGTGTTATTGTTATATTAAGCATAACAAGCAGAGGAAAGGTGGATAATAGGATCTTATTTTTGCTCTTTAAAGTAGTTGCACCCCTGGAGACATTATTGGTGGGAAGAAGGGTTGAAGTAAAACACGTATTTCATTTTATATACTTTTATATATTTATTTAAATTTTAAAGTGGTAAATGTCTTAAGATACCTACAGAAAAAATAATATGGAAGTTCAGAGAAGGAAGTTTATTGCATTTATGTAAGCAAGGAAATCAGTGGTTATTTCATAGAAAGGATGGCATTTGATGTAAACCTTGAAGAATGAGTAGGATTTGGATTATGAAAGTATGTGGGATGGGCTGGGAGTGGTGGCTCACGTCTATAATCCCAGCACTTTGGGAGGCCGAGGCGGACAGATCATGAGGTCAGGACATCGAGACCATCCTGGCTAACGTGGTGAAACACCATCTCTACTAAAAATACAAAAAAGCCAGTCCTGGTGGCATGTGCCTGTAGTGCCAGCTACTCGGGAGACTGAGGCAGGAGAATTGCTTGAACCTGGGAGGCGGAGGTTGCAGTGAGCCGAGATGGTGCCACTGCACTCCAGCCTGGGCGACCGAGCGAGACTCCCATCTCAAAAAAAAAAAAAAAAAAAAAAAAAAAAAGAAATTTGTTTAGGCTGGGCGAGGTGGCTCACGCCTGTAATCCCAGCACTTTGGGAGGCCGAGGTGGGTGGATCACGAGGTCAGGAGTTTGAGACCAGCCTGTCCAATATGGTGAAACCATGTCTCTACTACAAATACAAAAATTAGCTGGGCGTGGTGGCGCATGCCTGTAATCCCAGCTACTCAGGAGGCTGAGGCAGAAGAATCGCTTGAACCTGGGAGGCGGAGGTTGCAGTGAGCCGAGATCATGCCACTGCACTCCAGCCTGGGCAACAGAGAGAGACTGCATCTTAAAAAAAAAAAAAAAAAAAAAAATTTGTTTAATAGCTCAGCTTTTAAAAGAAAGGGCATATGAATATTTATATATATATATATATATATATATACACACACACACACACACACATATATATATACACACACACATATATATATATATATTTAATGGTGCTTTCTTAAAAAAGGAATTCAAACTCCCTACCTAGGGCACAAAGAGCCCATGATAATCTGGACCCTGCCTACCTTGCTAGCTTCAGCCTGTTAGTACTTTGCCACATGCTCTGGCTTTACTGATCTTCTAGCTGTTTCCCAACTCTGCCACACATCCTTCTTCCTTCTGTATTCCTTTACATATTCTGTTCTCTTTACCTGAAATACTCCCTTTTCCTAACTGCCTGGCCAAATAGTACTCATTTTTTTTTTTTTTTTTTTTTTTTTTTTTTTTTTGAGATGGAGTCTCGCTCTGTCGCCCAGGCTGGAGTGCAGTGGCGCGATCTCGGCTCACTGCAAGCTCCGCCTCCCGGGTTCACGCCATTCTCCTGCCTCAGCCTCTCCGAGTAGCTGGGACTACAGGCGCCCGCCACCACGCCCGGCTAATTTTTTTTGTATTTTTAGTAGAGACGGGGTTTCACCGTGGTCTCGATCTCCTGACCTCGTGATCCGCCCGCCTCGGCCTCCCAAAGTGCTGGGATTACAAGCGTGAGCCACCGCGCCCGGCCTAATAGTACTCATTTTTTCAGGTTCAACTCAGGTTCCCTTCCAGGAAGTCAGAAAATATTACCTTCTCAACCTACCCATACCCCAACTCCCTGCCCAAATAAATATGTAAGTGAAACAACGCCAACAGAAAAACTGTGGTTCTCCTTTGGCTTCAGTGCTACCGAAAACTTCCTGATTCTTCTGATATTTCCTTGATACCATTTGTCTTTTTTTTTTCCTTTTCCTTTTTTTTTTTGAGACAGGCTTTCTTGCTCTGTCACCTGAGGTGGAGTACAGTGGTGTAATCACGGCTCACTGCAGCCTCAACCTCCTGGGCTCAAATGACTCTCCCACCTCAGCCTCCCAAGTAGCTGGGACTGCAGGGGTACACCACCACACCTGGCTAATTTTTGTGTAGAGACAGGGTTCCTACAGGCTGTTCTCAAACTGCTAGGCTCAAGCGATCTGCCCACCTTGGCCTCCCAAAGTGCTGGAAGTACAGGCATGAGCCACCATGTCCAGCCCTGTCTGCTTTTTAACTGTCACTGTACTACCAGGTTTCTGACCTTTCTCCTTTTATCACTGTATATGCTTCCCTCAGGTGACCTTAACCAGCCTTATGGTTTTAACTCTTACCTATATACTGACATTGCTTAAATCCTTGCCCTTAGACTAGAATTTTCTTCAGATTTTCTATTTTCTGCTGCCTCCTAAATCTCTCCTAGGCTGTGAAAACTCACATTTTCACATCCTTCTCTAAGTCAGTTTTTCCTCTCATATGTTTCTAGAGTCCTTGTCCCCTTGGTCTTCTTACTTGTGCTGTTCCAGTTCATGCCCTCATCGTTTTTTATCTGATGTAATAACTCAGATTCTTGATTGGTCTCTCTGCACTTCTTTTTACTACCATTTCTTTGTAGCTAAAAGAGTGACTTATTTAAAATTCAAAATTTGTGCATATTGCTTACATTCCTTTTTAAAATCTGTCACGAAGGCTGGGGCAGTGGCTCACGCCAGTAATTCTTATATTTTGGGAGGTTGAGGCAGGAGGATTGTTTGAAGTTGGGAGTTGAAGACCAGCCTGGGCAACAAAGTGAGACCCCATTTCTACCAAAAAAAAAAAAAAAAAAAAAATAGCCGGGTGTGGTGGTGTATGCCTGTGGTCCCAGCTGCTCAGGAGGCTGAGGTGGGAGGATGGCTTGAGTCTAGGAGGTTGAGGCTGCAGTGAACTATGGTTGTGCCACATTAAATTATCCTTACCATAATCATTTGTGTTACCCACTAGACTGCTTGAGGGCAACTACTTTATTGGCTTTCCTCTGGTATCTAGCACAATTCCTTGCTCATGGCAGATATTAAATATATCCTGTGTTCTTTTGGGAAAGTGTCATTATTTTTACTTTGAAAATGTTCACATTTTCTTTTGTTTCATTCTAGCAACATGCTAGAAGGGTTTATGAAATTCTTCGACTACTGGTAACTGACATGAGTGATGCCGAACAATACAGAAGCTATAGACTGGATATTAAAAGAAGACTAATTAGCCCATATAAGGTAGGACTTTCAAGAATCTTAAACATCGTATTCTTTTCACTGTTTAAAACAGAAGAAAAGCTACCAAATGCCAGTATATGAGAGAGTCCAAGTCATTTTGTAAAATTAACTTTTACAAAAGTAGAAATATTCTTCCAGTAATTTATAAAAATTCTCACTCATGGCCGGGCATGGTGGCCCACACCTGTAATCCCAGCACTTAGGGAGGCCAAGGCGGGTGTATCACCTGAGGTCAGGAGTTCAAGACCAGCCTGGCCAACGTGGTGAAACCCTGTCTCTACTAAAAATACAAAAATTAGCCAGGCATGGTGGTGGGCGCCTGTAATCCCAGTGACTTGGGAGGCTGAAGCAGGAGAATCGCTTGAATCCGGGAGGGGGAGGTTGCTGTGAGCCAAGATTGCACCATAGCACTCCAGCCTGGGTGACAAGAGCAAAACTCCATCTGAAAAAAAAAAAAAAAAAAAGCTGGATGCAGTGGCTCACGCCTGTAATCCCAGCACTGTGGGAGGCTGAGGTAGGTGGATCACTTGAGGTCAGGAGTTCAAGACCACCCTGGCCAACATGGCAAAATCCCATCTCTACTAAAAATACAAAAATTAGCTGGGCATGATAACACGTGCCTGTAATCCCAGCTGTTTGAGAGGCTGAGGCACGAGAATCACTTGAACCCAAGAGGTGGAGGTTGCAGTGAGCTGAGATTGTGCCACTGCACTTCAGCCTGGGCGACAGAATGAAACTGTGTCTCAGAACAAACAAACAAACAAACTTATCCCAAGGATAGTCTACCATGGTTAGCTTTTCTTTCATTTGTATGCATCTTTAAAAAATCTGAATGCCTAGTCTCTTCCCTAACAAATTATCTTGTTTTTCCCAAGTTTCTTGTCTCAGTTGTTATATATATATATATATATTCTTTTTTCTCTCTTCCCAGATAAAAGCAAAGTTACATATATATATATATATTCTCTTTGCTTTTGCTTTCTTCTTCCTAAAAATAGCCTTTGTTGCTATTTATTAATATAATCTGTGTACCTTACCATAGCCAAAACCATGTTAGTACTATTATATTTTTAAACATTCTTCTTGCCCTTTTTTCCCACTTCTTTGTCATCTTCCATATTTTCCCTCGTAGATCAAATTGGCCTTATCATTTGGACATTGTTAGGATGGATATTGTTTATGCCACCTTATGTGAATGAAAATTTGCTGTCTAGGCCAGGCGTGGTAGCTCATGCCTGTAATCCCAGCACTTTGGGAGGCCAAGGTGGGCAGGTCACCAGAGCTCAGGAGTTCAAGACCAGCCTGGCCAATATGGCAAAACCTAGCCTCTACTAAAAATACAAAAATTAGTTGGGTGTGGTGGCAGGTGCCTGTAATCCCAGCTACTTGGGAGGCCGAGGCAAGGGAATCACTTGAACCTGGGAGGCAGAGATTGCAGTGAGCCGAGATCACATCACTGCAATCCAGGCTGGGCAACAGAGCAAGACTCCATCTCAAAAAAAAAAAAAAAAAAATTTCTTAAAAAAAGGCCAGGTGCGGTGGCTCATGTCTATAATCCCAGCAATTTGGGAGGCTGAGGCGGGCAGATCATCTGAGGTCAGGAGTTCGAGACCAGCCTGGCCAACATGGTGAAACCCTGTGTCTACTAAAAATACAAAAATCAGCCAGGCATGGTGGGAGGTGCCTGTAATCCCAGCTACTCTGGAGGCTGAGGCAGGAGAATTGATTGAACCTGGGAGGCAGAGGTTGCAGTAAGCCAAGATTGTGCCATTGTACTCCAGCCTGGGTGATAAGAGCAAAACTCCATCTCAAAAAAGAAGAAAATTTGTCATCTAGTTGCAGCTGAGTAGTGGGCTGATTGGCAGAATATTTAATTTATTCAACAGATAATTATTGAGTACAGTTGCTCAATGATGAAATGTTGTTGCTACATTTACATATACTATACCTATAGGGTTATACATCACAATAGCTGAGAACATAAATGACCAAGTTGAATCTGCATTACAATTTGAGAAAGTAAATTAAATAACTATATCAGGTACACGTAGTTTTAGTTTTTCTTTGTAAATTTAAAGAAAATTTAAGTTTTATTTGCCATGGATTCTGCTTTATAGAGCCAGTCTTGAATGCTGATGGTTCATTGGCTGACCCTACTTGCTGAATCCCAACTTTTCCTTCATAGCATCTTTTTACTTTGCAGTGCAACTGTATTTCCTAATTTGTCATTGTAATTCTGTTCAACTATATCACATTCTGAATATAAAAGTAATTATTATTTGCCTGACTAAATCATTTTATCTTGAATTCATACATAGATGTATGAATAGTTCCTCATAGTGTCATTTCATTGCAGTTTAATAGTTTTTCTATTTTACAGGCCATCATCTGCATATAGCAGGTTTGTAATAAATTATAATGGTCTCCTCAAAAATTATCCAAAGTAGCATTTTATTATTTGATGTTATCAATTCAGAAACATCAGAAAATGGGTAGAAATGGTACTTTCCAAAGGTTTTGATCTTTAAGTAATATTTGGTAGCTAGAAAATGTCTTAATGATGAAATTTGGGTACAGAGAACAGTATAAATAGATGGCAACATTTAAGAGTATTAAGATTTTACTAAAGTAAAATAATTTATTGAATTATGTATTTCAGATATTGTAACTTTTATATAAAATATAACAAATGAGTACAAATAGTAGTCACGCAGCTAATGCCAAATAATGGGAATCTCTGTAGTTCATAAGTGCAAGTATTTTCTACTCTTAAAGAATGATAATTCTTTTTTATATTAAGTACCTTTACCTGTCCAGCCAGTTCACCAGTCTAAAAGGCCAGAACTGGGCCGGGTGTGGTGGCTCATGGCTGTAATCCCAACAGTTTGGGAGGCCAAGGTGGGTGGATCACTTGGGCCCAGGAGTTCTAGAACAGTACATCCGAAACATGAAAGCTTCATATTTGCAATAATGCCACCCAACCAGGAATCTTGGAGTTATTCTTCATTCTTCCTTCCTCTTATCACCCAGTATTTTCTCCCCTAAATCTGCCCTGTCCTCTCCATCTCTGCTGCTGCTGACTTGATCTAGGCCTTCATCAACTCTGGCTTGAACTACTGCAGTAGCTGCCCAGTCCTCCAGTCCCATCCTAAACATCTCTGACACAGTGTCCTGCATAAAAGTTGTTATCAGCTACCTGTTGCAAACTCCTCAGCATACCGGTATCCTAAGTCAAACCTGGAGGGTTTAGTATGATAATGTATGTCTGGAACTTAATAAAGACTCAAATGCTAGTTAATATATTTTTAAAGTACAGCAGTTTTCCATTTGTCTTTCTGAAACATTTCTAACAGTTTATGTTAAAATTAGCGTGTGGCCCATAAGTACCTCACTGGGTGGAATTTAAAATGTAATTAATTAATGATTGAATAGTAAAATGAAGAATAATAGCACTTAATCTCAGTTGTCTTTCTTCAGCTAATGTCTTTTATTTATTAAACAAATATTTGAGTGTCTATACTGCCCAGAGTTCTTTAAAGTTTTGGAGGGGGCTGCTAGTCAAATGTCTATATTTACCATCACTGGACACAAATACCAAGTCTTCTTGTTAACTCTTTTTAGAGGGTTTGCAATTCATGGTTATGTTTAAGCTTCCTTAAAAAAAAAACAAAAAAAAAAAAACAACAAAAAAAAAACACAGTGTGGGACACAAGTTTGGGCATATTCATACTATTCTTATTTTTAACATTGGAGACTTAAAATTGTAAGACTATAAGGAAATATATTTGCTTTCTTCGTCTAACAAATAATTGTTTGTCACTTAGAAAAAGCAGAGAGATCTTGCTAAGATGAGAAAATGTCTCAGACCAGAAGAACTGACAAACCAGATGAACCAAATAGAAATAAGCATGCAACATGAACAGCTGGAAGAGAGTTTTCAGGAACTAGTGGAAGATTACCGGCGTGTTATTGAACGACTTGCTCAAGAGTAAAGATTATACTGCTCTGTACAGGAAGCTTGCAAATTTTCTGTACAATGTGCTGTGAAAAATCTGATGACTTTAATTTTAAAATCTTGTGACATTTTGCTTATACTAAAAGTTATCTATCTTTAGTTGAATATTTTCTTTTGGAGAGATTGTATATTTTAAAATACTGTTTAGAGTTTATGAGCATATATTGCATTTAAAAAAAGATATAGCTTCTGAAATACTACTGCAATTGCTTCCCTTCTTAAACAGTATAATAAATGCTTAGTTGTGATATGTTAATGTGTGGTGATATGATTCTTAAATACTTACAATAAACCTCATTCTTAAATACTTATCATTCCTTCCACACTTTGCTTCTAAGATTTTACATCTGACACCTTTAAAACATTTCTTTAAGGTTATCCTGGTAATTTTATTTTTTCAATATGATTTTTCTTTCTTTTTTAACTTTTAGGTTCAGGGGTACATGTGGAGGTTTGTTACACAGGTAAACGAGTGTCTCGGGGGTTTCTTGTACAGATTATTTCAACACCCAGGTACTAGGCCTAGTACCCAATAGTTACTATTTCTGCTCTTCTCCCAAACTCCACCTTCAAGTAGGCCCCAGTATCTGTTGTTCCCTTCTTTGTGTCCATGTGTTCTCATCATTTACTCCACTTGTTAAGTGAGAACATACAGTATTTGGTTTTCTGTGCCTGTGTTAGTTTGCTAAGGACAGTGGCTTCCTGCTCCATCCATGTCCTGGCAAAATACATGATCTTGTTCTTTTTTATGACTGCATAGTATTCTGTGGTGTATATATACCACATTTTCTTTATCCAATCTGTCACTGATGGACATTTAGGTTGATTCCATGTCTTTGCTATTGTGAATAGTGCTGCAGTGAATGTTTGCATGTGTGTGTCTTTATGGTAGACTGATTGATATTCCTCTGAGTATATACCTAGTAATGGGATTGCTGGGTCAAATGGTAGTTCTGTTTTTAGCTCTTTCAGGAATTGCCACACTGCTTTCCACAGTGGTTGGACTAATTTATACTCCCACCAACGGTTTATAAGTGTTCCCTTTTCTCCATTACCTTGCTGGCATCTGTTATTTTTTGACTTTAATAACAGCCATTCTGACTGGTGTAAGATGGTATCTCATTGTGATTTTGATTTACATTTCTCTAATGATCAGTGGTGGTGGGCTTTTATTCATATGCTTATTGGCTACATGTGTGTCTTCTTTGAAAAGTGTTCACGTCTCTTTTTAATGGGGTTGTTTGGTTTTTTCCTTGTAAATTTGTTTTAAGTTCTTACTGATTTTTCATAATAGGAAATGTTCTTAGTATAGATTTTATTTTGTTTTAAATAAAATCCTATTAACTGTATTATGGCAGGTAAGAGGGAAATCAATCCTATTAACTCTATTAAGGCAGGAAGGCAGGTAAGAGGGAAATCAAGCTAGATACAGCCTAAAAGCCAAAATTTTGGCATCAAATATTATTTGAAGATAACTTAGAAGTTAGCATAAACATTCTATAAATAAAAATGGAAGATAGAAATCAGTGTATAAAAATCCAATTTACACATCATTATTAAAATATATCTTGTGTAAAATGAGACGCCCATCTATTTGGATTTGCTGTAAGGTTACCAAGGTATTGAATACAGCAAGAAAAAATAATGACAAACTGCCTAATATAGTCTTGTTTTTAATGGAGTATAAATAGATTGCTGGAAACAGAATCATTCAAAGTAAAAGTTTGAGATGTTTATAATGTATGCTAGTAAACAAGGTATTATATAACAAAAACAGGATGTAAATTGAAATTTACTTTTAAAAATCTGATTTGATGGATGCTTGGGGCAGAATCCCAAGTTGGACAGGCATTATCTTGTCCTTTGATCAATTTCCGTCCGTAAAATCTGTCAGAGAAGTAAAGTAACGGGTAGCCTCTGGACACAAAATAGCTGTGGCCAGCAGCATACCAACAGCACTACTGTTCCCTTAAAATGAGGGAGCTATAAAAGTTTCAAACCGTCTCATCTTAGAAGCCTGTATATAGATAAAACTTGTTGACTTCTGAGAGATAATATCTGTACATAATTTGCTACAGATAAAATGAACTAGTTCAGTTAAAATCCTCTCTGAAATGATATGAAAGCAATTTGTCTTTCATATAAATTGGCTAATTTTTAATTTTTTTATCGACAGTTCACAACTGATACTTAAAGATGAGCTCTGAAGAAAGCATCAATACCATCTAAACCAATTATCTTTCAAGATTTTTTTTGTATAAAAACCAGAAAGAAAATGTGATGCTGATTTTCCTATTCTTTTGTTTGTTTGTTTTGAGACGAAGTCTCTGCTGCCTAGGTTGGAATGCAGCTCACTGCATCCTCCGCCTCCCGGGTTCAAGTAATTCTCCTGCCTCAGCCTCCCAACTAGCTGGGATTACAGGCCTGAGCCACCACGCCCAGCTAATTTTTGTATTTTTAGTAGAGACAGGGTTTCACCATGTTGGCGAGGCTGGTCTTGAACTTCTGACCTCAAATGATCTGCCCTCGGCCTCCCAAAGTGCTGGGATTACAGGCATTGAGCCACAGTGCCCGGCCTCTTACTTTTTCCCTGTCCTCTACAAATTGTGTTTTCTCTACATGTATTTCCTTCTGAGCATCAGATTTTTCATCTGTAAAATTGAGGTTGTACTAGAATGATCTCTAGGCTCACTCCCTCCTTGTTCTAGGTTCTGTGCTTGTCGTTTTCATATCTTTCTCCTTACCCTTATACTTTTATACTCAGATGTGGGTGTAGATGTGGTATATGTCTAAAATAAAACACTTTTCTAAGTCACACAAGGATATTCATAGTTTATACGTGACATAGTTTGTATGAGAAGGGAGGGAAAAAAGACTGTGTCCGTGATTGTCTCCAAGTTGCTGGGGCCCCAGTTTGTTGTACCAGAGCCTTGTCTAGGCTGAAAATCTATCAGACCTGATTGACTGCCATCTTCGCCTACTAGAGAAGAGCTGGCAGCAAAGCTACCAAGGCCATATTTAATAATAATAATCACACCTGAGAGGTCAACTGATTTAATTCCTTAAATCTTAAGTTCTTTTTCTTAGAATTTAAAAGCCAGTTTAACTATTAAATACTGATTTAATAAAGTACTCATAATTCTTCCAAATAAAATTATTTTTGCATTTGTATATCTCTGTGTATATACTTGGAACATAGTATATATTTTTGTGCATGTATATATTTGTATCTGTGAAATCATTTCCTGGGAAATGTAGTTAACTTGAGTTAAAGGATAAGTATGTCTATCGCTCTATTACAAAAACATGCCATATTTTGCAGAATCATTGTTAAAATACTACCCGATGTGAATGTATACACCAATTTTAACAGAATTTCAATGACGTGGGATGTTTGTTGTTTCCATAGATATAATATCTTATTTACATTTATTTTACTGGGAAGGTTGAATTGTGTGTGTGTGTGTAAAATCTTTTCCTTGATATGAATTAACTGTTTTTTTTTAATGTATGTTTTGCAGTCTACACTGTCAATTTATAAATGGACAATAAATCCAGAGGCCACACTACAAGTAAGTGGCAAAGCCAGGAATATACACTAGGCTCCCGACTTCTACTCCATCTCATCTTCCATCAAGTAGGCCAGCCAAGTAAAGCATGCCAGCCCACTAGGCTGTTCCTAAGAGGGACTTTTAGAGGAGCAAGTATTAAGAAAAGTATGTTTGGCCATGCACGGTGGCTAACGCCTGTAATCCCAACACTTTAGGAGGCTAAGGTGGGGGACTGCTTGAGGCCAGTAGTTCAAGACCAGCCTGGGCAACATAGCAAGCCCCCGTCTAAAAAAGTTTAAAAATTAGGCTTGGTGGCCAACATAGTGAAACCCCATCTCTACTAAAAATAAAAATAATTAGCTGGGTGTGGTGGCAGGCGCCTATAATCCCAACTACTTGGGAGGCTGAGGGAGGAGAATCGCTTGAACCTGGGAGGCAGAGGTTGCAGTGAGCCGAGATTGCACCACTGCACTCCAGCCCAGGGAACAGTGTGAGACTCCATCTCAAAACAAAACAAAACGAAAAGAAAAATTAGGTTTGGTAGTGCACACCTGTGGTGGTGCAAGCCAGGCTACTTGGGAGGCTGAGGCGGGAGGATTGCTTGAGCTTAGGAGTTCAAGGTTGCAGTTAGGTATGTTCACACCACCATACTCCAGCCTGGGTGACAAAGCCAGACCCTGTCCTCTTAAAAAAAAAAAAGAAAAAGCTGGACTTGATGTCACATGCCTGTAGTCCCAGCTACTTGGGAGGCTGAGGCGGGAGGATAGCTTGAGCCCAGGAGTTCAAGACTAGCCTAAGCAAAGTAGAGAGACCCCCATCTCTAAAAATAAGAAAAAAGTAAAAAAACACAAAAAACCTTAAGAGTATGTTTGATAGCAATGACTGAAATTATCAATGCCTCTGGAAATATAGCCTGAAGTTACTCTTCCTCTCAACATTTAATCTTCAACTTTTCTGTGTTCCCATATGCCTTTACATTTCTATTATAAATATTTCATTCTTGTTTTATGAGGTGTGGTGGAATTATACAGTGCATTTAGTTTACTCACTGAGTTGGGCAGAGCTGTGTTTATGTATATGTGATATTTCAATAGGAAGTACGCACATGGAAATAAAAAGCAACAGGGCATACAATGAAAATTTCCTCACTGCATTCCTCCAGAAACAACCAGTTATCAATATCTTGTGTATCTTTCAGAGATACATGCAAAAGGGAGCATGTATGTATATATATTTTTTATATACCATATGTATATGTGATGACCTACCAAGTTTTCTAACTGCTTTTTTACTTTTGGGGATTATTTCAGCTATCTTGTTTAATGGCAGCATGGTATTCCATTGTGTGGATATATCATAAGTTACTCTACCAGTAACATATTTATGTTGTTTCCAATATTTTCCTTTACAAACAATGCTGCAATGCCTATTGTATATGTGCTATGCATACATATACAAGTATACCAATAGATGAAAGTCCTAGAAGTCATGGACATTAGTCTAACCTCACTCTTACAGTGACTCTACTACCTTTACAACAGTTAAAATTATCACCATAAACTAAGCTTGTGGGAACTTTATAATGTCCCAATTTGAATAAACTATGCAAACAGGAGCATATTGGACTTCTCCATCTCTTTCATGGCTAGAAATTTGAATTACCTTTTTTTGTTGTTGTTAGAGACAGGGTCTCACTCTGTCACCCAGGCTGGAGTGCAGTGGCATGATCTCAGCTCATTGCATCCTCAGCCCCTCCAAGTAGCTGGGACCACAGGCAAGTGCCACCAGGCCTGGCTAATTTTTATATATTTTTGTTGTTGGTAGAGACAGGGTTTCACCATGTTGCCCCGGCTGGTCTCAAACTCCTGAGCTCAAGCGATCCACCCACCTCGGCCTCCCAAAATGGGATTACAGGCGTGAGCCACTGTGCCTGGCCTTATCTTAAATGCACAATGATTTGAATGATTAGGCATATGCACCTTTCTGTTTATTCCTTTAGTCTTGCTTAGCTCTTCTCAAACCTTTGCGTCCTTAAGAATCGCTGTACTTCCAGGTGTCTCAGCTTCAGTCCTACTGACATTTTGGGCCAGATAATTTTTTCTTGTGTGGGGCTGACCTATGTATTGTGGGATGTTTAACAGCATCCCTGGCTTCTGCCCACTAAGATGCCAGTAGTGCCACCCCCACCACTAGGTGTGACAACCAAATATGCCTCTAGATATGTCCTCTGGGGAGCAAAATCATCCTTTGTTGAGAATCATTGTTCTGTGGGATTGAATATCCATCTACTTTAAGCACTATTTTTTTAAATTATGTAACATACACTTAGTAAAAAAAAAAAAAAAATCAATGCATTCATGGGCTTTCTAAGTAAAAATTAAAAATTTAAAATCTATGAAAGTATTTGATGAGAAATAAACTGCCCTCCCACACCGCCACCCAATTCACTTCTTTACAATTACATTTACCAGTTTCTCTTTTATCCCCCAGAATTATCAGTCTACAAATGTCCATTTCTATTACAAACACAAATATTGATATACTACATGCAGTACTCTGAGTATCTTTTCCAGTTAATGCATATCTCTACCAGTACATGTTACTTCAGTTCTAAACACCTTAATTCTAAACAACTGTATAATATTCCATAGCTCGATGTCAATGTTTGACCTAATGCTGTATTAAAGGACATTTAGGTTGTTTCCTATCTTCTACTACAGGCAATGCTGCAGCAAATAGCCTTTTGTAGACACCATTTTGTATATTTGGGAGTGTGTATGTAGGATAAATAGTGATCAGATCGCTAAGTGAAAAGGTATGGGCATTGTACATTTTGGTAGATTTTGCACATATTTGAGACAGGAAATTTTTTTTTTTTTTTGAGACGGAGTCTTGCTCTGTCGCCCAGGCGGGAGTACAGTGGCGCGATCTCGGTTCACTGCAAGCTCCGCCTCCTGGGGTTCACGCCATTCTCCTGCCTCAGCCTCCTGAGTAGCTGGGACTACACGTGCTCACCACCATGCCCGGCTAATTTTTTGTATTTTTAGTAGAGACGGGGTTTCACCATGTTAGCCAGGATGGTCTCGATCTGACTTCGTGATCCGCCCGCCTCGGCCTCCCAAAGTGCTGGGATTACAGGAGTGAGCCACAGTGTCTGGCCGACAGAAGGAAAATTTGAATATGGACACAATTGGTAAGGAATTTTGTTAATTTTCATAGTTGTGATAATGGTACTGTCATTATGTAGGACAATGTCTTTATTCCTAAGAGTCACATGCCTTAGCATTTAGGAGCAAAGAGTCATGACATTTGTAGCTTACATTCAAATGGTCCAGAAAAATATGTTTGTGTATGTGGGGCATGTATGTGTGTGTGTGTGTGTGTGTGTGTATAAAGCAAATGTGACAAAGTTTGTAAAAGTGTTGAATATAGGTGGAATTAAATACAGGTGTTCTCAGTATGGTTCTTTCAACCTGTATGACCGATTGATTGACCGACAAGGTCCTGGTCTGTCACCCAGGCTGGATTGCAGAGGTGCAATCTTGGCTCACTGCAACCTCCACCTCCTGGGCTCAAACGATCCTCCCACCTCAGCCTCCCAAATACCTGGGACCATAGGTGCACACTACAATGCTCAGCTAATTATATATATATATATATTTTTTTTTTTTTTTTTGTGGGGGGGGGTGGCGGAGGTATAAATGGAGTTTCGCCATGTTGCCCAGGCTAGTCTCGAACTCCTGGGCTCAAGTGATCAGCCTGCCTCGGCCTCCCAAAGTACTGGAATTACAGGTGTCAGCCATTCTGCCCGACCTGCTCTATCTTTTTAAGTGTTTAAAATAAAAACTGGGTAAGAAAAGACATATATATGAAAGAACAGTATGAAAAAGGAAAAATCAGCGAGTAGGAAAGAGCTCTGAGAAATTAAAAATGATTGCTCTAACTCAAGCGGCAGAAAGACTGAGATATGAAGTTGAGGGAATTTCCCAGGACTTCAAAAAGAGAGACAGAAAATATGAGAAAAAAAGATAAAACAGAGGATCAATGTGGGAAATTCAATAACCAATAATTTTCGTTTTAGAGAGGAAGAGCAAACAGAACATAACCAAAGGAAGAGGATAATTCCTCGAAGTTGAAGAAATGAATCTTCAGACTATAAGAGCTCCCTGAAGTTTGAGCAGCGTTACTAACATTTACTGAGCACTTTCTATTGTCGGCTAAGCACTTGCATGAGTTATCTCAATTCTCATTAACAACCCTCTGAGGTACTTGGTATCCTCAAGTGAGGCCTAGGAAGGTTATCTTAACCAAGGTCACATAGCTAGTAAGTGGCAGAGCTGGAAGTTTGGCCCATGCAATATGACTCACTTAGATTCTCAACCACTGTACCGCTACCACTTACCTAAAAAGATCGACTCACAGGCCAAATTATTAAGTTCAGAATCCAAAGCATAAAATTAAGATCCTAAATGCTTTCACAGGGGAAAACGCAGACAACCTGGGAGAGGAAGGGGGATTCAGCATTAGAGTTTATCAGCCATACTGCGTGTTGAAAGATAATGGAACAATATCTTCAAAGCTCTGATGCTGAATTGTTTTTTTTGTTTGTTTGTTTGTTTGTGACACGGAGTCTTGCTCTGTCACCCAGGCTGGAATGCAGTGGCGCAATCTCAGCTCACTACAACCTCCGCCTCCTCGGGTACAAGCGGTTCTCCTGCCTCAGCCTCCTGAGTAGCTGGGACTACAAGCACACGCCACCATGCCTGGCTAATTTTTGTATTTTCAGTAGAGATGGGATTTTGCCATGTTGGCCAGGCTAGTCTCGAACTCCTGACCTCAGGTGATCCGCCTGCCTCAGCTTCCCAAAGTGCTGGGATTACAGGCATGAGCCACTGCACCCAACCTATTGCTTTTCATTGTAAACCTTTTTATAATTGTATGATTATTTTTTCACTATATATGTCTTTGATATAAAAATCTGTTTAATATTACTACAGGTATATTGTTCTGCCACTAAAGCTCCATATTACCGTCAAATAAAATAAAACTGTAAATCCAGGAAATTTTTAAAATAAAAGTTTACCTAAAGCAACCAAGTGGCACCTTTAAACAATGAAATCGTGCCCCGCCTGACTTCGACCAGGCAGAATTCACCAAAAGATAGTGAAGAGCTTTCTTTGGGGAAAAAAGAAAAAAAAAAAGAGCAATACTCAGTTATTTTCTTTGGAAACTGATTATCAAAGGAATCATAATTTACCATGTACTTTACCTGGTAAAAGATGAATCTGGAAAAAATTTGTTATCAAAGCAAATTGTCTCCATCTTTGATACACTGGTTTTATGAGTCAGTAGACACTGGATGTACAACCAAAGCTCTGAAAAACAGACTTCATAATTTTTTGGGCTTCCCATTAACCCAGTGGAGAAATATAATGCAATAAAAGTATAATATCATCATTTATGAATATCTGCTGAGCTCTTGTGTGTAAGACGCTGCAAGGAGTGCTGTACTAATGTAAAAAAAATGTTTTTAAAAACCTCCAGTGTTATATACAGGCTTGAAATGGAATAAATCTTCTATAACCTCCCTGGGTCTCACTGTCTTTATCTTAAAATTAGAAGGGGTAGGGTTAGAGTTGGATTAGGTGATCTTGAAGCCATTTCTAGTTCTTCAACCATATTCTCGCTCCACCATCTTAATAAAAGACTAGTTGGAAAATGTGCTTTAGGCTCTCAGTTCACCTGGACAGCTCGTTACATGTTTAATTAATAATTTTGGCAGGTGAATCTGTGAGGAAGTCTTGGCTGGATGTGTGTGTTTGCCCGGCTCTCTGAATCCCTTTTGTGAAGGCCGTGGTGCTACCACAGAGAGGCTTGTTTGCTGTCTGCTCCTACAGCAGCTGCCGCTTTCTTCCTTTATCCTTTATCAAGCAAAAGAAAATGCAGTGATGTTTGTGCATGCTTCGGATGAGGAGAATGCACTCCACACAGGTTATTCTCTGGGTTAAAGTGGATGGGGTGAGCACAGAGGAGCTCAGTTCAATGGGAAGAGAGGTCGTGGCAGCATCTGCCCTCTTGTTTGTTTCAACAGTTTCAGTCTTGAATATAGAATGTGTTCAGTGAGAGGCGAGCAGAAGAAGTTAAAAAATGCACTACTGCTTAGTTTCTCAGCCGGTTTGGGGAGTGGAGGTGGAGAGTGGGAGGGGAGAAAGGGACATACAGCTAGTTTTCTCTTTCTATTATTAAATCCCTTCTTATTTCATGATCTCCACTTCAGAGATTCTTATTGCAGTCTCTTTTGTGTAACTGCTACCTGACTAAGGAACACTATTTCATAATTATATGCAGGAAATGGCAAAATTACAAATATTTTCAACCTCTGATATTAATGATCAAACTGCTTTCCATAGGCACTGGCCTCACACAGTCCTACAGGACCAAATATTTTAAACCAAAACCACTAAGAACATAACAGCAAACATAGAACCATAAATACAGCAAAAGAGTAAACAAAGATGGAAAAATATGAGAAGATAACCAATATCATCACTTTATGAGGGAAAGCGAAAAAAGCCACAAGAAAATAAGTAATTTTACAGGAGAGAGAAAAATAAAAGAAAGAAGAGAAACAGATGCAGAGTGAAGGCAAAAGGAAGAGAGAGAGTGCACGGTAGACTGCAATAAAGACATGAATAATATTGTGCATTCCTATGCTTTTGCGTGTGACTTGCCTAGTCTGCTGTCTTTTATTCTATATACCTGTGTGACTGGTCATGATAAAAATGGGTATCTTCCCTTAGAAAGTCCAGCAAATAGTGCTGGGCACAGTGGCTCATGCCTGTAATCCCAGCACTTTGGAAGGCTAAGGTGGCAGCGTCACTTGAGCCCAGGAGTTTGAGACTAGCCTAGGCAACATAGTGAGACCCAGTCTCTACAAAATATAGAAAAATTAGCCGTGTGTCGTGGTGTGTGCCTGTAGTTCCAGCTACTCAGAAGGCTGAGGCAGGAGGATCACTTGACCCCAGGAGGTTGAGACTGCAGTAAGCCATGATCGTGCCACCACACTCCCGTGTGGGTGACAGAGTGAGATCCTGTCTCAAAAAAAAAAAAAAAAGTCCAGCAAATGAGTATAGGCATAGAAAAAAAGTCTAGATGAATGAATATACATCAATTTGTTAACAGTAATTACCTGAATGTGAGGGACTTCTATTTATTATACATTTCTCTCTTTTTTTTTTTGGAATGTTTTTCAAACAGCACATATTTGAAGGAAGGAGATTAAGTAGGTATAATTTCCTGGGAACTTAGATAATTAGAGTTCACCATTTTCCTCAGTTCCTGGCAGCCAGGGATGGCTACAATCTGTGACCCCTGGCATTGCTCCATGGGGCTTATAGTCAAGAGGGTACAATTTGGTCTTGTTTTATGGACAATCTTGTGAGCATGTTAGTCTCTTCCAATTCGTTTCTTAAGAATTGGATGAGTTTGGCAATGGATGGCAGCCTCTAATGGTTCACACTTTCATTTAGATTCCATGGGGCAATTGCACACTTCTGCTTTAACCCAACACTTAGAGCCAGTCCCAAGACATCAGGTCAGGGAAGCCTTGTCCCTCAAGCCTGCACAGTTCCCAAGCCAACTCTGACCGAAGCAGGCAGTATTATCAGAAAGCTTTAATGCACCAGTGAGAAGGGTCTGGGACCATCTCCACGCTCTTCCCTATAGCCATCCATTCCCTTCCCTCCCTCAGCTCCTGCCACGATTCTAGATGGGCTACTGCTCCAACAATGGATATGCTATTATGTTGGAGTGTTACTGCTGTTTTTACTTCTCCTATAACATCTTTTAAGCCAAAGGGTTGGACAAACTTGAATGCTAGCCAGGCTGGGCCTGATATCAACAACTCCCTTGGGGCAATGTTTTGGTCTTACCCTACAGTTAAGTTAGCCCTGTCTGGTCCCATTCTACTCCCCTTCCCTTGACAGACTGCTCAGGAGGTTGCAGCATGCTATTTGCTGAGCCCATTTGGATTATGCCTATACATGGCTCTAGATCCCTGAAATCCTCAGAATTTCAGTATGGGAGAGGCTCAGGTAGGGCAATCCCATTAGGAAGGGGTGGGGCTTAAAGTATCATTTGCATAGGAATTATATGACTGGGAAAATGTCATTAGACAAATAAAAAATGAGAGTGGCAGGAGGATCACATGCAACTAACATCCTCCTCCTCTTGTCCTGGCTCCCTCTTGGCACTGCTAAAGATCAAGGAACAGGGCACAAACAGCAAAGAGAAATCCACTTGATTTTCCACAACTGTCTCACATATGGCGTCACTTTTCCTTGCAAAACATGGAATATTTACACATTTTCTCTAACAGTACCCTTAGATTACTCAGTAACATATTCATGATTGTCTCAAATGATTGGTATAGGAAACATGACATTCTGCCAGCAAGTTAGTTGAGAGTGCCCTAGAAGCTGTCTGCCTGAACCTATAATCATTCAAACATAGACCCTAACTTTAGAGAGGCCCAATCAGCTACTAAGACAGATCTTTGTGGTACATGCAGCTTATGTTTATGCAAGACTCCTAGTTCCTGAAAAGAATGTTCATTTGACTTAAAATATGTAAATAAGTAGCATACCAACATATTAAAATTAGAGAAACTAGAGGACAAGATTGGAGATTCTTCTCCAACCACAGAGCTGCTAAGAAATGATCGTGAAATCAAATCAAAAGGCTAACTTTACGGATTCAGATGGCAAAACAAAGAGGCAGGGTCAGGAAGGGAGAATGAGGCCCCTGGGTCTAGATGACAACTGCGCTGAAGCTGTGTGGTCCCAGGGTACCAGTTTCCCCCAGCAGCCACATTATATCAGTTAATCTTACAACGTATTCATATAAAACAGCTTTTTATTAGAGATATGTAAGCACCTTGGCCCCTATTTCACGGTTTGTGCTCTTTCTTTCCTTCCTTCCTTCCTTCTTTCTTTCCTTCCTTCCCTTCCTTCCTTCCTTCCTTCCTTCCTTCCTTCCTTCCCTCCTTCCTTCCCTCCTTCCTCCCTTCCTTCCTTCCTTCTTTCCTTCCTTCCTTCCCTCCTTCCTCCCTCCCCCTCCCTCCCTGTCTCTCTCTCTCTGTCTCTTTCTTTCTTTCTTTGACAGAGTCTCACTCTTTGACAGAGTCTCACAGAGTGAGACTGGACTGCAGTGACGCCATCTCGGCCCACCACAACCTCCACCTCCCGGGTTTAAGCTATTCTCCCTGCCTCAGTCTCCCGAATAGCTGGGATTACAAGTGCCCGCCCCATACCCAGCTAATTTTTGCATCTTTTAGTAGAGATGGGGTTTCGCCATGTTGGCCAGGCTGATCTTGAACTCCTGACCTCAGGTGATCTGCCCGCCTCGGCCTCTCAAAATGCTGGGATTACAGGCGTGAGCCATCACACCGGGCCTGTGTTTTCAAATATCTTATATTATAGTAATCCTAATATATATATATAAAAATCTAAACTTGTGAGACAAATTACAAGATGATGTTATTTACTATAAGACAAACATTTTTAAAAAATTATTTACTTCATGTCACATAATCCCTTAGAGCATTTAAAAATGCAAATATTCAATTAAAAATTCAATACATACATTACAGAACCTGCATAATTTAAATTTTATTACAAACTATATACAACTTTAGACAAACTCATGGTATAAGTCTATAATATCATTAAGTTCAAGAAGGAGGAAGGAAAAATGGGTTTTTCAAAAATATGCATATTGGAATTTATTTGATTTATAACTTTTATAAATAAAAAGATTTTAAAAGATGTGAATAAGACATGATCTTTTGAAAATCAAGGTAAAGACCTATAAAATAATAATCACAATTAATAAAAATATTTTAACATTCAAGAATGAATTTTTGGACATAAACTGAAGGTATTAAGTTATCCTTTATTTCTTGAACCCTGGTTTTGAAAAGCTATTCAACTTTTTTTTTTTTTGAGACAGTCTTGCTCTGTTGCCCAGGCTACAGTGCAGTGGCACAATCACAGCTCACTGCAGCCTCAAACTCCTGGGCTCAAGCGCTCCTCCTGCCTCAGCCTCACAAGTAGCTGGGACTATATGCATGTGCCACCACATCTAGCTAGTTTTGAAATTTTTTGTAGACACGGGGTCTCACTATGTTGCCCAGCCAGGTCTCCAACTCCTAGGCTCAAGCAATCCTCCTGCCTTGGCTTCCCAAAGTGTTGGAATTACAGGTGTGAGCCACTGCACCCAGCCGAATTATTCAATTTTTTATTCAAGAATCCTAAGTACAAAATCTGACTAATGGTGAGAATTCAAATCAGTGAAGTGCTATAATATAATTAAGCTTCATTTCACAGATAGGAGCATGGACAGAAATGGAGTAGAGAAGTGACTCAGTAGTGGTTACTCATCTAAATAAAAGCACTCTAATGCTCAAGATCACAGAATGTTAAAATTGCAAGAGATCCTAGATATCAGTGATCTAGCCCTTTATCTTGTTGGTCACTATGCATATATCCCTTTTTTTTTTTTTTTTTTTTGAGAGAATCTTCCTCTGTGGCGCAGGCTGGAGTGCAGTGGCAGGATCTCGGCTCACTGTAAACTCTGCCTCCCAGGTTCAAGTGATTCTCCCGCCTTAGCCTCTGAGTGGCTGGGATTACAGGCGTGCATCACCATGCCTGGCTAATTTTTGCATTTTTAGTAGAGACAGGTTTCACCATGTTGCCCAAGCTGGTCTCGAAATGCTGGCCTCAAGTGATCTGCCTGCGTTCGCCTCCGAAAGTGCTGGGATTACAGGCATGAGCCACCACACCCGGCCTATATCCCGTAAATTGATGGTTTTGGCGGACATGTGCTGGCAGCTTTTAGCCCTTCTGCTGTGAGAAGGATGTGTATCAGAGAAGCCAGATCCAGGGTCAGTGGATGAGCTATCACCTGTGCAGGTTCATATTTGCTTCATTTCTAGCTCATCCCAGATATCTACATTCCATGCCGAACTTACTGAGGATTTCCTCACTGGATTCCACTACTGCTGGTGCCACCTGGGTCCTCATAGTGTTTCCTTTTCCTTCTAGTTGTAGGGGAATAAAGCATTCATTTATTTCCCAAGGGTTGGCTGAGTTAAGTCACATGAACATGCGTTCTATTTCAGATGTGTTTGAAACTGGGCTTGATACCTTAAGGAATAGGGATGTCTAGGTTTCTTTTTTCTGCACACTTCTTAAGACTCTGTGGCCAGCTAACTCTCAGGCTCCTTTGCTGCACTCAGATTGCTGGCTTCATTTATACAGAGGACAGACTTGCCACATTCAGAGATGCTCTCCCTGGAATTGAAATGAGTTTGCAAAAGGTAGGGCTTGAAGTAACCCATAGGAGTACATTTTATTCTGACTCTTGTGCATCTTATTTACCTTGATGGAAAGCATTACTTCTATTTATCTTTCAAGGTGACCCAAAAGCATCCAAAACCAGGTTTCCAAGAATTATAGCATGTGTCCTCTAATGAAATGCCAACATTCACTCTCTTTAAAAGTAAAAATATCAAGATTATATAGTCATTAAAAAGAATAAGTTTGAACTAAGTGTTCTAAGATTTGATGTCTATGATGAGTGGAATGGAAAAAGCAAGTCATATGATTCTATTTAAAATACTTACATTTGCCTGTGTGTAAAAGGCAAAGATCTCGATTGAGCACACGGTGGTTAACTGGGGAGTGGGACTGTGGTGTGTACAGAGGGCGAGGAAGGGGCTTGCACTTGTTCCTTAACTTATTTCTGAATTGTTCTGAATTGTCTAGATTATTCAGAATGCGTAGTGCTTAAAAATTAATTAAAAGACATCACACACATTCACCGAGAATCCTAATGAATCTTCACTGCATTTAAAGTCTGGAAACGGTTACATTCTCAGTTTGACTGGTTTCATGCAGTGTTCAATTGCTTCACCTGACATTCCTCGGGTTTCGGGTTCTGTGCCGGGCACGGAGGCTACTAAGATGAATAACACCTGGTCCATGACAGGATGGTATCTACCCCAGAACACAGGTAAGAGAGACAGTGAATTTGGTAAAAATGGGCACCGTCATCAGTAGGCATACATCAGCTCCCTCATTTGATTCACAATTGGCCTTCTGTTGGCTTCATCTCTTGGCAATGCAATTGGCAGGCGTCATCCTTTTATACTTAAACTCCAAATTTAGGATTAAGACTCCAGTTAATACTGCCAAGCAGAAGGCGTCCTTGGGGAAAGAGAAGTCTCCTGAACATACCCACTGGGGTACCTAGAATAGATTTTGCAGCGACACACAGATCCTGTGTTGTCTGGAGTCTCTGCTGAGTAATGTAGATTCTGGGACAGCAAAAGGGAAGCTGGTGACTTTGAACCAAATTTTACCTTTCAACTGAATCCAGGGGAATAATTTGCAACAGAGTGGCAGACGATACAAAGTGCTATGTTGAACACTAGATTGTGCTTTATTTTTTCCGCCCAACTTCACGTTTCCATGCACCAAAATGTTGATGCTATAAATATTGGATGCCACGCTTACCTGACAGGCTTCTTCCATCCCACCTGGGCGCGGGGACTCAGCGAGCGCGCGAGTCGCGGCTGGAGCCCGCCTCTCGCGGCTGGAGAGGACTCAGCCGGCCGCGGGTTCTGCTGCTTGCCCGGGTGCCCTAGCCGCTTCTCAGCCAGGGCTCCCGCAGTCAGCCCCGCGCGCGCACGCGCGCTCCCCTCGGGCGGCCTCGACGCCTCAGGGCTTCGGCAGGGCTGCGACTGGCCGGCTCCAGCGGGCGGGGCGGCGAGCCAGTGCTCGCGGCCACGTGACCGACGCCAACATGGCGGCGCCCAGCGGCGTCCACCTGCTCGTCCGCAGAGGTAAGCGCGTGGAGGACAGCCCCGTGAGGGTTCGCACGGTTGCTCACTAGGTACGCACCCGGGTCCAAAGGAATGCACACCCGAGCTCAGACTTCTCGGCGCACACGACTGTACTTTCAGTCTTTACGAACACACGCAGGCACACAAGATGACACATTCACACACCACAGGAACACAGGCACAAATTTGTTCGCTGATCACCCGCCTAGACCACGTCACCACGTGGCATCTTTTCGCAATTACTCCTTGAGATTTGCGGGCCATTGTCTGAAGTTTTTTTCCCCAACTTCGGTTGTGTCGTTAGTGTAACCAACATTTATTCTGTATGCCGAGCGAGGAAACCTATGGTAATTCTGAAATGCATCTGGACACCCGGTTCGCTTCCCTAGAGCTTTTATGCAGGCATGTCTTTTGGGGACTTGCAAAATGTGATTGTTTTCTTCCAGTAACTTAAAGTTAAGAAGATAAGAAAGGATGTCTGGGTAGTTCTAAGTAGGTTTTATCCTGCGTGAGTGTTGAGATTTTAGTAAATATACAAATGCGTTTGCAGCAGAATTGGGGAAATCTTTGTTGGATTTGAACTAGGTTCTGAATCTTTGTTGGAAAGAACTAGAAAGTTTTTCCAAGGACGGGGGAAGAGGAAAACTATCATATTTTGAGGAGCTACTTAAGTGTCAGGCATGTAGGAACAGTTTTGTGAGGTAAATATTATTTTCATAGTAATAGCTACTGTTTATTAAGTGCCTTTTAAGTACACGATACTGTGTTAAGCCTTACATATGCTTGCTTCCTTTTAAAACTCAATGAATGAGACCCCGTCTCTACAAAAAATTTTAAAAATTAGTCGGGCGTGGTGGCACATGCCGGTAGTCTCAGCTATTCTGGGGGTTGAGGTGGTAGGATCGCTTGAGCCTGGGAGGTCGAGAGGCTGCAGTGAGCCGTGATCGTACCACTGCACTCCAGACTTGGCAATAGAGCCAGACCCTGTCTCAAAAACAAAAACAAAAACCCGGTGAGTTAGGAATTGTTTTCTCTTTGCAGAAGGGAAAAGTAAGGCTAGAGAGGTTAAGTAACATGACTAAGGTCGCATAAATGGTAAGAGGCAGAATGCTCATTTGAACATGACTCTAATTTTTTTTTTTTTAAGACTCATTTCTCTGTACTGCATGACATGGTCACTCCATAGAAGTCAGTGTGTAAAGTTCAGCAGAGACAGTGCAGGATGAGTGTGTGCAAAAAGTGAAGAGAGCCCGGGCACGGTGGCTCACACCTGTAAACCCAGCACTTTGGGAGGCCGAGGCAGGTGGATCACTTGAGGTCAGGAGTTCAAGACCAGCCTGGCCAACGTGGTGAAACCCCATCTCTACTAATACACACAATTAGCTGGGCGTGGTGGCGCATGCCTGTAATCCCAGCTACTCGGGAGACTGAGGTAGGAGAATCTCTTTAACCCGGGAGGTGGAGGTTGCAGTGAGCTGAGATTGTACCACTACACTCTAGCCTGGGCGACAGAGCGAGACTCTGTCTCAGAAAAAAAATAAATAAATAAAAATAATAAAAAGAAGTGAAGAGGAAGATATTTTTAGAGAGGAAGAAGGTTGGTAATTGAATAGACTTCAGTATTTCAGTGTTAGTGGAGATGAGAAAGGAGCCACAGGAAGATTTGAGGGGAGAGATGTGTATGGGGAAGGTGATGTAGTGAGCATTTTGGACTGGTTGCATGGAGGAATGGAGATCAGTATGAGAGTGTAGCCTTGTGAAAAGACAGCCAATTTACACCTCTTAAGATCTGGGTGCCAGGCCTGGCAAGATGGCTAATGCCTGTAATACTACCCAGCACTTTGAGAGGCCAAGGTGGGCAGATCACTTGAGGCAAGGAGTTCAAGACCAGCCTGGCCAACATGGTGAAACCTGTCTCTACTAAAAATACAAAAATTAGCCAGGCATGGTGGCACATGCTGGTAATCCCAGCTACATGGGAGGTGGAGGTGGGAGGATTGCTTGAACCCAGGAGGCGGAGGTTGTAGTGAGCTGAAAAAAAAAAAAAAAAGATCTGGGTTCCAGTCCAAACTTTTTTTACTAATTACTTTTCTGTTTCCTCTTTTCACAAGAAATCATGGCTTTTAGACTTCATTTTTGTGTGCTTCAGGTAATGGTGAGAAGGATCAGAGGAGATAGTCAATGTAGAGGAGGAGCCAAAAAAAAAAACAACCTGAAAACATGCATAGGTGTATATATATATATATACACCTATGCATGTATAAACGTATTTTTACATGTGTGTGTATATGTATTAGGTTGGTACAAAAGTAATTGCAGTTTTAGAATCAATGACAAAAACTGCGATTACTTTGCACCAACTGTATATATAACATCTCTTTGCAGATTACAGAAATAGCATTAATCTTTTCTTTCTTTTTGATCACTTATTATTTTGACAAATGGTGGTTTAGACAGTCTTGAGAAAATATATTATATGGAAGTCAGGCCAAGTTATTGATTCCTATAATCCATCCCACTGTATCCCAAAGTGTTGCAACAACCAAGAAGTGGATCCTCTCATTAGAGGAGAGACGAAAAATGTGTCATCAGGAAGCTATTTTAATGATGGGGAAAGGGCCCCTTTTTGGACTATCCATAGCTAGTTTTAAATTGCAGAGAGGTTTTCCTGCTCCCTGCCCCCAAGAATTGAAAATGAAGGGTAAATTCAGGAAGACTCCTCTCTCCACTCTCTTCCTCCCTTTCACCCGTCTAGATTGATGTAAAGCAATCCATTACAAGTCTTTGTGTACAAGGATTTATCATCAGCATCTATGAGCATCATTTCTTCTTGAAATATAGGAAGACTTTTTTTTAACCTTTTAAAAAGGGCATGAGGTTTCTCTTGTGACGCCTCAACTCATTGTGGCTTTGGTCACAGTATACCCTGTATACAGTAGTTACCTAGCTACTCTCACCATTTCTACTCCTTACTAGATTATTAATTCTTGTTGAACAGACGCTTTGTCTTATGTATCTTTCTGTCTTTATAAGCACAGTACCTGACTCAAAGTTAAGCTCATTAAAAGTATACTGAATTGAGAGGCTGTTAAGATTTGTTCTCTTCTATCATGGTCTAAGGAGGGATGGGTAGAAACTATGAGTAGTGACATTGGAAAGAGGAAAAGACAGATCAGCCTCTTGGAACCAAGAGAGAAGGTAACAAGGGCTTTTAAGGGACTAAAATACTCCCAAGTATTAGCGCTGGCAGGAAATCCCTTACTCAGAGTACAGAATCCCTACCCTGGGGCCCCAGGAACTCTCTCCTATCTCAGTCTCACTCCCAGCCCTCGCTTCACTGGAATCCCAGGTCTAGCTGGGGCCACTAAGCAAGATCCCAGTGAATATGAGAAGGAACAAGGAAATGTCACCTTGAATTGTAATAATCCCCATGTGTCAAGGGCAGGACCAGGTAGAGGTAATTGGATCATGGGGATAGTTTCCCCCATTCTGTTCTTGTGATAATGAGCGAGTCTCAGGAGATCTGATGGTTTTATAAGCGTCTGGCATTTTCTCCTGCTTGCACACATTCTGTCTCCTGCCACCCTGTGAAGAGGTGCCTTCTGCCGTGATTATACATTTCCTGAGGCCTCCCGAGAACTGTGAGTCAATTAAACCCCTTTTCTTAATAAATTACCCAGTCTCAGGAATTTCTTCATAGCAGTGTGAGAACAGACTAATACAGTAAGTAAGAGGACATATTTTCTTTCTTTTTTTTTGAGACAGAGTCTCGCCCTGTAGCCCAGGGTGAAGTGCAGTGGTGCGATCTTGGCTCACTGCAACCTCTGCCTCCCGGGTTCAAGCGATTCTCCTGCCTCAGCCTCCCGAGTAGCTGGGACCACAGGTGCCCACCACCACGCCTGGCTAATTTTTTTATTTTTAAGTAGACACGGGGTTTTGCCATGTTGGCCAGGCTGGTCTCTCTTGAACTTCTGACTTCAAGTGATCCTCCTGCCTCAGCCTCCCAAAGTGCTGAGATTACAGGCGTGAACCACCGCACCTGGCCATTTACTTATTTTTAACAAATATAAAAAAAACTTACAAGTACTTTTGTTCACTTGTGACTGTAAGGCCCTAGACTCCTCCACTGAGAATTTTGTTACCTTAGTAGTTTTTCAAAAATGTAATATCCAGGCAGGGGAGGGGCTCTTATACATCATGAGTTAAGTACTTTAAACTTTTGCCAACTGCCCTGAGATCCTTGCTATCTTGTATAGCTTCTGCAGGAAAATGTCTGCTCAGTTTTGCCAAACCAACTTTTTTTTTTTTTTTTAATTGAGATGGAGTCTTGCTCTGTTGCCCAGGCTGGAATGCAGTGGTGTGATCTTGGCCCACTGCAACCTCTGCCGCCCAAATTCAAGTGATTCTCCTGCCTCAGCCTCTTGAGTAGTGGGAATTACAGGCATCTGCCACCATGCTTGGCTAATTTTTGTATTTTTAGTAGAGACGGGGGTTTCGCCATGTTGGCCAGGCTGGTCTCGAACTCCTGACCTCTGGTGATGCACCTGCCTCGGCCTCCCAAAGTGCTGGGATTACAAGCATGAGCCACCGTGCCCAGCCGCCAAACCAACTTATAATTAAACTTTTGGGATGCAATTCATGGGTGATTTGGAAAATGCTAACATTCCTAAGTTTAACTTCCTATTACTTAGACTACACTCCTGTTGACAACCAGAGAATGGAAATGGAGTTTTGCCGTATGACATCTTTTAACAAATACATTCCAATTCTATTATAATATGGCATGTTACTACACAGATTAAGAAATACTTACAATGAAACCATGGCTGTAAAGTCCTAAGTGTTCCTAAATCCATACATACTTGTATGTGTTTTCCTCTATTTGAAACAGCTAGCTTGCTTCCTTCCTTCCTTCCTTCTTTGCTTCCTTGCTTCCTTCCTTTTTTTTTTTTTTTTTCAGGGTCTCACTCTGTCACACAGGCTGGAGTGCAGTGGCACAGTCACAGCTCACTGCAGCCTCAACTTCCTGGGCTCGACCAGTCCTCCCACCTCAACCTCCTGAGTGGCTAGGCGCACACCACCACACCCAGCTAATTTTTTGTTGTTTTCATAAAGACAGGTTATCATCATGCTGCCCAGGCTGTGAAACAGTTTTCTTTCTTTCTTATTTATTTATTTTATGTTTTATTTCAATAGTTTTTGGGGTACAGGTAGTTTGTCGTTACATGGATGAATACTTTAGAGGTGAATTCTGAGATTTTAGTGCACCCATCACCCAAGCAGTGTACATTGTACCCAATATGTTTTCTTTTATCCTTCACCCCCATGTCCCTAGAGTTCATTATATGGCTCTGTATGTTTTTGCATCCTCATAGCTTAGCTCCCACTTATAAGTGAAAACATACAGTATTTGGTTTTCTTTTCCTGAGTTACTTCACTTAGAATAATGGCCTCCAGTTCCATCCAAGTTGCTACAAAAGACATTATTTTGTTCCTTTTTATGTCTGAGTAGTATTCCATGGTGTCTGTATTATATATATATCTTTTTTTTCTTTTTTGAGACAGAGTCTTTCTGTCACCCAGGCTGGAGTGCGGTGGTGCAGTCTTGGCTCACTGCAACCTCCGCCTCCCGGGTTCAAGCAATTCTCCTGCCTCAGCCTCCTGAACAGCTGGGACTACAGGCACCCGCCACCATGCTCGGCTAATTTTTGTATTTTTTTGTAGAGGTGGGATTTCACCATGTTGGCCAGGCCGATCTCAAACTCCTGACCTCAAATGATCCACACACCTCAGCCTCCCAAAGTGCTGGGATTACAGGCATAAGCCACCATGTATACCACATTTTATTTATCTACTCATTGGTTGATGTGAAACAGCTTTCTGTACTACAAATAGTTCCTGTCTTCCATTGAAATTATGAAATTTCAATGTATACTACAGGGCATATAGACCCTCAGTGATGAATGCTTTGCAGTCATTAAAAAAAAAAATATTGACCTGCATTTGTTGGTATGGAATGATGTCCACAAAATACATTATTTTGGAAAAGCAAGTTATAAAACAATATAAGCTACTCACATTTTGTAAATAAAATATCAACATTTCTGTATATGTGTATACGTGTGTCTAAGTGTATATAACGTATACACACAGAGTATGACATACAACTAGATATTTATAGTTTCTTTTTTTTTTTTTTTGAGACGAAGTGTCGCTCTGTCACTCAGGCTGGAGTGCAGTGGCGCGATCTCGGCTCAATGCAAGCTTCGCCTCCCAGGTTCATGCCATTCTCCTGCCTCAGCCTCCCGAGTAGCTGGGACTATAGGCGCCTGCCACCACGCCCAGCTAATTTTTTATATTTTTAGTAGAGATGGGGTTTCACCATGTTAGCCAGGCTGGTCTCGATCTCCTGACTTCGTGATCCGCCTGCCTTGGCCTCCCAAAGTGCTGGGATTACAGGCGTGAGCCACTGCGCCTGGCCAATATTTATAGTTTCTGTGAAATACCCACTTTCCTCTAGCATTGGAAATCCATAAAAATCAGTGTGGATGCTACATATCTTAGGGAACTTGGCAAAGATGGGAGAAGTATTATGTGTATGCAGATCTTCATTTGAACAACATCTTGTTTTATAGCTGAAACAGCTTGTTCTTGTGGAGACTGAATTTTCTTTTTTAGCTTTTGAACATGGAGTCAGTTAAACATAATGCAAAAGTAGAGACAATAGTACAATGAACTCCCATGTAGCCATCATCTAGTTACAAAAGTCATCAACCTATGGCCACTATTGTTACATCTATACTCCCAGTTACTTTGCCTCCTTACAGGTGGATTATTTTGAAGCACGTTCCAGATACATTATTTCATCTGTAGATTTTTTACCGTGTATCTCTAAAAGATAGGGAGCCGTTTTTTTTCTTCTTATGTTGTACATATCAGTTCTAGAATTTGCATTACAATTTCCATTTCTCTGTTGAGATTTCCCACGTGTTCACTCATTATGTTCATCTTTTCCTTAAGTACTTGAACATACATATTTATAACAGCGTTTTAAAAGTCTGTTAATTCTATTATTGGGCCCCCTCAGAGTCTGTTTTTGTTTTATTGACTGCTTTTTTTTTTATTGTACATTACATTTTCCTGCTGCTTCCCATGTCATGTAATCTTTTTTTTTTTTTAGAGAAGGGCCTTGTTCTGTCACCCAGGCTGGAGTGCAGTGGCACAATCATAGCTCACTGCAACCTCAAACTCCTGGGCTCAAGCAATCCTCCTGCCTCAGCCTTCCAAGTAGCTGGGTCTATAGGCGCACACCACCATGTCTGGCTAATCATGTAATATTTAATTTTATAAGTGGCATGACAGATAATATCTTGGTAGAGATTATGTTGTTTTTCTTTAACATATGTTTTAAAGAACTGCCAGGAGGCCGGGCGCGGTGGCTCACGCCTGTAATCCCAGCACTTTGGGAGGCCGAGGCGGGCGGATCCCGAGGTCAGGAGATCGAGACCATGGTGAAACCCCGTCTCTACTAAAAATACAAAAAATTAGCCGGGCGTGGTGGCAGGCGCCTGTAGTCCCAGCTACTCGGAGAGGCTGAGGCAGGAGAATGGCGTGAACCCAGGAGACGGAGTTTGCAGTGAGCCAAGATCGCGCCACTGCACTCCAGCCTGGGCGACAGAGCGAGACTCCGTCTCAAAAAAAAAAAAAAAAAAAAAAAGAACTGCCAGGCAATTTGTTAAATCTGATTCTTTCAGGCCCGGTTTTTATTCTCTGTTAGGATGGATCTATTTGTGTTTTGCTGTTAGTTCTAGGGGGTGGCTGAGGCCAGTGTGGGCTCATGTGTTGTATTGTTTTCTTTTAAGGTTCATGGTCCTGCATTGCCTAATATCCAGTGCCAAGATATAGTTGCTTCACATATTTTGTCTAATTGGTTAAGACAGGTGGGAATTCTAGTACCAGTTATGCTGGAATGGATGGAAAAGGATATTAATTTTGTTTTTTTTGCGACAGAGTCTCTGTTGCCCAGGCTGGAGTGCAGTGGCGCATTCTCAGCTCACTGCAACCTTCTTCTCCTGGGTTAAAGCAGTTTTCCTGCCCCAGCCTCCTGTGTAGCTGAGATTACAGGCGCGTGCCATGACACCCGGCTAATTTTTGTATTTTTAGTAGAGACGGGGTTTCACCATGTTGGCCAGGCTGGTCTCCAACTCCTGATCTCAAGTGATCCACCTCGGCCTCCCAAAGTGCTGGGATTACAGGCATGAGCCACCACGCCCGGCCGGATATTATTATTTTTTTTAGTCTATAAGTTTACTTTCCCTTTTTTTTTTTTTTTTTAAATTATTTGTTGAAGCAACTGGTTAGTCTGTTGGTAATGTGGAGCTTTGCATTTTGTGGATTTTGCTGATTGTATTATATTCCACAGGGCTTGTTGAAGATGTTCCTCTATAAAATGGTAGTTAGATCCAAGGCCTGACTTAAGTTAGACATTTTTTGGTACAAGTACTTCATAGTGGTGTTGCTGGAGACATTGTGGCCTGGAGACATTGGAGACATTAGTGGCCATTGGCGATCATTACCTGGCTCATTAGGAGTTTACAAATGACAATATTTTAATTGCTCCTTCTTTATTTATCAGCTAGAAAACATCTACAAAGAGAAACTTTCTCATGAAGTATTTCATTACCCTGACAGGCCCTGTCCCAGCAAAGAAAGTTAAATGGTTTGTTCTCTTTATTTATCAGTTTTTAAAATACCATAGTTCCCCGCTTCTCCAATGGGGGTATGTTCCCAGACCCCCAGTGGATGTCTGAAGCCACAGATGGTACTCAACCCTGCATGGTGCTGTACTATGCTTTTTCCTATACACACATTTCTGTGGTAAGGTTTAATTTATAAATTAGGCAGCGTATGAAATTAACAACAATCACTAAAAATAGAACAATTGTAACCGTATACTGTAATAAAAGTTAGGTGAATGTGGCCTTTCTCTCAAAATATCTTTTTGCACTGTGCTCACCCTTTTTTTTTATGATGATGTGAGATGATAAAATGCTTACGTGATGAAGTGAGGTGAATGAGAAAGCATTGTGATGTAGTTTTAGACTACGTGTCTAAAGGAGAATCATCTGCTTCAGGTGATCCTGGATCACTAAGCCATGACATGATGTCAGAAGCAGAGGATGTGGATGACTAATGGGTCGCTAATGTGCAGGGTGTGGACCTGCTGACAAAAGGGAGGATTCATGTCCTGAGCAGAATGGAGTGGGCCAGTGTGAGATTTCATCATGCTGTGCAGAACAGTGTGTTTGTGAATTGTTTATTTCTGGAATTTTCTTTCTTTTTTTTTGAGACAGAGTCTCACTGTGTCTCCCAGGCTGGAGTGCAGTGGCGCGATCTCTGCTCACTGCAAACTCCGCCTCCCGGGTTCCCACCATTCTCCTGCCTCAGCCTCCCGAGTAACTGGGACTACAGGTGCCCGCCACCGCGCCAGGCTAATTTTTTTTGTATTTTTTAGTAGCAACGGGGTTTCACTGTGTTAGCCAGGATGGTCTCGATCTCCTGACCTCGTGATCTGCCCACCTCGGCCTCCCAAAGTGCTGGGATTACAGGTGTGAGCCACCGCGCCCGGCCTGGAATTTTCTGTTTAATATTTTTAGACTTTGATTGACCTTGGATAACTGAAACTCTTATCTAAGAGGAGACTACTGTAACAGGTTTATCGTCCAAAAGTGACCAATGAATTTTTGTTTAGGGTCATTATATGGGTTAATTTTTTTTATATGGGTTTATTTTTAATTGTGTATCTACTTCTTTAATTTTCTGAAAGTATATGAAATGTCATGGAGTGTTGAAATTGTGAGGCAGGATTGCAAGATTCAAGATAGAAGAGCTATTGACAGAAGTAGCATTTCTAATATATGGAATTTAAGAAATTCTTACTATACCTTAATGTTAGAGTAGAAGACTAGAGTAAGAGAGGATTAACAAGAAAGTGAGATGGTGTCTCCATTTTAATCTGCTGCTGGTGTGTTCTGAATGTATTGGAGAGGGAAAGCCATTGCATTCAGTTAGAAGATAGTGGCAGAAACAGAAGGACTTGAACTAGGGTAATGACTGCAGGATGGAAAGGGAGAGATGGATGCCAAGGAAATGGTACAGAGGAGAAATCATCATGACCTGGTTGTTTGCTGGAAAGGAGACCAGAGGAAGGGAAGGGGCCATCAAAGCAGAAAAGGAGGAGTTGGCAGGAACAGAGAACCTAGTAGGGAAAAGAGTCTCTAAGATGAAATTACAGGATGACTAAGTAAATATCAGTGAATTTGGCCACTAGGGATAATGGCGGCTTGGAGCAAAATTTAGCAGTAGAAGGAGCTTGTGAAAAGTGACAGTTGGTGGTGGTTGTAGAGAATTGTGGAGGGGTTTTTTGTCCCTTCTTTTTTTTTTTTTGAGACAGGGTCTTACTTTGTCACCCAGGCTGGAGTGCAGTGGCGCAATCTCAACTCACTGCAGCCTTGATCTCCCAGGCCTAAGTGATCCTTCCACCTCAGCCCCCCAAGTAGCTGGGACTACAGGCACACACCACCACACCCGGCTAATTTTTTGCATTTTTTGTAGAGATGGGGTTTTACCATGTTGCCCAGGCTGGCTTTGAACTCTTAGGCTCAAGTGATTGATCTGTCCGCCTTGGCCTCCCAGAGTGCTAGGATTATAGGTGTGAGCCACTGCACCCTGCCCTTTTTTTTTTTTTTTTTCAGACAGAGTCTCGCTCTGTCACCCAGGCTGGAGTGCAGTGGCGCGATTCGGCTCACTGCAAGCTCCGCCTCCTGGGTTCACGCCATTCTCCTGCCTCAGCCTCTCCGAGTAGCTGGGACTACAGGCACCCACCACCACGCCTGGCTAATTTTTTGTATTTTTAGTAGAGACGGGGTTTCACCGTAGTCTCGATCTCTTGACCTCGTGATCCGCCCGCCTCGGCCTCCCAAAGTGCTGGGATTACAAGCGTGAGCCACTGCGCCCGGCCCCTTTTTTTTTTTTTTTTTTTTTAACAACTTTTTTCCTTTCTTCCTTCCTTTCTCTCTCTCCTTTTTTTTTTTTTTTTTTAAACAGAGTCTCACTCTGTCGCCCAGGCTAGAGGAGAGTGGTGCAATCTCAGCTCACTGCAACCTGTGCCTCCCGGGTTCAAGTGATTCTCCTGCCTCAGCCCCCCGAGTAGCTGAGATTGTAGGTGTGTGCCACCTTGCCTGGCTAGTTTTTGTATTTTTAGTAAGAGATGGGGTTTCGCCATGTTAGCCAGGCTGGTCGTGAACTCCTGGCCTCAAGTGATTCGTCTGCCCGTTTTTTTTTTTTTTTTTTTTTTTTTTTGAGATGAAGTCTCTGATCTTTCACCCAGGCTGGAGTGCAGTGGCATGATCTCGATCTCCACTCACTGCAACCTCCGCCTCCCAGGTTCAAGCGATTCTCCTGCCTCAGCCTCATGAGTGGCTGGGATTACAGGTACGTGCCACCACACCTGGCTAACTTGTATTTTCAGTAGAGGTGGGGTTTCACCATGTTGGCCAGGCTGGTCTCAAACTCCTGACCTCAAGTGATCTGCCCGCCTCAGTCTCCCATAGTGCTGGGATTACAGGCGTGAGCCACTGTGCCCAGCCTGCCTGTTCAATCTTAACAACTTTTTTGAGATATAATTCACAGTCCATACAGTTCATCTATTTAAGTTGTATAATTCAGTGATTTTTTAGTATATTCAAAGAGTTGTGCAAGCATCACCACAATAAGTTTTACATTATTATCACCCCAAAGAGAAACTTCTTACCCATTAGCAGTCACTCCCCGATCTGCCCATCCCCTCATCCTTAAGCAACCACTAATGTGGTTTTTTTTTGTTGTTTTTTTTTTGTTTTTTTTTTTTTGAGACGGAGTCTTGCTCTGTCGCCCAGGCTGGAGTGCAGTGGCGCGATCTCGGCTCGCTGCAAGCTCTGCCTCCCAGGTTCATGCCATTCTCCTGCCTCAGCCTCCGGAGTAGCTGGGACTACAGGCGCCCGCCACCACGCCCATCTAATTTTTTGTATTTTTAGTAGAGACGGGGTTTCACTGTGTTAGCCAGGATGGTCTCGATCTCCTGACCTCGTGATCCTCCTCCCGCCTCGGCCTCCCAAAGTGCTGGGATTACACGCGTGAGCCACCGTGCCCAGCCTAATCTTTCTGTTTCTATAGATTTGCCTCTCCTGGACATTTCATATAATGGAATCATACAACATGCAGTCTTTTGTGACTGGCTTCTTTCATTTAGCATGATGTTTTCATGGTTCATCCCTATTGTGGCATGTGTCAGTTTATTGCTGTATAATATGCCACTGTATGGGTATATCACATTTTGTTTATGCATTCACCAGTTTGTGGACATTTGGGTCATTTCCACTTTTTAGTTCTTATGAATAATGCTACTGTGAATATTTGTGTACGTGTTTTTGTGCGGGCATATATTTTATTTTGGTTTTGAAATAGGCTATGTTTAGATGCAGAGGGAAGCAAAGAAACTGGTAAGGATGTGGTAAAATTACCACGTCCACAAGACAACGCTAAGTACTGAAATATTCCTTTATGAAAATTAACTTTTGCGATCCTTTTATCTCTCACATTTGGAATCTATATATCACAACCTTGTTTTTCCTTCGAGTCAGCATTGTGATCATTCTGGACATGGGGCCCCACACACCCTGTCTCTGTCATCAGTAAGATTATGATTAAGATCAAATAGAAATAGGTCAGGAGAGAAAAGAGCTCCCTGGCCTTATTCTCCTCAAACTAGCTGATGCTCCTGAATACCACCCTCTTTAAGAATTGATATTTCAAAGGACAACTCCTCTCTGTCATCTTCTGTCCTCTCTCCCCTATGTTATGCTCTGCGCATAGCAGCTGTTCAGGACATCGCCCGAGCGCAGGGGCACTGCAATCAGAAAAGGGAGTGAGGGACACAGCAGGAGAAGGCTGTTCTGGGGCCAGTGAGTGGGAGACAGGACAAACAGCTAGATAGCAGTGTGATGGCTTCACCATGGGGTGAAGCCTGGGGGAGATTATCAATTACCTAGATTTAAAAAAAAGAGCCCTCGAACACCTCTGTCACTGGTCACTTTACCAAAGCCTTCTAACTCAACGGAAGGAGACGCTGCACTTCAAAGAAAAATCACAGCTGCAGAAGAGAGTCTTGCAAAGCCAGTTTTAGTGGCTTAGTATTTTGGGGTAGCTTGTTTCATGAGGGTCAGATTAATTTTCTAATGCTGTTTTCTACCTTAATGTTACTGCTTTAATCATTAGAATACCACCAGTTCCTTCAGGCAATAGGAAGCTATTGAAGATTTAATGAGATTCATACTGCTTATGCTTAAATGTTGATGACTTCCTGCATGCATATTAATCATTCCTGACCTTGATCTCAAATTCCTTCCCGGTACAAATTCTCATTAAACATACCTACTAGATCTCCCAGCGTTCACTGAATAACTGGTTTGTTTCCAAAAGCACATAAAAGAACATTAAGTCTCATGTTCGGTATGTGTCAAATGTTCAGTACCCTTGTCTGATTTGTTTTCCAATTCTTATTGTGACTGTAAATCTGGAGAATTTAGGGGAAGAAAAATCAGTAACTCTTAACAGGGGATTTAGCCTAGTTTACAAGAGTGTATGATCTGTGCAGCAGACCTTGAACACGGATAATTGCTTGTCTAGGTCAGTATGTCCAACTGGCAACTCTCAGAGCCCATCCAGGCCACAGAGCATTTCCGGGTGGCTTGTGTGCGCGCTCCGGCTGTCGAGCAGCAGGACTTGGCCTCTGTCCCCGGCTTCGTTGGCCCCATCTTTTAGTTCAGGTCCACCCCCTCCTGCCTCAGAGGCCTGGGAAACTCAGCCTGGCCACCTGGTGTCCTCATGCCCAGCATCTACGCATCTGCCCCAGTTGTCCCCTCAGCCACCTTGGCAGATTTCTTGACTTAACAGTTCTTCCCTGAACTAGGACCGGGGGCAGGAGTTGTTAGAGAAGGGAGAAGAAAGGTGACAGGTCTCAGGAGTCTGAGGGAAGATGAAAGTGAGAGCGAAGGAGTGTGGGAGAGAAAATAAATATGTCAGAATATGAGGGTGATGAGGCCTGTATACAAAGACAGGATGGCAGGGAGAAGAAGTAGGCAAGGACATAAAGGGGCTTGGGTATGCAGATGCTGGTCACTGAAATGAGGAACAAAAGAGGGAAATTTGCGTGTGAAAGAGGCCACATGTGAGAGAATAGAAAGAGCAAAACGACAGCTTTGCCTGGCAGAATGTGACCATGCACAGCATTGGGAGACACAGTCTGATGAAGCATTTTTTCCAATTTGTAAATATATTTATAACAAATAAACTTATTATTATTACTTTTTTTTTCTTTTTTTTGAGACAGAGTCTTGCTCTGTCACCCAGGCTGGAGTGCAGTGGCGTGATCTCGGCTCACGGCAACCTCTGCTTCCTGGGTTCAAGCGATTCTCCTGGCTCAGCTTCCCAAGTAGCTGGGACTACAGGTGTTCACCACCACGCCCAGCTAATTTTTTATATTTTTTAGTAGAGACGGGGTTTCACCATATTGGCTAGGCTGGTCTCGAACTCCTGACCTCAAGTGATCTGCCTGCCTCGGCCTCCGAAAGTGCTGGGATTACAGGTGTGAGCCACTGTGCCTGGCCTACTTTTTTTTTTTTGAGAGGGAATCTCTGTCACCCAGGCTGGAGTGCAGTGTCACGATCTTGGATCACTGCAACCTCCACCTCCTGGGTTCAAGCGATTCTCCTGCCTCAGCCTTCCCAAGTAGCTGGGATTACAGGCACCTGCCACCACGCCTGGCTAATTTTTGTATTTTTAATAGAGACAGGGTTTCACTGTGTTGGCCAGGCTGGTCTTGAACTCCTGACCTCAGGTGATTTGCCCACTTCAGCCTCCCAAAGTGCTGGGATTACAGGCGTGAGCCACCGTGCCCGGCTAGAAATTTATTATTATAAAAACACAAAGAGATATATACTAAGCATATTACATTACAGTGGGATTATTTTAGGTTGTCCCAAAGGTGTAGTCATTTGATTCAGAGGCATAGCCTGCTTGTGACATGTTCGTTGTTTAAAATGTGGCCTGTTCTGACCAAGAAGTTGGACAGTATTGGATTTGATGACTATCTTGCCACTTATTTTTTAAAATGTGGTAATTTTTGCATCCAGATAGTTTTTCATGTTTTTTCTTTTTTTGAAATGGAGTCTCGCCCCGTTGCCCAGGCTGGAGTGCAGTGGCACAATCTCAGCTCACTGCAACCTCCACCTCCTGGGTTCAAGCAATTCTCCTGCCTCAGCCTCCCGAATAGCTGGGACTACAGGTACCCGCCACCACGCCCAGCTAATTTTTTTTACTTTTAGTAGAGATGAGGTTTCACCATGTTAGCCAGGATGGTCTCGAACTCCTGACCTTGTGATCCGCCCACCTCAGCCTCCCTAAGTGCTGGGATTACAGGCGTGAGCCACCACACCCGGCCTAGTTTTTCATCTTTTTAAAGCACATTTCTGCTGATATAATTTGACTGGATAGGTGAAAAGATACCCATTTTGCAAAATAGATTTTTTATATTTAATGATCAAAATCTTTATCTTTTAAAAACAATTTTTATAAAATAGCCACAAAATTTCATACCCTTTAACTTATTTACTTAATTCCACTTCTAGAAATCTATATTTAGAAAATAATTATGTTGGGCGCGGTGGCTCACGCCTGTAATCCCAGGGGTCAGGAATTTGAGACCAGCCTGGCCAAAAATGGCAAAACCTCGTCTCTGCTAAAAATACAAAAATTAGCCAGGCATGGTGGCGCCTACCTGTAATCCCAGCTACATGGGAGGCTGAAGCAGGAGAATCACTTGAACCCAGGAGGTGAAGGTTGCAGGGAGCTGGGATCGCACCACTGCACTCCAGCCTGGGCGACAGCGAGACTGTCTCAAAAAAAAAAAGAAAGAAAATAATTAGAGATGCTGCCAAAGATTTAGGTTCAAGAATACTTATTACAGTGTTGCTTGTATTAATATTAGCAATGAACTGGAAATAGCCTAAATGTCCAATAAAATAGAGAAATGATTCAGTAAATTATGATTTATTCATAAGTTGAGATGGGCCGTTGTATGGTCATTAAAATACTGCCTATTAAACTATTATACTTCTTCCAGTTTATTCTCCACGCTGCAGTCAAGTGACCTTTGAAAAAGTACATTGTGGCCAGACATGGTGGCTCACGCTTGTAATCCCAGCACTTTGGAAAGCCAAGGTGGGAGGATCGCTTAAGGCCAGGAGTTCAAGACCAGCCTGGGCAACATAGTGAGATCCCCATCTTTATAAAACATTTAAAAATTAGCTGGGTATGGTGGCATGTGCATGTAGCTACTCGGGAGGTTGAGGCAGAGGATTGCTTTAGCCCGGGGGTTTAAGGCTGCAGTGAGCTATGATTGTGCCACTGCACTCCAGCCTAGGCAACAGAGTGGGACTCTGTGTCTTAAAACTGTAAAAATAGAGAGCTGGGCATGGTGGCTCATGCCTATAATCTTAACACTTTGGGAGGCTTAGGCGGGCAGATCACTTGAGGTCAGGAGTTGAAGATCGGCCTGGCTAATATAGTGAAACTCCGTCTCTACCAAAAAAAAAAAAAAAAAAAAAAATTAGCTGGGCACGGTCACATGTGCCTGTAATCCCAGCTACTTAAGAGGCTGAGGCAGGAGAATTGCTTGAACCCAGGAGTCGGAGGTTGCAGTGACCTGAGATCATGCCACTGCACTCCAGCCTGGGTGACAGAGTAAGACCCTGTCTCAAAAAAAAAAAAAAAAAAAAATATATATATATATATATATATATATATATATATATATAAAAATAGTCCAGGCGCGGTGACTCACGCTTGTAATCCCACCACTTTGGAAGGCCAAGGCAGGTGGATGGCTTCAGCCCAGAAGCTCGAGACCAGCCTGGGCAACATGGCAAAACCCTGTCTCTATAAAAAAATACAAAAATTAGCTGGGCGTGGTGGTGTGCACCTGTAATCCCAGCTACTTGGGACGCTGAGGTGGGAGGATTGCTTGAGCTGGAGAGGTGGAGGTTGCAGTGAGCCAGGATGGCGCCACTGTACTGCAGCCTGGGCGGTAGAGCCAGACCTTGCCCCCACCCCCCAAAAAAAGAAAGAAAGAAAGAAAAATATGAAAATAAAATAAAATAAATTTTAAAAGTACATTGGATCATTTCACTCCCCCTTAAAATCTTTTCTTGGCTTCTCACGTAGTCACTGTAAGTTCCTGACCCCCAAGGCTCTCTGGCCTCATCCCTTCACTCAGGTCTCCAGTCCTTCCACTCCTGTCCACTGGCCTGCCCCTCAGGTGCTGTAATTCTCTAGGCCCTTTCCTCCTTGGGATCTTTGCATATGCTATTCCTCATGCTTGAACCATCTTCCCCCAGCTCTTCATCTGGCTAATTCCTGCTTGTTCTTGAGGTCTTCATCTCATTGTCACTTTAAGAGAGGGATTTCCTGACCTCTCTACCCAAAGGAGGGGCCTCAGATATATTCTGTCATTGTAGTCTATGCGTCTTCTTTGTAACATATATCACATTTTAAAATCATGTTCATTTGTGTGATTCTTTAATTCCCAGATCCCCTCTGGACTTGGTCTGTTTCCTTTCTTTTCTGGAGGAGTTCCTCAAGTTTCTTCTCTATCCCTTCAATTGAGGTTTTCATTTCTGTTGCCATATTTTAAATCTCCAAGAGTCTGTCTTGTTCCATGAAAGGTTTTATATATATATATATATATATATATATATGTATACACACACACATATATATTTTATATATACACATATATAAAACCTTTCATGGAACAAGACAGACATATATATATGTATATATATATGAAACCTTTCATACATACATATATATATATATATAAAGGTGGCTCACCTTCACCTGTATTAAACTGTAAGTTCCCTCAGGGTAAGGACTGTGCTTTTTTCATCCCGTGAGTGGTGAGTGGTAGATTTCTGACTAATAAAATTACTAGACATGAAGTATTAGGGAAAAAAAAAGTTAAAGAAAAAATTAGGAATATGGACAAAAATGTGATTCATGGATAGTCTTCAAAGATTAACAGTGTTGTCTTACCTAGAATTTAATAGAGAAAAAAAAATGGACTTGCAGAAAAACTCGAGGCCCTTCAAGCTGTCATCATATCAGAGGTGATAAGACCCAGTGAACTGTTTGAGAAACTGGGTAATTGTCACTAGGTAAAGGAAAAGGATGGAAAATTAGATAAGGGTTAGTCCCACAAAAGAAATTTTAAAACTGGGCTGGGCACAGTGGCTCACGCCTGTAATCCCAACACTTTGGGAGGCTGAGGCGGGTGGATCACAAGGTCAGGAGTTTGAGACCAGCCTGACCAACATGGTGAAACCCCGTCTCTACTAAAAATACAAAAATTAGCCGAGTGTGGTGGCAGGCACCTGTAATCCAGGTACTCGGGAGGCTGAGGCAGAAAAATCGCTTGAACCTGGGAGGAGGAGGTTGCAGTGAGCTTAGATCGCACCACTGCACTCCAGCCTGGGCGACAGAGTGAGACTCCGTCTCAAAAAAAAAAAAAAAAAAGGAAATTGTAAAACCGAAATAAAATGAAACAAAATATGACACATATAAGGGCAATATTTCTGGCCAAGATGCAACAAAATTCATTTCAGAAGTCCAAAGTTCAAATACACATCTACCTTTGCTGCCTCTCCTGTAGATTAAGGCATGACCCTACAAGATTAGAGAATAGGAGAGGAGACACAGGAAACAAGCAAAAAAAGACCAGAAGCTGAAAAGCAGATAATAGAAAGTAAATGGCAGCAGAACCAAGAAAACATAATCCTGTTCAGGTGGTAGAGAAAGGCAAGAATTCCCAGGAGTCAACTGGTGGCACCAGGTATCTCTCGATACAAGAGTGAAGTGGAACTAAAACGAAGAACTGCTATCCTCCAGATCTCATACTCTGCAAAATGTAATGACTACCGCTCTACCATTTTGGCAGAATTATTCTTAGGAGAGAGTAAAACAGTCTTAAGAGAGAATAAAACAGAGAGGTCTCTGACTGGAGAAGGCTAGCAACATAGTATCCCGGTTAAGGGTGGGGTACTATGATGAGTAATGAGGGAGATTAAGTGAACAACTGCATACTTGGATGCTAGGACACCCCCCATCCCCCCCCACCCCACCGCCACCTGCTGCTGGCTATTACCTTTCTGCCCTCCTATTTATCTTCCAGAAGGTAGGTAAATTTCACCAATTTCTCCACTAAAATTCTTTTTCTGCTCCAGGATCCAATTCAATATTCCACAATGTAATTAGTTGTAAAGTCTTCTTAGTCTTCTATGATCTTATGACAGTTCATCAGTCTTTCCTTGTCTTTCATTAGTCCACTGAGGTTTTTAAATCCCCCACTCTTACATAGAAGCAGACAACCGTGGATTTCCAGATATCTGAGAACACCTCTAATATAAAAGACAAATACCAAACAAAAGAAAGAAGCCAGGCGCAGTGGCTCATACCTGTAATCCCAGCACTCTGGGAGGCTGAGGTGGGAGGATCACTTGAGACGAGGAGTTCAAGACCAGCTTGGGCAACGCAGTGAGACCCCATCTCTACAGAATATTTAAAAATCAGCTGGGTGTGGTGATGGATGCCTGTAGTCCTATCTATGAAAGAGTGTGAGATAGGAGGATCACTTGAGCTGCCACTGCATTGTATTCCAGCCTAGGTTAGAAAGAAAGAAAAAGAATTCAGAGACTACACAGAGAAGAAATTTTCTAGGAAACTATTAATAATATACTCAAGAAAAATATTCCAACTGCAAAACAAGAATAGAATACTATTTTTAAAAACTTTCATGGGGCTGGGCATGGTGGCTCATGCCTGTAATTCCAGTACTTTGGGAGGCGGAGGCGGGAGGATTGTTTGAACTCAGGAGTTCAAAACCAGCCTGGGCAACATAGAGAGACCCCTCTGTCTCTATTGTATATATATATAAAATAGATACATATTATATATTTCCAAGGAGGAAAGGGCCTAGAGACTATATATATATATATAGCAATACATTTCTGCTCATTCTTTAAAAATCATCTCAAGTACCATTTGATTTAGATGAGCCACCTCTTGGTTCCAGTGGCTTCCTGATCATACCTCTAGTGCTATATTGTAACCATCACTTAATTAGTTCGTCATTTTTTCTCTTCTAGACTATAAATTACTTGAACATATGGATTTGAGTCAGTAGGTATAGGTGAGGCATGGGAATCTGCATGTTCAACAAATTCCTCCGGGCATTCTAGGGCTCCAATCTCAGGTATGTTTGTTTCTTTTTTTTAGACAGAGTCTTGCTCTGTCTCCAGGCTGGAGTGCAGTGGCGCAATCTTGGCTCGCTGCAACCTCCCAAGTTCAAGCAATTTGCCTGCCTCAGCCTCCCAAGTAGCTGGGACTACAGGCACACGCCACCACGCCTGGCTAATTTTTATATTTTTAGTAGAGATGGGGTTTCACCATGTTGGCCAGGATGGTCTCGATCTACTGACCTCGTGATCCACCTGCCTCAGCTTCCCAAAGTGTTGGGATTACAGGCGTGAGCCACCACGCCTGGCCTAACCTCAGTTTTAAGTGGTTTTTAAAATCTACTTCAACTCTGAAATATCAAGGCTTTTCCTCCCTGCATTTAACTGGTATTGGGGAGGGCAGGTAAAGCTTCTGGGTAGTTGATTAAAAACAACAACAGAAAAAGCAGAGGCCGTCTTCTTTCGTGCCCACAATAAGAGCTTATACTGAAATGTAGAGTAAGGTAGATAAGTAGAAATAAGATAAATACCCTTATTTCATTTAAGAGTGTTTGTACAATGTGTCCAATTTTTATTCACTAGTTCTAAAACTATTGAGGGCTTACTATATGCCAGACACTGTTCTAGTCATTTGGAGTACATCAACACAGACAAAACCCCCTACCCTCTAGGAGTTTGCATTGGTAGGCAATAAGCAAATAAAATAAATAAAGCAAGGTATTTTAGAAGGTGATAAGTACTATGGAGAAAATAGAACATTTAGGGGGCCTTTCTTTTATTTGTCAGTGTTTAGTAATAAATTACTAGAGAGAGTAATTTTTAAAAATTTGAGCTATTTAAATAAGCCATACTTTAAAAGGCAGGATTTAACCTACATCTAATCAGAAGAGAACTTGGGATTTGCAAAATTCAGGTCTGGTTTCCTGTTAGAAAGTTGACAGTAAATGGCTTTCCCATTATGTCAATAGGAATGAAATAATTTAGTGGCTCAGGGAATTGCTTCCAAGGAGTCAAAAGTAAATTATGTTTACATAAATTTTTTTACTACTATTTAAAAAAAGCCACAAACCAGAAAAAATTTGTTTTGTACTTGTCTACAAGGCAGAGTTAATTTTATTATTTAAAAAAAATGCCTATACTCTAAAACCTCTTCTATTATCTCCTCACCTCTTCGTTTTAATTTTTTGTTTTCATTTTCACGTTTAGGTAAAAAGATATTGGTCCTTTTAGATTATATGGAGATAGAATGATATGAGGAAGCACAGGACTCCTGGTATGGAATGAGGAAGCCGGAGACTTGAGCTTAACCTCTCTGGGTTGCTTAGAACTAAGTAAGAGAAGCAGTCTGTTTCTGCAGGGAAAATCACTTCTCCATCTTTACTCTCAAATAAATTACTTAATCAAAAGGTCTAATGTTTCATTGTAAACAGTCTTAAAAGTCAAAATTAATGTCACCTGCAGAGTAAGCGAAAAGAGTGATGAGCTTTGTTTTGCACAGCAGTTGAAACTGATTTTCAAAGTCCTACCAAACAGTAAAAGACTTTTCTTGCATTTCTGAAAAACTAGAACTGTGTGGTGATTCTGATGACTGTCAGTTCCTGTGGGGTGTTTACACAAAGGTACTTTTAAATGAAGAGTCATTTTTAGAGCAATTAGAGAAAAGGCTAGACAGAGAAGAGCGGCTCAGGGGCTTGGCAGGTCGGGGTTAAGGTTTATTGACAGGACAGGGTCAGGCGTCTGCTTAGCCACCACTGCCCTGAGTACCTGCCCTCCGGATACACCCAAGACCTCCCTGGCCTTGGCTCCCTGCCGTAGGCCAAACTCCCATGCAGAATGAGGAGAGGGGAAAGAAGGAAGAGGAGAGCAAGTTCTGCTGGTTCAGTATTGAACTGCAAGTATGAAAATATTTGTATATATTTTTCTGGCCCAGATGTTGTGTTAACATTAGGAAGAAGAAACTTTAAAACAAAGAATTGTCTGTTCTTTCAACTTTGTAGTTTGCAGTTTGCATCCTGAAGAAAGAAATTGCCTAGCTAAAGTAGTCTTTTAATTTCATTTTTTAGTTTTGAGTTACAGGTTTCTGGCAAGCTCCCTGACCACTGCTGTTACCTGGTGGCGCCTATATTTCATCAAATTTAGACATGCAGACTACCTGGATCCAGGCCCAGATGAACTGTTGTGACTGATAAACATGATCCCACCCTGCCCCCATGTAGACTCCTGCTTTTCCCTTTAAGGGAATCTAAGACGTTGAGTCGCCGGATCCCCAAGGGAGTTAAAGAAAAATGTGTTCCGGCATTCACATTTGCGATGTGGTTTTCTTGAGCTGCATCTCTGCTTGCCCAGAGGCTGCTGAACATCCCAGCAGTGCCCTGACTTCTCCAGTGTTGGTAACTAATGGAGGGAAATTTTTTTGTTTTTAATAAAAACAAGCAGAGACATCTATCAGTACTCACAGTCAAGGCAGAATTTGTTTGACATCTTGTGATTGCTGTGTACAAAAAGAATGACAGCAGTTATTAAACAAATAAGAAAAAAGATGCTGTTTATTGGTAGTTTTCAGATATCCTAAGAATATTCTTAGTAATCTTACTGCCTTTGCTTGCATAAGTAAAAAAAGTAGAATTGTTAATTTTTGCAATCTGGGCTGTATTAGATTTGGAATCATAATAAAAATGTAAATATTAAGCAAATGTGTGCTGTTTAGCTATGTAACATACTCGTGGCTTTTCCTTTCATTAGAATTTATTTCAAATACTTGTTTTTAAGATGGTAAGGTGAGTATTAGCAGTCAATGCAATTAAACTTAATTGTATTTTCTATATGAATTGTTTTTGTCTCTTTTTAAATGTATTTATGGTTCTTTTCCTGCATACTAGGTATTCCTATAGGTTTGTCTTGACAAAAATTATAAAAAAATTGTTTGTTTGCAGCCGGGCGCGGTGGCTTAACGCCTATAATCCCAGCACTTTGAGAGGCCGAGGCGGGCCGATCACCTGAGGTCGGGAGTTCGAGATCAGCCTGACCAACATGGAGAAACCCCGTCTCTACTAAAAATACAAAAAATTAGCCGGGCGTGGTGGCACATGCCTGTAATTCCAGCTACTCAGGAGGCTGAGGCAGGAGAATCGCTTGAACCCAGGAGGCGGAGGTTGCAGTGAGCTGAGATCATGTCACTGTACTCCTGCCTGGGCAACAAAAGCAAAACTCCATCTTAAAAAAAAAATTGTTTGTTTGCTTGGAAACAGTCTAAAGTCAGAAATGTGATTTCAGTTTAATTTGAAAATTTTAAAATGAAAAATTGGGACATAGTCAAGTGGGAAAAGCATTTAAACTGTTCAGTGACTGAACTTTCGTTTTCATATCATGTTAATGTAATCTAAAAAAAATAATTTCTTCTTGGCCCAAGTTATCCCACTTGCGGATTGTTACAGTGATTTCAATCCCTGACCTCACCAGATGATGTGGAAGCATCAGACCACATATTTTTATAAGTACTGGGTGAGGGCAAAGATTTGCTTGGAAGGGAGGAGAGAACCTCCTGGAAGGTTGATAATAGTTTGTATCTTGATAGATGTTGGTTACACCAGTACATGCATTCATCAGGACTCATTGAATGGTACCTTAAGATTCGTGCATATCATGGTATGTAAATTTTACCTCAAGGTACCAACAAAGGAACTTATAAACATATATTAAAATCTAGCATGTTGAAGTATGACAGGAGAGTGAATACTGATCTTGATCTTTAAAACTTACTTTGAAATGCACCCCCCAAAAAAGATGGATGAATGGATAGTGAAACGTTTAGAAATATGGTTAAGAGTAAGTATAGTAAAATGTTACTTGTAGAATCTAGGTAGTGTGAGTGTTCACTGTAAAAGTCTTTTTTTTTTTGAGACGGAGTCTTGCTCTGTCACCCAGGCTGGAGTGCAGTGGCGCAATCTCGGCTCACTGCAAGCTCTGCCTCCTGGGTTCACGCCATTCCCCTGCCTCAGCCTCCTGAGTAGTTGGGACTACAGGCGCCCACCACCACGCCCGGCTAATTTTTGATTTTGTATTTTTAGTAGAGACGGGGTTTCACTGTCTTAGCCAGGATGGTCTCGATCTCCTGACCTTGTGATCCGCCCGCCTCGGCCTCCTAAAGTGCTGGGATTACAGGCGCGAGCCACCATACCCGGCCTCATTGTAAAATTCTTTCAGCTTTTTTGTGTGTTTGACGTAAAATGTCGTGTCCCATAAAATGTTGGGAAAAAATGAAGGTACTGGTTTTTGCTCCTTTAAGGATCTGTGTACCTCCATTTTAAATCCCCTCCTTAATTCAAAATCAGACCACTTGGATTAATCCCAAAAAAGGGAAGGGTGTGAAAGTAGCCATTTAGATAAACAGAAAAATGTACCCACCTCATATCTCTAGTTACCTGCTGAAAGACCATTACCAAGCATGGAGGCCAAGTGTGTCTTTACAAACAATAATAATTCTGAGAAACCCAAACCACAAAGCCCAACCAATGACCCCACCAGGCAGATAAAAATTGGCCTCCAGAACCCTAACCATGAAAAAAGACATGACTTCCTGACATGTAATCTTCACCAATGGCAAGCAGGTGACCCCTGCTATATACCTTATACTAAGACCCTATCGAATGAAAATGGGCTTTCGGTTTTCAGCCAAATCCCCAGGATTTGGCCATGAACACCTCCACTTTATCAGAATGCCAAGCTATTTCTTACATCCTGATAAAGCCTCCTTTTTAAAGACATATAGATTTTGTGTGTGTGTGTGTGTGTGTGTGTGTGTGTGTGTGTGTGTGTGTGTTTTAATCTTGAAGGGTCAAAAGGATAAGTTGGTTCTGGTAGAATTTGAGCCAAACTTTTAAAAGCTAATGATAATATATTTTTTAATGAGGCCATATTGCTCAGTTGATGCTTGAGCAGTAAACTAGAAAATCAAGATTTGAGAGGCTCAGTGATCTCAATTCCTTCAGGGTCTCATAGTGAACTCTGGCCAGTTAATTTATCTCCAAACTTTGATTTTCTCATTTGGAAAGTGAGAATAAAGCCTGACACAAAATGTCTAGCCCGTGGTTCTCAAACTTCTGTGTACGTAGGAATCATTGGTTAAGAAACCTTGGTGTGTGTAAACATAATTTGGTTTGTTAAAATAGAGATTCCTGGGTTTCAAACTGGGTTTTCTCAATCAATTGTTCTAGGGCAGAGCCCAGAAATCTACATTTTAATAAGCACCCAGTGTGATGCTGATACAATTATTGGACCACAGGAGATATGGTGTAGATGTGTTTTGATGGGTATTATATTAACTGAGAATTTTTTTAGCTTTTTGTTATGGAAAAAATTATTATTATTGTTTTGAGACAAGGTCTCACTCTGTGGCCCAGGCTGGAGTGCAGTGGCATGATCATGGCTCACTGCAGCCTTAACCTCCAGGGCTCAATCAATCCACCCACCTCAGCCTCCCGAGTAGCAGGGACTACAGGCGAGTGCCACCACACCTGGATAATTTTTGTATTTTTTTGTAGAGATGGGGTGTCGCCATGTTGCCCAGGCTGGTTTTGAACTCCTGGGTTCAAGCATACTGCCCACCTCGGCCTCCCAGGGCTTCCAAAGTGCTGGGATTACAGGCATGCACCATGTTATGGAAAATTTTAAATATGCATTAGAGAGAATAGTATGTGTCTCCATGTAAGAGATAGAAGTATCACCCAACATCCATCAGATTTTTTTTTAAGAGTCTGGGTCGCTCTGTTGCCCAGGCCGGAGTGCAGTGGCACAGTCAGCTCAGTGCATCCTCAAACTCCTGGACTCAGCGTGCCTGTCTTCACAACTTCAATAATCTTGATTCACTTTGACATTCACCCTTTCCTGCACCCCTCCTCCAAGGTGATTTGTAGAAGCAAATGTTAGATATATCATTACATCTAGTAAATATTTTAGTAGGCATCTCTAAAATATTAAAATATAAGTACTCTTTTAAAGATATACGATGGTTAAACCTTACCAAATTTGAGAGTGATTTCTTAGTATCAAATATGTCAGTGTCTAGGTTTCCTTGATTATCTTTTTGTTTGTTTGTTTCAGTTGTTTTGTTGGAATTAGGAACCAAACATACTCCCATGTTGCATTTGGCTGATATGTCTCTAATCTTTTATTGTATAGGTTCCTTCTCTCTCTGTTTTTTCCCTTGTGATTTATTTGTTGATGAAACCAGGTCATTTGTTCTATAGATTTTCTCAGTCTAGATTTCGCTTTTTGGGTCCCCGTGATGTCATTTACCTTTTTTTCCCCTCCTGTTTCCTGCAAATTGGTGATTCCATCACTTCCCTCCTGAAGTATGATCAGATTCAAGTTCAGTTTTTTGGCAGGAATACATCACAGATAGCGTCCTGTACATCTTTCAGGAGGCACACGTTTGGTTGTCTCACTTTTTGTCATGTTAGCACCATTGATGGTCATGGCTGAGATCCTTTATTTCCTTAGGGAGAGCCCCATATTTTAACTTAGTGAGTAGCTCATGAATCTCTCCCCTTCATCATGGAGGTTTTTCTTTTCTAAGTTAGACTTACAGTTTTCACAGCTTTCACAGTGAGCCCAAAGCGTCTACCTAGACATTCTGTTTGCTGTAGAAACCAGAAAGACTTTCTTGCTCTTATATCTTAGTTTCATTTACACAATATAGTAATCTTTAAAATTTGTCCTAGTGTCCCCCAAATTTGTTTCTGTTTCTGAGACATGTTAAGATGAATGGATGACAGAACAGAAAGTTGAGGGCCCTAGAGTGAAATCACAGTTGCAGGTAAGTTGACCAGGTGAAAGTATAAATAAGACACAGTCACCGATTCTGTACCACCATCCTATCCAGAGGGAAGGGGATAAATTTTTATTACTCTATATTTACTTATATTGTCCTGACAGCAAACATAAGGTTTCTGGGTCAGGGTCAGACAATTATGACTTAGAGCTTTAACTAAGTCAATTCCCCATACCCCAGTACCCTCCTTCAGGGCAACATGAAGGGGTCTAGAAGAAGAGGGTCTAGAAGAATGAGGTTGGATATGCCAAGATTACTCCAGGAACTGAGAATGAATGGAATCATTCCTTTATTCAGCAAACCCACTGATTGCCGGCTGTATGCCAGACACTAAGGTAGATGATAAATACTAGAAAACTCCCAACCTAACACACAAAACCATATGCCTCTGTGTCTAGAGTTAGGCATCAGGTATCATCTTGTGCTTATAGGTAAATCACATACCCACGGTTACATGCCTTATAATGACATTTTGGTCAACAATGGACTGCATATATGATGGCAGGTCCCATAAGAATATAATGCTGTTTTTACAGCACCTTTTCCATGTTTAGATACACAAATACTTACCATTGTGTTCCATTTGCTGACCATATTCAGTACACTGACATGCTATACAGGTTTGTAGCCTAGGAGCAATAGGCTATCCCATATAGCATAGGGATGTAGTAGGTTATACCATCTAGGTTTGTGTAAGTACCCTCTAGGATGTTCTCACAATCACAGATCACCTAATGATGCATTTCTCAGAATGTATCCCTGTTGTTAAGTGATGCATGACTGTATTTGTGTGTGTAAGGATATGAGTGTGTATATGTATTTATGATTTTGTACGTGTACACGTGTGTATGTCATATTCCCTTCTGACTTACATTATAATTTCTAAAAATCTTTTTCTTCATTTTTAATTCATCTTCAGTTGTCGTTTGTGCTAAAGTTTGCATGAAGTTTTCTCATCCCCCACTTTCCAGGTAGCAGTGGAATTTACTCTCTACCTTCTGTTGTGTCTGCTCATGTGACAAGTTCTTTTGGTAAAAAAGTAAAGTCCAAACTATAAAAGTTAAACTCTGAAAGAAGAAAATTCAGGTGCAAAGTGATAAGGATTTCACCAGACTGAAGAGACCTAAAGAAAGGGAGGGCCAGATCCCTCAGCTGCAAGTCTCTTGATTTGGTGAGGGATTAAATGTGCCAGGTCTACTGGGATTAGTGGGGGCTGGGGTTTCAGACCTCACGGAGTTGCCATTCTGATGGGGAAACAATAGACGCAATTAGACAAACAAACATGATAACTTCAAAATGAGAAACGTGCGTTTAGGGAAATAAACAAAGCTAAGAGGGTGCCAGTAACTGGGGGGGACCACTTTAGAGAGAGAGGTCCCAGAAGGCCTGCTGATGAAGTGACATTTGAGCTGAGGCTCAAAGGCCATGAATGGGCCAGTGATGTGAGAACTTGGTGAAAGAGCAAATGCAGAGCCCAGAAAGGGCTTAGTGTCTCTGAGGAGCAGAAAGGGGGCCCCTGTGGCTGGCAGCAGTGAGTGACAGGAGGGTGGAGTGCCAGGAGGCCAGAGGGAGGTGGGGTCAGACCATGCAGGCCCTCAAGGCCATAATGGGAAGTTGAAACTATGTTCAAAAAGCAGTGGATAAACATTGAAGAGTTTGAAGCAGGAAAATTTAGTAATTATTCTCACCTAGACTTTTTTTCCTACACATGAGCAGACTTCTGTGTGTGTGTCTGTGTGTGTGTGTGTGTGTGTGTGTGTGTGTTTTCTTAGTGGTAACATGCTGTGTATATAATCTGCAACTTGTTTTTCATTTACCAATAATATCCTGGTCATCTCTGAAAGGAAGACTTATGAAGAAAAATAAGGTTTGCCACGAACTATATAACAAATTTAGATATGCAAAAATGTGAAGCTGTGGTGGAAAATTAGTTTCTTAGGAGTAAAAAACGAAGGAGAGTGCTTGTTTTTAATGTCTGTTATACCTATGAATTCCCTGTAATAATTTAAGGACATTAAAATGTATTCTAACTTGATTCTTGATTTTCTCATAAACTTGTCATGATTAGTATGTTACTTTAGTTATGTATTTATTGTTAAAGCATCTTTACACACCATTTTTAGTCTTCTAAAATATAGCACAGCCTGAACAAAGTAGGAAAATAGAAGAATAAGAATTCAGTAGACGTGCGTGGTCAAACCATAACAAACCCAAAGATACTGAGACTCTAGAGAGAATGTGTCACCTTTCAAAGTACAGCTTACTATTGCCAGTAGTTATAAATGTACTTATTAGCTGGGCATGGTGGTTCACGCCTGTAATCCCAGCACTTTGGGAGGCTGAGGCAGGAGGATCACTTAGCTCTGGAGTTTGAGACCAGCCTGAGCAACATGGTGAAAACCTGTCTCTACTAAAAATAGAAAAATTAGCCGGACATAGTGGCATGTGCCTGTGGTAGTGCATGCCTGTGGTCCCAGCTACTTGGAAGGCTGAGGTGGAAGAATTGCTTGAACCCGGGAGGCTGAGTTTGCAGTAAGCTGAGATCACGCCACTCCACTCTAGCATAGGGGATAGAGCCAAACCTTGTCTCAAAAAAGAGGTACTTATTTATTTGCTTTTAAAATATATTTTTGCAAAAAGATATACCTAAAATCTTCAGCACATTTTAGTTCTTGCCCATTTACATTTACAAAATAGTATATAGACAAAAGCCTGACTAAGAGAAACTGTCAATATTACAGTGAAACAGAGACAGGGATTGTTTTCTGGTCTTAGAGTTACATAACATGAGCATCTATGGTGAGCAAATATTTTCCAGAAAAGCAGGTGAATGAAAAAAGCTATAGCCCACAACAATAACCACCTCAAATTCATAATCCCTAATGTAGGCCATTTTTAAGTCTACATTTTATTTTTATTTCTACTTACTTACTTATTTATTTTTTGAGACAAAGTCTCACTCTGTTGCCCAGGCTGGAGTGCAGTGCTACCATCTCAGCTCACTGCAACCTCCACCGCCCAGGTTCAAGTGATTCTAATGCCTCAGCTTCCCTAGTAGCTGGGATTTACAGGCATGCGCCACCACACCCAGCTAATTTTTGTATTTTTAGTAGAGATGGGGTTTCACTATGTTGGCCAGGCTGGTCTCAAACTCCTGATTTCAAGTGATCCAGCCACCTGGGCCTCCCAAAGTGCTGGGATTACAGATGTGAGCCACTGCACCCGACCTTTAAGCCTACATTTTATTTTATTTATTTATTTATTTATTTTTATTTTATTTTATTTTTATTTTTTTTTTGAGGCAGAGTTTCACTCGTTGCCCAGGCTGGAGTACAATGGCATGATCTCGGCTCACCACAACCTCCACCTCCCGGGTTCAAGCAATTCTCCTGCCTCAGCCTCCCGAGTAGCTGGGATTACAGGCATGTGCCACCATGCCTGGCTAATTTTTTTGTATTTTTATTAGAGACGGGGTTTCTTTATGTTGGTCAGGCTGGTCTTGAACTCCCGGTCTCAGGTGATCTGCCTGCCTCTGCCTCCCAAAATACTGGGATTACAGGCGTGAGCCACCGCGCCCAGCCTAAGCCTACGTTTAAAAAAAAATGTATTGCAGAGGTGGAAATGAACTAAAGTAGGCACGAGGTAAGGCTCGAGGTCCAAGGGTGTGTGACACAACATTGCTACCATGTTATAGAGGGATATTCTACACAAAATCTCTGCATTCTTACCCCATGAACCCTATCTTCAGCCTTTACCACTGGAAAGCGTCTTTCTAAATTCAAATCCTTGATTTGCTTCTGGTTTTGTAATAAAGTCATGAGCAATAGGAATGCAGTCAGCAATTACCTTTCTGCTTTTGTCTTAAATTGGAGACCACAGAGTGAAATCAATTAGCAGGAAATATACTGTTTCTTAAGAAAGTCTTTCATTTAACTTTCTTCTGTACTTAAAATTGGAAATATATTTAGCTTCTCTAAATATTTAGTTGTATGTGAACCAGTTGTTAAAGAATGTCTTTGCCTTGCCTTAAGATTTCCCTAGGGAGTTACCAGGGCTTTTCGTTTTGTATAGCTTTTGCAGCATGGATCAAACATTGGCTTACTGTGCTAATGTGTGAAGAGAAAAAATTCTCTAAAGCAGGTGAGCTTTAATGAACAAATGTGTATTTTATCTGAGTTTGAGTAGGGTGCGTTGTGGTTTTTGTTTTTTGGGTTTTTTTTTTTTTTTGTAATTATATGAAGAAAGTCCAGTTCTCATAAATATTAATCACTTAAAAAACCTACTCTTTTTTGAAAAGGTACACATGTAAAATTTAGGAAAATAACTAAAGTAGGGGCTGGAACCATAAGAAGAATGTTTACCAGCACGTTCATTTATTATTTTGGATTTGGAACTTGGCTTTGTTTTTCATAGTGACAAGAATGGTTCAGTTCTAGGAATGTTCTGGAAGATGCTGTTAATTTTACTTTAAAATGAGAATCTGGTGTTTCTGTATTTTATTGTTTTCAATAAAACTTAAGTGTTTTGGAAAAAAAAAAAAAGAATGTCTTAATTCTACAATTAAGCTCACCCACATGTATGTATGTATCATACATTAAAAACGTTATCCTGTTGTGTAGTTTTAAGAAATTACTTTCAGAAGTAAAGACTTTAGGTATGATAATGATAATTTAGGAAATGATAATTTAGGAAAATTTTCTCAAGTACTCATTTTTAAAAATTCATAATTCAGAAATATTTTATTGGGAGACTAAAGACATTTATAGTATTTTCCCCCAGAGTGTGATATTTTTATAAAACAGGTTATTATTAACAAATGATATAATTTGAAATAATTGGAAAGGTCCACTGGCCCCAAAATATGTCCCCTACAGTCTTCTTGGAACATAAAATGTCCAACTACGCATTAGAATTTTCTTTGGGTTAAGGACTATAAATCATGCTGCTATAAAGACACATGCACACGTATGTTTATTGCGGCACTATTCACAATAGCAAAGACTTGGAACCAACCCAAATGTCCAACAACAATAGACTGGATTAAGAAAATGTGGCACATATACACCATGGAATACTATGCAGCCATAAAAAATGATGAGTTCGTGTCCTTTGTAGGGACATGGATGAAACTGGAAAACATCATTCTCAGTAAACTATCGCAAGGACAAAAAACCAAACACCGCATGTTCTTACTCATAGGTGGGAATTGAACAATGAGAACTCATGGACACAGGAAGGGGAACGTCACACTCCGGGGACTGTTGTGGGGTGGGGGGAGGGGGGAGGGACAGCATTAGGAGATACACCTAATGCTAAATGACGAGTTAATGGGTGCAGGAAATCAACATGGCACATGGATACATATGTAACAAACCTGCACATTGTGCACATGTACCCTAAAACCCTAAAGTATAATTAAAAAAAAAAAAAAGAATTTTCTTTGGGTTAATGGAGTATCCTCATAAAGGCTTAGTTTAATAGGAGTTATCACTCTGTGTTTTACCAAGATTGCTTTAGAAGGAATGAGTTGGGTATGTTTTCAGTAGTCTTGGTGAAGACCCCAGAGGAAGAGGAGACGGAAGGGATCTTGGTGGGAGAGAAGGGAGACACTCCCCTACCAGGGGCTCCAAAAGAGGGGTTAGGCCGGGCGCGGTGGCTCACGCTTGTAATCCCTGCACTTTGGGAGGCCGAGGCGGGCGAATCACGAGGTCAGGAGATCGAGACCACGGTGAAACCCCGTCTCTACTAAAAATACAAAAAATTAGCCGGGCGTGGTGGCGGGCGCCTGTAGTCCCAGCTACTCGGAGAGGCTGAGGCAGGAGAATGGCGTGAACCCGGGAGGCGGAGCTTGCAGTGAGCCGAGATTGCGCCACTGCACTCCAGCCTGGGCGACAGAGCGAGACTCCGTTTCAAAAAAAAAAAAAAAAAAAGAGGGGTTTAGGCTGTGGGAAAGGCGGGCAAAGCCTGTCCTTTATAATAATAAAATGTTTAGTTAGAGGGGAGCCATATTTAAAACTATAGTACTAGACTTATCTCAGTTGTAAAATGGATATTATATAATAAGATGGAGGAAGTCATTCACATATGCTTTCTCTCTCTTTTTGAGCATAATAACGAAGTGTTTCCAAAATAATTTGGCACCTTCACTTCCTGCACAGACTTGGGGTAGAGTCCAGAAAACAGTCTAGTTGAATTCTCAGATGGGTTTTTGGCAAGAATACAAAGCTTTATACAGCTCATCTTTGATGCTTTTCACTGAGTGTCTGAAAGAAAAGGGTGGATTTGAGGACCTGATTTAAACAAGGAAGTAACCCAGTGACTTAAAGAGGAGTGTTATGGAATTCAAATCCTAAAATAAAGCCCTACATCGTTGACTTTTCAGCCATGGGAATAACCAGTTGCTTCATTGTGTGTTTTGTCAAAGTGCCTCAGCCATTTGGTCGGCCTGATGGTTACCTGCTGCCTCTATTCATAGTTTGTGCGCCCTTTGTTGTTACCCGGCTGGTCAAACATGTGTAACGGTGCCCTAGGGCACCAAGCGTGCCCTCAGGGAGCTAAATGCTGCCAGATGTAGGGAGCAAGGGTTGATTCACATAGCCATAATTTCAATAGCTAATTTTACCTGTTTTCTTTTGGTTTTGGGTTTCCTTCTTAAAGAAAAACCCATTTGGAGTTGAGTTTTCCCCCCTTTAAATTGCAGTCTTATCTTGTTACCTCTAATCTCCCAGCCCCATCCCACTCCCAAAATAAAAGTGTGAGAAGAAAAGAATAGAAAAGATACGTGATTTATTAAGTCTGAGAGATTAATAGTTTTACTTTATGATAAAATCAGTAAAATGTTTCTGTTTTACTGGATTCTGACCAGTATTCTTACTTCAAAGTGAAATTATGTTTCACTTGACTCAACCTTTCCTGTAGAAATCATTTAGATAGAAATAGATCATCTTCTAGATAGATACTTTATATAGTCTCTGATTAGGAACACTGAATTTGTTGTTGAAAGCCCTAGATTTTTTAACTCATTTTTGAAAACTGGTTAAGTAGAAGGAAAGAATCAAGCCCTTAACTTGATACCTGTATGGCACTGAACCTCAGATGACCAAATATTTGATGAAAGAAAGTTTCTCTTTTTAGAAATATTTCTGCCCACAAATCAAGAAGGACTGAGAGAATATCACCATTTGGCAAACCCCTCGTGAAATAACAAATCTAGCTACTGGTCATCAATGGTTGCTAACATCACAAAAAGAGCCACAGCTATCAGAGCACACCGCTGTCCATTAAATATTCTTGCCAAAAAAATCGAACTTGAGGCCTGGCGTGGTGGCTCACGCCTGTAATCTCAACATGTTGGGAGGCCGAGGCGGGTGGATCACGAGGTTAGGTGATCAAGACCATCCTGGCTAACACGGTGAAACCCCGTCTCTACTAAAAATAAAAATTAGCCGAGCCTGGTGGCGGGCGCCTGTAGTCCCAGCTACTCGGGAGGCTGAGGCAGGAGAATGGCGTGAACCCGGGAGGTGGAGCTTGCAGTGAGCTGAGATCGTGCCACTGCACTCCAGCCTGGGCGACAGTGCAAGACTCCGTCTCAAAATAAATAAATAAATAAATAAATAAAAATAAAAAATCGAACTTGAATCAGAACAAATCCCTAGATTTAATGTGTCTACAGGAAATACAAAGGACAGAGAAACATGTTAATTGATACCACCAAGATACAACTAGTAAATTACAGAATGTGAGAAGTGCTAGGGACAAATTCATTTCCTTAAATAATTTACGACAAAGAAAAAAAGAGAGGAATTCATTAAAACTGGCATAAGAGACATAGCAATCAAGTACAATAGACCTTATTTGGCTCCTATGTTAATAATCCATTTGTTTAACTTTTTTTTTTTTTTGAGACGGAATCTCACTCTGTCACCCAGGCCTGAGTGCACTGGTGCGATCTTGGCTCACTGCAACCTCCGCCTCCTGGGTTCAAGCAATTCTGCTGCCTCAGCTTCCCAGGTAACTGGGATTACAGGCGCCTGCCACCACGCCCAGGCTAATTTTTTTGTATTTTTAGAGAGGCACAGTTTCACTGTGTTGGCCAGGCTGGTTTCAAATTCCTGACCTCAAGTGATGTGCCTGCCTCGGCCTCCCAAAGTGCTGGCATTACAGGTGTGAGCTACCATGCCCAGCCCATTTGTTTAATTTAAAAAAGAATATATGACAAAAGGAGAATATCTAAAGGCTGATGAAATCTTTGATGGTACTAAGGTACTATTGTTAATTTTTAAAGGTATAATATTATATTATGAAACCATTAAAAAGTGTTCTCATCACAGGCCGGGTATGGTGGCTCACAGCCTCCAGCACTTTGGGAGGCTGAGGTGGGCAGCTCATGAGGTCAGGGATTCGAGACCAGCCTGGCCAACATGGTGAAACCCTGTTTCCACTAAAAATACAAAACATTAGCTGGCAGTGGTGGTGCATGCCTGTAATCCCAGCTACTCGGGAGGCTGAGGTGGGAAAATCACTTGAACCCAGGAGGCAGAGGTTGTGGTGAGCGGAGATCGTGCCATTGTACTCCAGCCTGGGCAACAGAGCAAGACTTCATCTAAAAAAAAAAAAAAAAAAAAAGAGTCCTCATCTTTCAGATATACACATGGAAATATTTACAGATGAAATTATATGATATCTGAATTGGCTTCAAAATTATCCAGTGGGAAGGGATGATGGTTATAGATGAAACAAGATTGGCCATCCATTGCCCATTGTTGAAGCTGAATGATAGATACATGGGGATTTGTTACACTAATCTACTTTTGTGTGTTTTTGAAATTTTCTATAATAAAAAGTTTTTAAATAGGCTTAGGTAAATCCCAGATTTACCACTTATAAATTTGTGATCGTGGACAAATTCATTACCTCCATAAGTCTCAGTTTTTTTTGTTTTTTGTGTTATTTCTGGTTAGGGGGTTGCCTATAAAATAGGTACAAGGGTATTTTGCCAGTTTACCACCTGGTCCAGGTTGTTGTGCCAAACTTAATAATATGTATGATGTTACTTTGTAAATTGCTACAAATATATCAACTGTTTTATTATTATAAAGTTCCTGAAAGGATCCAGGTTTTCTGCTTAGAAAATTTAGTAGCTTTTTCTGCTTCAACAAGCAGTATGGCTGTCTACATAGATTATATCAATTAAAAAGCTCCAGAATAAGAATATAATTATGTATCCAACAAGGGTTTTATCAGTTTGTAGTAATAGAGTAATTATAAGACTTCACTTTAAAAAATTTGCAAATATAAATTTCTCATGGCCTAGTCAATTAAATGTCGTATAGCCAACTGTGCTGTTAATGTTTTCCCTGTATAGTAAGAATTGTGAATTATTTCTGATTTCTTATTTTTATTGATTTAAAGAAATTGCTTGAATTTAACACATCAATAAAGATTTTAAATTTATTCCTTCAAAATATATAGAGAAACCCTGATTGTTAGAATTTTTTTCCTTTTTCTTTTTTTTTTTTTTGTTGTTTTATTTTCTAATTCTGGCCTCATTTCTTCCTTCCTACCTCCCAGCATTTTATTGTGAAATATATAGAGAGAAATGTGTAAAAGAAATGTACAATTTAATGAATGATTATAAAGCAAATACCTATGTAACTACTGTACTGTGTTTTTGTTTGTTTGTTTGTTTTGAGACAGAGTCTCACCCTGTCACCCAGGCTTGAGTGCAGTGGCCCGATCTCGGCTCACTGCAAGCTCCGCCTTCCGGGTTCACACCATTCTCCTGCCTCAGCCTCCCGAGTAGCTGGGACTACAGGCACCTGCCACCACGCCCGGCTAACTTTTTGTATTTTTAGTAGAGATGGGGTTTCACCGTGTTAGCCAGGATGGTCTCGATCTCCTGACCTTGTGATCCTCCCACCTCGGCCTCCCAAAATGCTGGGATTACAGGCATGAGCCACTGCCCCTGGCCTACTGTACTGTGTTTTAAGAAAAATCAGAATATCACCAGCACCTCAGAAAACCTCTGCATGCTTCTTCCCAGTCCAAATCTCTTTCATCCCCTGGGTAGCCACTATCCTGACTTTAATAGTATTCACTTTCTTGCTTACCTTTATAGTTTTACCACTTGTGTATAGATTCCTAAACAGTGTGATTTTGTTTGTTGTTTTGGAGACAGGGCCTTCATTGTCACCCAGGCTGGAGTGCAGTGGCACGATCACAGCTCACTGCAGCCTCAACCTCCCAGGCTCAAGTGGTCCTCCCACCTCTACCTCCCAAGTAGCTGGGACCACAGATGCATGCCATCATGCCTGGCTAATTTTTAATTTTTTTTAGAGACAGAGTCTTCCTATGTTGCCCAGGCTGATCTCAAACTCCTGGGCTCAAGCAATCCTCCCACCTCCGTCTCCCAAAGTGCTAAGATTACAGGTGTGAGAGACCACACTGGGACTGATTTTTATATTTTAAGGATCCGTTTATGTTGTATCTGTAGTGAATTCATTTTTGTTGCTGTATAGTCTTCTGTTTTAAGAATTTACAGCTGGGCACAATGGTTCACGCCTGTAATCGCAGCACTTTGGGAGGCTGAGGTGGGCGGATCACGATGTCAGGAGATTGAAGACCATCCTGGCTAACTCGGTGAAACTCCATCTCTACTAAAAATACAAAAAGTTAGCTGGGTGTGGTGGGGGCGTCTGTAGTCCCAGCTACTTGGGAGGCTGAGGCAGGAGAATGGCGTGAACCTGGGAGGCAGAGCTTGCAGTGAGCCAAGATTGCGCCACTGCACTCCAGCCTGGGCGACAGAGCAAGACTCTGTCTCAAAAAAAAAAAAAAAAAAAAAGAATTTACCGTAATTTATTCTGTAGTTGATGGACATCTGGGTTGTTTCCACCTTTTTCTTTTGTTTTTTATCGCCCAGGCTGGAGTGCAATGGCGCGATCTTGGCTCAATGCAAGCTCCGCCTCCCGGGTTCAGGCCATTCTCCTGCCTCAGCCTCCCACGTAGCTGGGACTACAGGCGCCCGCCACCATGCCTGGCAAATTTTTTGTATTTTTAGTAGAAACGGGGTTTCACAGTGTTAGCCAGGATGGTCTCGATCTCCTGACCTCGTGATCCACCCGTCTGGGCCTCCCAAAGTGCTGGGATTACAGGTGTGAGCTACTGCACCTGGCCTGTTTCCACCTTTTTCTATTACAAACATTCTGTGTATGTCTTTTTGGTGCACTTCTGTATGCATTTCTTTTATGTGTATATCTAGGATTGAATTAGTGACTTCATAATTGACAGGCAGTTTTCCAAGGTGGTTGTACCAGTTGACTCTCCAGCAGTATTTGAGAGATCTTGTTGTCCCACATCTTCCACCTGTACTTGGCATTATCAGACTTTTAAAATGCTTTATTTTAAAATATTATTAGTAAAACAACATAGGTAAGTTTACTCTTGTCTGTTACTTACACGTACTTGTAATGTTAAGGTCTAGGTTTTATGGCTGGGGGCGGTAGCTCACGCCTGTAATTCCAGCACTTTGGGAGGCCAAGGTGGGCGGATCACTTGAGGTCGGGAGTTCAAGACCAGCCTGACCAACATGGAGAAACCCCGTCTCTACTAAAAATACAAAAAGATTAGCTGGGCATGGTGGTGCATACCTGTAATCCCAGCTGCTCAGGAGGCTGAGACAGGAGAATCGCTTGAACCCAGGAGGCGGAGGTTGCCATAAGCCAAAATCATGCCATTGCACTCCAGCCTGGGCAACAAGAGGGAAACTCTGTCTCAAGAAAAGAAAAAAAAAGTCTAGGTTTTATTTGGGGTGTGTGTGTGTGTGTGAATATTTCAGAGGTACAGAGACTCTTTCTGGTTATGGGTATCTACTTGCCAAATTACATCTTCCTACCTAACAACTGCTACGCTAGAGACCAGAAAAAAAGTAGTAGAGCTTTAAAAAAGGAGAGAGCGTTTTTGTACCTTTTTCACTTGTTGTGATGTTAAACCTGTGAGTGATAGCTCAATTTATCAATTGCTACATGCCAGGCGCTGTGCTAATGAACTCTTAAGACATGTGAACTCATTTAATCTTTACAACAGTTTTTTATTTCCCCGTTTTTTAACAGATGAAGAAACTGAGGCATTAAATGGTTAAGTAACTTGCTGAAGATTGTAAGCTAGTAAATCATACAGCCAGAGCTGAAGTTCAACAGTTGAGCTTCACTGGTTCCATCTGGGTTCTGAACACCTAATATCTAGACCTCCTACCCCTGTTGGTGAGTTCTGGTTAGAGTGACATTAGTCCTCCAGAGCCACCATGTTTTGTCTCCAGGTGGCTGTATTTGAGCTTGACATGTTATTTCTGGTGCTAACAGTTAGGAAAGCAGGGTTGCTTGAACTTCAAGACAGAGACTTACTTCGTTTCACTTGCTGTAGAAGCTGAAAGAAGCTGAAGCAGCATGAGAATCCTGGCTCTGGGGCTGGTACAGGTATTACAGGAAGGGACAGGACTTGGCCCTCTCCTCTCCTCTCTAGATTTTCCTCGGGGCATTCAGCCTTCATCTTCTGCCACTTAGGGTTTGAGTGGAAATGGCCGAGAATATGTTGTAGGAAGCAGTAAAGTGGACGTTTCAATTTCCTTAATTGTCCAAAAATGTGGAACATGTTATCCTTTAGAAACCATGTTGTAAATGGCAGCAACATTCCCAGGCCAGCTCAAAAACCTATAATGTGGCCAAAATATATGCTTACAGCTGTATTGTTTCCTAGTTTTTTGTTTTCATTGCAATTGTGTAGCATTTTATTTGTCTTATGAGCTACTGGGCTAGCTGAGAACTTAGCCACATTGTTTATGTCAGAAAATGCATTCCAAACAGCTAAGACCAGGTATTTATCTTAGTGTAGAGCTAACTATCCGTAGCTTAGATCATTGACTACCTGAACACTCTGCTCCAAGTAAACTGAACAATACCATCAACAATTTTTTGATGGTAAACAGAAAAACATCTCAGTAAGATAGAGAAACATTTTCTATGGATTTACTATGACCGAGACCAAATTTTAATTAGCTAGGATATTTTTTAAATTGTAGCAATATATAAAAGCATCTGGTTTTCATTTGTTACATATGGGTTTTTATTTACCAACCCCCCCCAAAACATTGAAATATATTCATGTAGCTACCTGAACCACTTGTAGATCTTTAGACTTGTGCGGCAAAAGGAATGATAATTATAATCTGCTTCAGGCCACAGGCTAGAATAATTCAAAAGGAAATGTGCATTACTAATGCAGCAGAGCTCATAAATTCTCAATGTCAGTTTGCCATTTATGCAGTCAGTCTGGTTGGCTAGAGGCAAAAAGACTAGGGTTACATAATATTTATGAGGTCTGAAGTTAGCCATCACCAAAGCCAAATATTGCCAGTGTTTCAGATTACTCATTAAAGTCAGCATCATCTAGTCACCGCAATGGAGTTGGGAGCAGAGTGGATTTGGTAGTGATGAAACATTAGTTATAAGTATAAATTCTGTCCATTTTAGTCCACTACTACCTCCTTTACAGGATTTATAGCCTTCCTATTTTATATATTGTCCCTGAGATGCCTACCTAAGGAGGGTTCCCATACCATTCTGCAATAATCTACTTGCCACCTAAGGTTTCATAACACAAAGGTGGGAATGGGACTTTCTTCGCTCTGCAGTGTTTCTCCAACCCTCTTCATGTTTAACTCCTGAGAAGACCTCCTGCCTCTCTGTACATCATCACAATGGTCAAGTCTCAAAAACTTTTAGATCCCAGCTAGCACCTTATGTCATACTGTGCTCAGAAATAATTAAGTGTCCAGACCCATACCCTTGTGCTCTAGTGCACTTCAGGAGTTTGACTTGTATAGGGTAATGAGCAGCTACAACTCCAGGCCTCAGGGTTACTCCCAGGAAACACTGTGACTGTGAACTGCAAATTAAAAATGTGTGTACAGTTGTACAGTTTCCAACATCAAGAAGCACTAGTCTTGGGGCTGTTCATAACTGCTTTCTTTGTATTTTCACAAAAGAATAGGGCATCCCAGAATTAAAATAACCTTTTCATTTCCTACACTTCTTAGAAGTCTTCAAGAAAGATGAGTTTTGGTATTATTGTTGATGGTGAATTTTTTGCGGGGTGGGGATGATGGAGCAAATACCTTTAAAACTTTTTTTTTTTTTTTTGAGACGAACTCTCGCTCTATCGCCCAGGCTGGAGTGCAGGGGCTCCATCTCAGCTCACTGCAACCTCCGCCTTCTGGGTTCTAAAGCGATTCTCCTGCCTCAGCCTCCTGAGTAGCTGGGATTACAGGCACCCGCCACCAGTCCCAGCTAATTTTTGTATTTTTCGTAGAGACGGGATTTCGCCATGTTGGCCAGGATGGTCTCGAACTCCTGACCTCGTGATCTGCCCGCCTTGGCCTCTCAAAGTGCTGGGATTACAGGTGTGAGCCACTGCGCCCGGCCAAAACTTTTTTTTGTTTTATTTTGTTTTGAGACGGAGTCTTGCCCTGTCGCCCAGGCTGGAGTGCAACCACCTGCCGGATTCAAGCGAGTCTTCTGCCTCAGCCTCCCAAGTAGCTGGGATTACAGGCACCCGCCGCCACGCCCAGCTAATTTTTGTATTTTCAGTAGAGACGGGGTTTCACCATGTTGGCCACGCTGGTCTCGAACTCCTGACCTCATGATCCACCCACCTCAGCCTCCCAAAGTGCTGGGATTACAGGCGTGAGCCACCGCGCCGGGCCCAAAACTTTTTATTAGTGAAAAAAGTTTTAAGGATTTCAGTTATACCAGGATTATAGCTTAACTTTAAGGATTTCATTTTACCCCTTTCTCTACTTTTACCTATATTTAAAAATATAAAAAAAGGCCGTTTTTTTCTGTCAACTATATGGCATAGTGATTTTCTTCCAGACTAGTAGGTGGAGTCGGAAGTAGTATTCTGAAACATGTGGAGGAAACTACATCAGGAGAGCATTTGCCCTAAGGGAAAAATAGTGAGAGGATCCCCACACGCTCCAAAAATTTTAAGACATACTGCTACTCCCAGGTGGAAATCAAACTAAATACACAGCATTCTAGGAACTAGAGATATACAGAGTCCTTGTTCAGAGGAGTGGCAGACTCGTTTTAAATTTATTTTCAAAGTTTTTGATCTCTTTTACTGTTACAAGACTAGGGGAAATATCGTAATTGATTGTGCTATTTGCTTTGATACATTCAGGCCCTCTTGGTTTTTTTTTTTTTTTTTTTTTGAGATGGAGTCTCGCTCTCTCCCCCAGGTTAGAGTGCAGTGGCACAACCTCGGCACACTGCAGCCTCTGCCTCCCGGGTTCAAGCAATTCTGCCTCAGCCTCCTGAGTAGCTGGGATTATAGGCACCCACCACCATGCCCAGCCAATTTGTGTATTTTTAGTAGAGACGGGGTTTCACTATGTTGGCCAGGATGGTCTCTATCTCTTGACCTTGTGATCCACCCACCTCAGCCTCCCAAAGTGCTGGGATTACAGGCGTGAGCCACCACACCTGGCCCATTCAGGCCCTCTTGTACCTGATAGCCACAGTATGCAAGAACTGAAGGAGTCTGAGGCCCCCCAAAAGCATATTATGTAAAGCAAAAACAAACAAACAAAAAACCCACTTAAGGCTGGATGCAGTGGCTCATTCCTGTAATCCCAGCACTTGGGGAGGCCGAGGCGGGTGGACCATGAGGTCAGGAGTTCGAGACCAGCCTGGCCAATATGGTGAATCCTTGTCTCTACTAAAAATACAAAAATTAACTGGGCGTGGTCGTGCACACCTGTAGTCCCAGTTACTTGGGAGGCTGAGGCATAAGAATTGCTTGAATCCGGGAGGTGGAGGTTTCAGTGAGCCGATATTGTGCCACTGCACTCCAGCCTGGGTGACAGAGCAAGACTCTGTCTCAAAAAAAAACAACAAAAAAAACCCACTTAAATGCTCATCATTGGTTAAATAAGGTGTTGTGTGACCTGTCCATAAAGGAATTCATGAAACAACTGAAAAAGATCATGTAGATCTATATTTTTTTGTTAGAGACAGGATCCCTAACACTGAAGACTGGTTGCCCCCAACTCAAGCCAGATACATAATTCAAAACCAAACAAAACTAAGCTTTAAATAAGTAAACACAGAATAAGAATATAAAAACATTTTAATTTCCTTACCCTGATTATTTTATATATATATATATTTCATCCCCGAAAAGAAATGACCTAATATATATATAGTTGTTTTTTTTTTTTTTTAAGATGGAATCTTACTCTGTTGCCCAGGCTGGAGTGCAGTGACGCCATGTCAGCTCACTGCAACCTCCGCCTCCCACATTCAAGCAATTCTCCTGCTTCAGCCTCCCCAGTAGCTGGGATTACAGGTGCCCACCACTATGCCTAGCTAATTTTTGTATTTTTAGTAGAGACGGGGTTTCACCATGTTGGCCAGGCTTGTCTTGAACTCCTGACCGCAAGTGATCCACCTGCCTTGGCCTTCCCAAAGTGCTGGGATTACAGGCATAAGCCACCGTGCCTGGCCAGAAATATATTTTTTATTTTAAAAAATATATGTACATATGTATATATACATATATATGTGTGTATATATATGTACATATATATATATTTTTTTTTTTTTTTAAAGAGACAGGATCTCACTTTGTTCCCCAGGCTGGTCTCAAACTCCTGGGCTCAAGCAATCTTCCCACCTCAGCCTCCCAAGTAGCTGGGATTATAGGCACCCAGCTATGAGAAATATTTTAAATATCAGATCCTTACAAAAAAGATAATATTCTTTTATTGGAGCTTTACTTTGCTGGCACTTCCAACACCTGTTAGTTTATCCAGTCAGGCACTCCATATTTGGAGGGAGGGAGGATAATATTTGGGGAGAGGCAAGGTAAGAGAGGGGTGAGTTGGCAGTGATGGAAAGCAAAGTCAACCCCACTTGTTCACAACTCATTAACCTCCAATGGAGAAAGTGTGAGTCTGCATGTATGTTTGATTTTTGATATATGAAAGAACATAAAAATATGACATTAGACTATTATACTTCAATTTTAAAACTCAAGTTTTTTAAAGAAAAGTACGTTTAATGTTTTACAAAAATTATTGTATTTATATTTAATAGCATTATATTCCATTATAAAAATTTCATTTATAGTAGCAACCAAGGAGTTAAAAAAACCCAAGGATAGACAAATAACAAGAAATGTACAAGGCCTGTATGAAGAAAACATCAGATCTCCACTGATGGACATTTAAGAACACTGTAGGAAATGTGAAGACATTTCTTATCTTAAAGAAGATGTTAAATATTTTAGAGTCAACTGGACATGGTGGCTCACGCCTGTAATTCCAGCACTGTGGGAGACCAAGGCAGAAGGATCACTTGAATCCAGGAGTTTGAGACTAGCCTGGGCAACATAGTGAGACCCTGTCTCTACAAAATAAAAAAAAAATATTGGGCATGGTGGCATGTGCCTGTAGTCCCAGCTACTCGGGAGGCTGAGGCAGGAGGATTGCTTGAGCCCAAGAAGTTAAAACTGCAGTGGGCTATGATTGCACCACTGCACTTCGTCTGGGTGACAGAGCAAGACCCTGTCCCCACAAAAAATTGTAGTCATATTGTCCTTAGATTAATCTGTAAATTCAATGTAAACCCAATTTTGTGGCCAAAAGCACTTTAAACATGGTAGAAATACAAAAAGCAAGCTGAAAGATAGTTGAAACAATGTAGTACACATGTTTAATGTTTCTAATTCACAGAGTACTCTTAAAAATAAATCAGGTGGGCTGGGCACGGTGGCTCACGCCTGTAATCTCAGCACTTTGGGAGGCCGAGGCGGGTGGATCACGAGGTCACGAGATCAAGACCATCCTGGCAAACATGGTGAAACCCCATCTCTCTTAAAAATACAAAAAAAAAAAAAAAATTAGCTGGGCGTGGTGGCGTGCACCTGTAATCCCAGCTACTTAGGAGGCTGAGGCAGGAGAATTGCTTGAACCTGGGAGGCAGAGGTGGCAGTGAGCCAAGATCGCACCACTGCACTCCAGCTTGGTGACAGAGCGAGACTCTGTCTAAAAAATAAAAATAAAATAAGTCAGGTGAAGAGGCTGGGTGTGGTGGCTCACGCCTGTAATCCCAGCAATTTGGGAGGCCAAGGAGGGTGGATCACTTGAGATTGGGAGTTCAAGACCAGCCTGACCAACATGGAGAAACCCCGTCTCTACTTAAAATACAAAATTAGCTGGGCGTGGTGGCACATGCCTGTAATCCCAGTTAGTTAGGAGGCTGAGGCAGGAGAATTCTTGAACCTGGAAGGTGGAGGTCGTGCCACTGCACTCCAGCCTGGGTGACAGAGCGAGACTTTGTCTCGAAAAAAAAAAAAAAAAAATCAGGTGAAAAACAACCCAAGAGGCCTAATAGGAGACTTCACAAAAGAGGATACAGAAATAAACAAAGGAAAATATCTTTAACCTCAGGAGTATCTGAAGAAAAATAAGTAAAAGTGAGATACCGTTTTTCATTTATCAGACTAGCAGATTTTAACATTAAACTATTGGTAAAGGTATAGGAAATAGGCATCATTAGGAAGACAAGTTGCAGTGTTGGTGAACAGTTTTGCGAATATGTTAAAGTTTGCATATTTCTTAACCCACGAATACTAATTTTACACATTTAAACTAAAAAGTCATCACTTGTGCAACTGTACTTGTAAAAAGCACATTATATAAAGCAAAAAAATCAAACCAAAACAAAAAGGACCTACCAAAATGCTCATCGTTTAAATAAGGTACTATGTGATCCCTTCGTATAAGGGAATGCTCCAAAACCACTAAAAAGGATCCTATATAAGCTGGGCGTGGTGGCTCACGCCTGTAATCCCAGCACTTTGAGAGGCTGAGGCGGGCAGATCACTTGAGGTTGGGAGTTCGAGCCCAGCCTGACCAACATGGAGAAACCCCGTCTCTACTAAAAAATATAAAATTAGCCGGGCGTGGCGGCGCATGCCTCTAATCCCAGCTACTCAGTAGGCTGAGGCAGGAGAATCACTTGAGCCTGGGAGGTGGAGGTTGCGGTGAGCCGAGATTGCGGTGAGCCGAGATTGTGCCATTGCACTCCAGCCTGGGCAACAAGAGTGAAACTCTGTCTCAGAAAAAAAAAAAGAAAAAAAAAAAGGATCATTCATATATATATATATATATGACGGAATTCTTTAGTGGTGACTTGTGAGATTTTGGTGCACCTATGCTGCTGTGTATTTTTGTACATACGATAAGCCTGACCCTACTCTTGGGGCTCAGCCTCATTTACAGCTGGGCTTCCCAAATTTTATTTTTTTTTTCTGGAATGAAAAAAGTTTCAAAGATTGCCATGTAATGCTTTTTTTTTTTTTTTTTTTAAATTACACTTTGGTATCTCAGAAATCTCTTTCTGTGGGTGTTTACTTCGATTCTGAAAATAGAGCTAGGGTCTTGAAGTGCTTTCTGAATAAATGATGAAACATATGTTCAAAGTCTGTAACTCTTCCTTCTCCTTAACCACATCCTAGATAATCCACTGATGGAAAGCGTCATTTGTGTGAATAGATTCTCTAGTTTTAGTTTTCAAGGACTTTTTTTTTTCATTTTAGCTGTCTGGATGATTAATGTGATTAGGAAAATACTGTTGACCCATTTAAATCATGTCAGACAACATCCATTGCTCATCTACATAATGAAATACACACTGAACATTACAGCTTAAGTGTGGGAGCCAGTGAACTACAAAATAATGTTTTAGTCATTTAGATTATGAAATAAAATATAAGATATTAGGACTAACTATAGCATTAATTATTAAACTCTTCAAATGGTAATTGTCAGTAAAAACAACTTTTAAACCAAAACAACTAGTAGCATTTCTGCTTTAGTAGTTAATTAGAGGAAGTGGAGGTGGTTGCATGCAACAGTATTAATTTAAGAAAAGTCTTTATGTGAAAGTGTCTGTTAATATTACTTGACTATTATGGGACTTATTGTAAATAGTTGAGTATTTCAGTTTATCAGTGGTTGTGAAATAATAGTTTTCCAACAAAATTAGAAAAAATTGTTTGACATTTTTATCATAGTTTCATTAAATGGTCTCCGAATAATCTTAAAGATAACTAATTTATAGCTGAAACTATTTCAATCAATGATCTAATAACAAAGATAAGCTTTGACAGCTTTAAAAATATTTAAATTTTGTAAGGACATCATTTGCACAGTGATTAAATAAATGCAAAATTTAAAGGCACTGAATTTAGGCTATCAGGTTTCCATGGTTACACCTTTCCAAGTTATTTTGTGTATTGTGTAAATAGGTCTGTGAGTCACTGATAATTATTTGTTTTTTTGTTTGTTCTGTTGGTAATTCTGTGTTTAGCTGAATTTAATACAGTTCACACGGCGTGCTTTGGTTTATGTATATTTTAGTGTTTGTGATTGACAGTGATTGAGCATTTCTTATGGAGTGCTTGCCTTTTTTGTCATAAGTGATGTATGTTGGTAGTGCTTGAAATGTAAATAAGTTCTTCCTGTATCACTGTTTAATAAACTGGAATTTTTATGCAAAGAAGACTTCTTGATACATTTAAACAATAAGGTTTGTTGAGCTCTGAAATATTTCTACTAAACAGATTGTGCACCAAGACAAATAGGTTTAAATTCTTACAAAATGAGGTTACCAAGGGCAACATTAAAGTTTATGGCTAAGCACAGCATTGGCTGAATGGTATTTAGTAACAGAATAAAAAAGGCTGAATTCTTCTTCTTCTTTTTTTTTTTTTTTTTTTTTTTTATTCAGAGTCTGGCTGTGTCCCCCAGGCTGGAGTGCAGTGGCACCATCTCGGCTCACTGCAAGCTCCGCCTCCCGGGTTCACGCCGTTTTCCTGCCTCAGCCTCCCGAGTAGCTGGGACTACAGGCGCCCGCCACCACGCCCTGCTAATTTTTTTTTTTTTGTATTTTTATTAGAGACAGGGTTTCACTATGATGGTCTCGAACTCCTGACCTCGTGATCCACCCACCTCGGCCTCCCAAAGTGCTAGGATTACAGGCTTGAGCCACCGCGCCCGGCTTTCTTTTTTTTTTGAGACAGGGTCTCACTTTGTTGCCCAGGCTGGAATGCAGTGGTGCAATCTCGGCTCACTACAGCCTCGGCCTCCTGGGCTCAAGTCATCCTCCCACCTCAGTCTTCTGAGTAGCTGGGACTACAGGAATATGCCACTATGCCTGGCTAATTTTTGTATTTTTCATAGAGATGCGGTTTCACCATGTCGCCCCAGGCTGGCCTTGAACTCCTGAGCTCAAGGGATCCGCACACCTTGGCCTCCAAAGCGCTCAGATTATAGGCGTGAGCCACTGCGCTCAGCCAAAATAGCAGCATTCTGATCTAACTCTTAAAATTGTTTGTGATAGTACACTTTACAGGGAATGTCTTCAATGCAAAGAGGAATCTTCCCATAACATAATTTCTCTCATCCCACCCTTTGCACAAATTTAAGAAGTATTCTTATATGTTTAGAAAGATATGATTCTTGAGAAAAGTCAGGGCCTTTTATGGATGTAGGAAGGAATTTTCCTTAGACCTTACCATTAACCATCAGCATACTAGCAAGGGCCCAGCAGGAACTCTCAGGAAAACATCAAAATTAGGCTGTCCATAATTCATCCTACTGAGTGTGAGCCTTCTCTCATACACTACAATCATGAAATGCTGTCCAGTTTGTAAAGTGTTTCTACATCTGCAGTCTCATTTGGGGTTCAGGTTGGCCCTGTGATGGAGTGAGGAGAGGCCCAGTGCATTGGATAGTGTCACTTTTAAGTAGCAGCTCTGGGACCCAACCTAGGATCTCATGATTACTTTGTGAATTACTTGCTTTGTGGATTATCCAAGGCACATTTTAAAATTCAGGCTGGTTTCTACCTACTGATTAGTCCATTTTAGAGTGACCTCCTCCCACAGTCAGGTAACCAATGATAGTAATTACCATTTATTGAGGGCTTACCTTATGCCACTTTCAATATATCATGTCATACAATTATCATAGCAACCTGTGAGGAAGGTATTATTATTATTATCCACATTAACAAATGAAGAAACTAAAGCTTAAAGACTTAGTAACTAACTTGTTTAAGTACACCAATAGTACTCAGAGAAGGAAAACCAATTTAAACAAGAGCTCAAGTAAATATAAATAGGAAGGCATATCTTTTGGAGGAAATTCTCATGGTGCATTCACAAGCAAAATATAAAATTTTAAATTTCACACAGTTTCCTTTTTTACCCCCAAATTGACTATATCTTATTAGGCATTGAAGAGTTGAGGTTTCTTTGTAACACTCCAGTAGAAGCATACTTCAAAAAGCGTCCCATCCCCTCAGACAATAAATATGTTTCAAATGTTTTACACATCAAATATTTTGGTATTGTGGCAATATTAAAAACTTTAAATATGAGATGATGAATTTGTCATTTTACTGTGTGAATAATCTTGGTGTTGGCTAAGGTTTTCAAGTAATATGTTTTCAGATATGAGAAGCAAGCAGCCTGCTATATACAGATAAAGAGTACACGTTTTGTTGGTGGTTGGGGTGGTTTTAATTTTTAAAGTTTTTAAATTTTTATTTTATTTTAACTTTTTTAAGGCGGGGTCTCGCTCTGTTGCCTAGGCTGAAGTGCAGCAGCGCAATCTCGGCTCACTGCAAACTCTGCCTCCTGGGCTCAAATGGTCTTCCCACCCCAACCTCCCAAGTAGCTGGGACTGCAGGTGTGTGCCACCATGCCCGGCTAATGTTTGTATTTTTTGTAGAAACAAGATTTCACCATGTTTCCCAGGCTGGTCTCAAATTCCTGGACTCAAGCAATTCACAGGCCTCAGCCTCCCAAAGTGCTGGGTTTATAGGCATCAGCCTGGCTTAATTTTTAATCTTTAGTACAAAAAGTAACAGATAGTTGAACATTCATATCCTTAAATATATAAGTATATATATTTAAATAAATGTTTATATTTATGTTTACTTATATACATATTTATGTTTACTTATATACATATACATACACACGCACATATATATGGGCCAAATTGTAAGCAGGCTTCTATGGAGCTCCCCTTTTAAGCCTGTTTTAACCCCATTTTAACACTTTGTACTTTTTGCATTAATACCAAAAACTGTCGAGTGAGTGTTCATATGGTCAACCAGGTATACCTAGTAGAATTGAGTGTAAAATTATTTGTGGCAACATAACAATACCAGTCCAAAAAGCTGCTTCAGAAAATTTGGAGCTTTTGCTTTTACTAAAGAGGTTACTGTATACTTTCCCTTTATTCTTCTGGTTGAAAATAACTCCTTGATGAGTGATCTTGGCTTCTGTTGTCTTGAATCTGTGTACTCTCAACTGCAGAAGCTTGGAAATATATTGTTTTCCTGAAGCATTAGCTTTCCCATTTTAGGTAGTAATTATTGACCTATCTATCTACCGATTTACCACTCCTATTGACTGGTTACAGGGCAGAGACCAAACTACAGTTGTCAAAATACCACAATAAGATTTATATTCAAATGTTTTCTTGCTATCCCATGCCTTTCACTTAGAGGTGTACAGTGAAAATCTTCTCAGGAAGTTTAAGATGTAGGGTTTTTTGTTTTTTGTCTTATTTGTTTTTGGTATTGATACTACAATTTTGGTCAAAGCTCTGAGCTATTTCATCCCAATGGTTTGCTCATGTGGCAATAACTTTCAATGGCCCATTGAAAAGAAAAAAGGAAAGAAAGACATCCAACAGTATACCTAGGGCATGCTGTATCTAGAATTCAGTTGACACTATTGTAATATGAAGACTAAAATCATGCTCTTTTCAAATGCTTTAATATAATTTAAAAATATATTAAAGCTGTGCTTTTGATCATAGATTATAAGCCCTCATATCTTCTGTTATTGGGTATTTTAATACAAAATAATATTTTAAGTAGTATATGACAGTAGTATTTATGAATAATCTGGAGGTTTTTTTAGGAATTAAAGAAGGATTTTCTTACTATATCAGTTTTTTTAAAAACCTCATGATGTTTTTATATAGACTTTCTCTAAAATTCAGTTGCATGTGTGATTCCTATGAAATTGCTCCTTCTGGTTCTGATTTGTGTGCTTTAATACAAAATCGTTCTATTTTCCTCTTCTTTAACCGAAGTGTGTGAGGTAACAGGAGTGTTTCTTTTGAGAGACTTTGGAAGGTTGAAATTTGCCAGATGTTCTGTGCTAACCCTAGAAGTGTGCATTCCCTGGGTACCAGGACTGTATGAAATTCTTTCCTATAACTTTGGCAGAGCATTTGGTTTTGGTTCATTTTAGTATTGTGCTTCTACTCTGATCAGAGCTTGTCTTTTATTCTGTGTTTAAATGATATTACGGCATCCAGAAAATCTGACAAAGAAAATGATATTTTGATGACATTTTTCACAGAGCTCAACTAGAATGAATTATTACATTTTAACCACGGCCCTAATAAACAGCTTCTTTATTTCCTCTGTAAGGATACAGTATTTCTTTGTCCAAGAAGTTGCCTGAGTGTATGTATTGTTGAAGTGCTAAAAAGCTGCTTTTCTCTAAACTATAGCTGAGAGACAATGGGATTTGCCAAGTATATACCATTTCGTTGTGACTCAATACTTTATAAAGATGAATTTAATTTAAATATTGAAGTAAACATTTTTTTGTCTCAAGTGGAGAAATTCCATGTTGTGCAAATTAAACATTTCTATGTAACTTCTACTTATCCACCAAATGATCAGCTTTTAGTTTTATACTTGAGTTCTGACTATAATCTTTGGCACCCTTCCCCCAGCTATAATTTGGCCAGCCTAAAGGAATTGTTTTTCCTCGACTCACAAGCAGGAGCCTACGTTATTAAGTAGGAATGTTTATAGATCTGTGTTTCTAGAGTAGGATGAGGTGTTTTAGTTTCCCCAAAAAGAGGGGAATGCTTCTCATTTTAAATACAGATGCCTGTGTGCTGGTAGTGTACATTAGTGAATAATCACATATTATCAGATTTAGCTTTTGTAAAGAAGCAAAATGAAGTATTTTCGTAAGCCATTTCTGAACTTGTCATTGATGTTATACTCTACCAGTTGCTATTGATAATTTTATTTAAAGGAGGTGGTATATAGTATAGAGCCAACTTCCTGATTAGGCCTTGGGGAAGGTCATGTTTTGCAGTGACCAGGGCACCACTCTTAAATGTCGTTATTATTGGAAGAGGGTACCCTCAGGCTGCTGCCCTTCCTCTCCCCAGAAGCGCTCTATGACTGACTTTCCAGTTCATCTTTTTTAGAACCAGGACTCCCAGGCTGTAGATGAATTCTGACATCTACAGACCAGTATCCATCTCAACTTCATTTGAGGTGAAGTTTTATTAGTAGTAGTGGCCCAGTCCTACCTTAGTATGAGAATGATGCATCCTCATAAAAATTGCAAACTTAGAGCAGTGAACAACTAGGATGAACTTTCATGTTTCAGCATAAAAGTGAGTTATGACTTTTTTGTCATTTAAAATATTTTACACATTTCCTTTTTATTTCTGTGGGATCTTTGTTACTGTTTTAGTGGTCTTAGGTAAAAATAACTTCAAGGACAACACTGTTGGATGTGAAGTAGAATATTTATTTCAGACAAGTATTATGCCCACATATTTTAGATTCAACTATGTGCTTTATTTTCAGCATTAAAGAAAATGAGCTGTTTTCCAACACCTGCATACCAACTGGGCCTGCATCCTCTTTAGAAATGTTGTTTAATAAACACTGTGGCTTTATCATCCAGAGGCTGTTGCCAAATGCTGTTAATTAGGCTAAAAAAATGTTTTTTAAAGGTTGGTGAAACAGATCCACTTTTCTCTCTGTAATGGCATCTTAGCTTGAAATCCAGGAAGCAGTGGTGTATGGTGTCCATATCCACGATTTCCTGCATTGGAGAAAAAGTGTGGAAAGCATCTGGGGAAAAGGAGGCTCTTTACCAGCTTGTTTCCTGTAAGTTCAATTGGAAGACCTTGTCTGTGCAAATAGATTTCAAAATAGAGCCTGCCCTTTGACTGTCTCCATAATTACATGGCTCGCTCTGTATTTTATTTGGCAGCCAGAGCAGTTAACCCCTGGAAGGAAGGGGCTGATGGTATGGCCAGCTTGGCTTCCCAGACATGTCCATGGGAATGAATAAACTACTGTTTGGAGAAGCCCATAGCTAAAAACACACTAGAATAGTCTGTAACTGAACTGAAACTTCTTTAAAACAAGTTTACTAATGTTTATTATGATCTGTTAAAAAACTTAACTTTGTCCTTATTGTGTAGATTATAGAGCTGTATTAATTGTTTTAAAAAATTGGGAATTGGAGGAGTTCCTTGTTGCTTTGATGTAATCAACATCTGTCAACAGATGAATTTGCTTTTGTTTAGTTTCAAGGGCTCTTGTCCTTTAGCTTTGCCCAATCAGTATCTGCTTCAGCCTGGGGCATTCCCTAGTAGTGCATGTGGTTTTTTTTCCCTCAGCAAATGCATAGGTTATTTCTTGTGAAATGTGAGCTTCTCTTCTGCTTTATAGTTGCCTTGAGATGGGAAGGAACCTTCAATCTTTCTCATTTATTTTGAAACATACACCTTAGTACTAGATTATAAAAGTCAATAAAAGAGTTATATCAAGTGATGCAGACTATTTAATTTTTCTTTAGCAACATTTGTACAAGTTATGAAACATGTCAAGCAATCAGTGTTTTAGGTCAAGAAATAGAAGGCATGGATGCATTTGCAGTGTTCTCATGGACTTGAAGCACACAGCGCTGTAAGAGCCTGTGCTCCTACTCTGAGTAATTGGTTGGAGTTCATGAAGTGTGATCTTTCTGTGGGTCTAAATCGGCACCCCGAAAATATATTCCTATGCTATAGTCCCTTCTGAGCTTACTGTAGGAGGCAACATTTTTAAACAGTTAAAAATGTATCAGATTGCTGTCACAAAGTAAATTGGTTTTTTTTCTTGTTAAAGTTAATATATTATTAAGCAAATCATTTGGTTTAAAATTAAAATCATCAATGAATGTAAGAACCATATTTGAAAATGAATTAGCAAAACATTGTTGTTTTTCTCTCTTGGTAATCATAAATCATTTAAATCTGGCAGGCATTCCTCTCTTCATCCAAAATAATTGCCTCCATTTGTAAAATCAATTAGATGTTAACATGCTATAAATAATAGTTTTGTTACTAGACTTTGGCATTTACTGATCATTATGAAAAAATATATTCAGTAAGACATTTTACAGGGTGTCTTTTAAATCACATATTATCTCTGGTTGACATTGTTAGCTAATGTAAAGTAGTGCCAAGCTACATTATTGTGTTGTTTTCTACCCGGATATTTGATATCTCTGCAGTGTAATGTAACTGAGGATTGATGGCACACTGCAGGGTGAAAGTGCTTCCCTGGAAACATACAATGAAAAATATATGTGTTGGTTGTCCAAACTTGAGTACAAATGTACTTTGTTCAGTTTTACAACTGCTTAAAATAATAAGCATTTTAAATGTCTCTTTGAAAGTTCATTCAGACCTCTCCCTTAAAAATACTTGTTGACCAAAAGAAAACTCACATTTTCAGGGATAAAATCAGCTTAATTAAGGGTCATTAGTAAAGGCGCACATGAAAACCCAGGGCTCAGTGGGTGAAATGGAAGCATTTCATTATGTGGTATACGATGCATGAGCAGATAACAATTAAAATGGACCCTGAGTAAGAGGCCAATAAATATAGGGCATGTTGCGTGCAGCAACATTCGTTATTTAAAATGCATTCCTCCCGGCCGGGCACAGTGGCTCACACCTGTAATCCCAGCACTTTGGGAGGCCGAGGTGGGCAGATCACGAGGTCAGGAAATCGAGACCATCCTGGCCAACATGGTGAAACCCATCTCTACTAAAAATACAAAAATTAGCTGGGCGTGGTGGTGGGCGCCTGTAATCCCAGCTACTCAGGAGGCTGAGGCAGGAGAATGACTTGAACCCGGGAGGCAGAGGTTGCAGTGAGCTGAGATCGCGCCACTGCACTCTAGTCTGGTGACAGAGCAAGAAGACTCGGTCTCAAAATAAATAAATAAATAAATAAATAAATAAATAAATAAATAAAATGTGTTCCTCCCTCCATCATACTTGAATTCTATAATCCTACCTTCAGACTTAACCTATAAAGGAAAATAAAATGCAGCTTTTAGAAATGGATGTTATTACTGAATATGAAAATATTTAAAGCCATAACCTAGATTTACATTCCAAATACAAATTTTAAATATGAAAAAATGTGCTGCAGGATCCAGAGGACATAGAGCAATTTCAAGAGATGTTCAGGCTGCACAGCGTGCTCTTCCATGGAGTGCAGGAAGCAGTTGCCTATAATTTTCAGCATTCAACTCAGACTAGGTGCTGATAGAATTTTTGTAACACTAAAAATAATTTTGATTATTACCTTTGATAACAGTAAATATTCTAGTATTCATAACAAATAACATGTAGATGTACTGCCTAAGAAAACCCTATATAGAGTTGCTGTTAGGCCATCAACAGTAACAATACCACAGTCATCTCTTGCAAGATCAAATTAGTACAAAGCAACTCCTCGCTGTTCTGGGCTCTCCTACTCCCCTGAGGTTTCTGGTGATTTCCCACTGGTGTCTCTAAAAACATCAGATTAGTCCACTTTCCCCTTGTAGTAATTAGTACACACCTGAGTCTTGTTTCCCCAAATAGCTTTACGAAAACACGGTGTGCAGTGAATCCTGAATGAATGTTAGTGTGTGGGAGATGGAGGGACCATTTCTATCTCTGAAGATGGTCATCATGCATCAAATTTGCTGTAACATTGGTGGTAGCAATTTGGAAATTAGATGTAGTTATAAGGTATCAGCAGTGCTTTTGTCAAGAAACGAATTATATTGGAAATTCAAGAGACCATTTCTACATTGATCTACATTAGTTACTATAGTTCGGGTATCCTTTCTGTGACCCTGAATATAATGGATACTGGGGATTTTAATTTTGCTCACTCTGCATTTAGAAAATTTACTACTTATTTATATTATGATAAACAAAGTTGAGGGCCCACCCCTCTTTCTTTGCCAGGCTAGTTGGAGGACCATTATCTTCTAAAGGTACCATGACTTATGCCCATTTCTTCATTTCACCTGTGAAAACACCAGATTTTATTTCTTTTGTTTGTTTGTTTGTTGTTTTTTTTTTGAGACGGAGTCTCGCTCTGTCGCCCAGGCTGGAGTGCAGTGGCACAATCTCGGCTCACTGCAAGTTCTGCCTCCCGGGTTCACGCCATTCTCCTGCCTCAGCCTCTCCGAGTAGCTGGGACTACAGGCGCCCACCACCACACCCGGCTAATTTTTTGTATTTTTTTAGTAGAGACGGGGTTTCACCATGGTCTCAATTTCCTGACCTCGTGATCCGCCCGCCTCGGCCTCCCAAAGTGCTGGGATTACAAGCGTGAGCCACCGCGCCCGGCCACCAGATTTTATTTCTAATAAAAAGATGGAATCATTTGTAATGAGTAGTTAGTGGAATAAACACAGTATGGCACCTTATTATCCTGTTGCCTTGTGACAACATTTGTAAGGGTGTCTTTTATCAGATTGAAAGAAAAGAATTCGTTTCAAATACAAAAGTGTCTTATGAAAGTGAAATTGCTGAATACAGTGTAGAACCGTAATTGTCAACAGATTGGATATGTTCAGGCTGTGTTCCTGACGTTTCGAATTTTACCATCCAGTCATGTGTGAGTGTGTCTGCATCTTTTCGGCAGTGAGGCTGTCATTTGGCAGGACAGGTACCTTGGCAACACTGTTCATCCTAAAAGTGAATGTCTCAAAAGCCTCATCCAGATATCTAGTAGAGGCCTGATGACTTCATGCTTCAAGTTTAAGTACATAGAAAAGATTCCCCCTATAATGACTGTGTACTTGAACTTGATAACACTGATAAAGATGATCTTTTGTGTAATCAATCACATTGAAAAAAATCTTCATGAGTCCTAAAATTGATCAGAGGCTACATCTTCCCATTGCCTGGGATGTAGCGTGACAATCATGGTGCTGAATGAAGGCACACATTTCAGAGCTGAAGGGACCTCAAAGATTGAGAAGCCCAACTCTCTCATTTTACTGAGCTTCTGCATCTCACAGGGTAATGTCTTTGAAGTACTCAGCACCGAGCTTGGCACCAGTAAGCTCTTGGTCAGTCAGCGTCCACTGTTATTGTTATTGCTCAAGATCACATAGCTCTTAGCAGGACCAGGAGTAGAACTTTCTGTCCAATACTGTGCCACTTTGGTTCTTTTTTCATCATGCATAGCACTGTCTGATGTAATCAAATGCATTTGTTGGTTTGCCTATGTCTGCCTCCCACTACAAGGGTGTAAGCTCCCTGGGAGTAGGGACCTTGTCACCTCGTTCACCACTGAATTCTCTAATCCAGAGCATGGCACATGCAATAAGTTCATTAAGTAGTTGTTGAATGAATGAAGGCATTTAGAGACCCCACAGGTAAACATGTTGAAGAATGGAGAAGGAAAAGGAAAAGAAAGGAGCATTTATGGAGCACCTATTTTTTAAAAGATGGTTTACCTATTTATGTTATCTCAGCAAATGCTCACATCAGCTCATGGTAGAGAGAGCACTACTACTCCCATTTAATAGTGAAGAAAATGAGTCTCAGTAGTTTTGGTAACTCACACCTATTTGACTTCCAAGCTCATGCTGTTGTCACTACCATAGTGCCTCCCAACTGGATCATTTCTAAGAATTTTCATGAAAAGTGTCTTCATTCTAAATGCTAACTAGTTACATGATATTTACATTTTTCATGATAAAAAAAACTGACCTTGAAATCCAGTCCCTGAAAGAATGCATTATGTAACAAAACACACTAGTGAATAGAACTCATAGAGCCCCTGCACACTGCTGGGAGGCAACTGGAATGGCAGACACAGCCCTGGATTTAGACTTAGAGGATTAAGCTTGGGGCCTGGTCATTGATTACCAGACGTGTGAGCCTTAGTTCCTCATCTATAAAGCAGTGATGTTAACAGCTACCTGCCTAATGACAGAGCTGGTAAGAGGTAATGGATGTAGAGCACCTAGCACTGAGCTTAATCTAAGTGTCCATTAAATTTTAACCACTGTTATTATTACTATTTATATTAGCATTATCATTATTAATAGTAATTATAATACTTTCCTCAGAAGAGAAACACTTGTGAGTTTGTGTCTTGTATGTGGTCCTGCCTAGCAATGCAATTAGGGAGGTGTAATCATACATTGAGTCCACCTGAATCTTTCCAAATTTTCCATTTCATATCCACAGACTGTCCAACTAATAGTTCTGGCAGCCACCTCCCCAAAGCGTGTGTTTGGTCAGCAAAGGCAGCTTGGCTTAAGGTAGCGGGTGTATTAGGCCAACCCATCACCACTTTCGGAAAAAGAACTTAATAGTAGTAGTAACAATAGTTTTGTGAGGCCTTTTAAATTTTCTGAGTATGTCCCTGTGTTTTAGCTCCTGTTTTTTCTCATGCCTGTGAGAGAAGTAATATATTTTGTAGAGGCAACTTAGCCTGCTTTCCCTCTCAGCTTTGGCACTTACTGCATGTTCCTTTGTGTGCCTCAGTATCTTCAACTGTGACATGGAGTAATAACAGTTCACAATTCATACAGTTTCTGTGAAGATTAATGAGCTAACATATGTAAAGTGCCTAGTACAGTAATTGAGACATAATAAGTGTTCAGTATTAGAAACTATGCTGGAGGCCATGTTTTCTTTCCCATTTTATTTTTTATGCAGTCTTTTTTTTTTTTTTTTTTTTTTGAGACAGGATCTTACTCTGTTGCCCAGGCTGGAGTGCAGTGGTGTGATCATAGCTCAGTGCATAGCTCAGTGATCATAGCTCCAGGGCTCAAGTGATTCTCCTGCCTCAGCCTCCTGAGTAGCTGGACTCCTGAGTAGCTGGACTGACTCCTGAGTAGCTGGACTGACTCCTGAGCAGCTGAACTCCTGAGTAGCTGGACTACAGTAGCTGGTGGCCCAAGCCACCACATCTGGCTAATTCTTTTGTTTTTTGTAGAGATGGGATCTCACGATCCTCCCACCTCAGCCTCCCAAAGCACTGGGATTACAGATTTTTATGTATTCTTGAAAGAACTATTATTTATTGGGTATCTTCTAAATACAAGACACTTTCACGTTTCTTATTTCAATTCTCACCTGAAACTGAAATGAAGAAACTTGTGCAGGGCCACACAGCTAATAAGTGGTAGAGCTGAAACAAAAGTTCAGGCTTCTGCCTTCCAACTGTCTGCTTTTCCTAGGACACTACCCTGTCCCTCATATATCAGTTGACAATACTAGAGTTGATGATATTGTCACTAGGGAAATATTATACTTTAAAAGCTTTACGGAATACGCACCTGCCTCTATCAAGCAACTTTTTTTTTTTTTTTAGAGAGACAGGAGTCTTGCTTTGTTGCCCAAGCTGGTCTCAGACTCCTGGGTTTAAGCAATCCCACATCAGCTGCCCTCCAAAGTAGCTGGGACTACATGTATGTGCCACTGTACCTGAGTTTTGCAACTTCTTTTTTTTTTTTTTTTTTTTTTTTTTTTTTTTTTTTTTTTTGAGACGGAGTCTTGCTCTGTCCCCCAGGCTGGAGTGCAGTGGCGCAATCTTGGCTCACTGCAAGCTCTGCCTCCCGGGTTCACGCCATTCTCCTGCCTCAGCCTCCTGAGTAGCTAGGACCACAGGCGCCCGCCAACACGCCCGGCTAATTTTTTTTTTTGTATTTTTAGTAGAGACGGGGTTTCACCGTGTTAGCCAGGATGGTCTCGATCTCCTGACCTCGTGATCCGCCCGCCTCGGCCTCCCAAAGTGCTGGGATTACAGGTTTGAGCCACCGCGCCCGGCCTGCAACTTCTTTTTAAAGAAATGATATTACTGACATTTTGTCTAGTGCTTGAAATTGTTTAAAATAGTACCAAAAACACCTCTATAAGTTAGATTCAACAATATTGCAATACACTTTAAGGAGGGACATAATTGAGTGAAACCTGTCACCCTGAATCGCTGACCATTGCGGTTTGTTTGCATCAGTGCCTTTCCCCAAGTCAATTAGAGATCCAGAGTTTTGAAGTCAGTACTTACCTGCAATTCACGTTTTCATTATGTTTCACAGCTGAAATGTTACTCTAGGCCAGTTGTTCTTAAGCTTCGTGTGCGTCAGGATTACTATGAGGGCTGGTTAAGGCACAGATTGCCCGCCTTCATCACCAGTTTCTATGTTTGTAGATCGATACAGGGCCCAAGAATTTGCATCTTTTTCTTTCTTTCTTTTTTTTTTTTGAGATGGAGTCTTGCTCTGTCACCCAGGCTGGAGTTCAGTGGTGTGATCTTGGTTCACTGCAACCTCTGCCTCCCGGGTTCGAGCAATTCTCCTGCCTCAGCCTCCCGAGTAGCTGGGATTACAGGCGTGCACCACCGTGCCCGGCTAATTTTTGTATTTTTAGTAGAGACAAGGTGTGGGATTACAGGTGTGAGCCACCACACCCAGCCTTGCATCTTTTTTCTATGTGACGTTATACTGCTGGTCTGTGAACCTCATTTTGAGGACTACTGCTCTAGACCAGGATTCAGCAAACGTCTCCTGTAGAGGGCCAAAGAGTACATTTTTTAGGTTCTGTGGAACATGTGTTCACAACTACTCAACTACCACTGTAGCTCAAAATCCTCCATAGACATTTGTAAGCAAATGAGGGTAGCTATGGTCCAATGAACCTTTTATTTATGAGCACCAAGATTTGAATTTCATGTATTACAAAATATTGGGTTAAAAAGTTGTTTCAACCATTTATAAATGTAAAAACCATTTTTAGGTTTTGTGCTGTGTAAATACAGTCAGCAGTCCAGATTTGGCCCCTGGGCTGTAGTTTTCTGACCCCTGCCATGTAGTTGTGGCCTGTTGGGGACTTTTAAAACTATCGTTCTGGCCAGGCGCGGTGGCTACGCCCGTAATCCCAGCCTTTGGGAGGCCGAGGCGGGCAGATCACGAGGTCAGGAGACTGAGACCAGCATGGCCAACATGGTGAAACCCTATCTCTACTAAAAATACAAAAAAATTAGCTGGGCGGGCCTGGTGGTGCGCGCCTGCAGCCCCAGCTACTCTGGAGGCTGAGGCAGGAGAATTGCTTGGACCTGGGAGGTGGACGTTGCAGTGAGCCAAGATCGCGCCACTGTACTCCAGCCTGGGCGACAGAGTGAGACTCCGTCTCAAAAAAAAAAAACAAAAAACAACAAACAAAAAAAAGATTGTTCTAAATATGAAAGTAATAAAATAAAATGAATCAAAATATCTTCCTGGCTGGATGCAGTAGCTCACGCCTGTAACCTCAACACTTTGGGAGGCTGAGGTCGGAGGGTCGCTTGAGCCCAGGAGTTTAAAACCAGCCTGGGCCACACAGCAGGACCCCGTCTCTACAAAAAATACAAAAACTAGCCAGTCATGGTAGCATGTGCCTGTGGTTCCAGCTACTCAAGAGGCTGAAGTGGGAGGATTCCTTGAGCCTGGGAATCCAAGGCTGCAGTGAACCATGATCGCACCACTGTGCCTTAGCGTGGGAGACAGAGCAAGACCCTGTCTCAAAAAAAAAAAAAAAACAGTCTTCCTCTCTACCTCTAGCCCCAACCACATGCCACAGAAAGAGCCACTGTTTACAAATATCAATTTCCAGAAATTTTATGGGCATGTGCAAGCTTATATAAATGTATAAGCTCCTTTTACATTAATGGGCTTTTTATATGTATTTGTTAAGCATTCACTTTTTTCCTAACAGTGTATTGTGACCTCTTTCCATATCAACACATAAAGATGATGATTTAGCCTATTCCTTTTAATAGCTCCAGAATTTTCTGTAAGTATACCATAATATATTTAATCAGTCCCCTACTGGTATTTCCTATTTGGAAACATTTGAGTTGTTTCCCACTTTTTTCTACCGCAAATAATGCTGCCATGAGGGTACATCTTCATTCATCCATCATTGCATAGTGTCTGCAGGATAAAGTCCTAGGAGATGAACTGCTGAGTCAAAGGATATTTAAAATTTTGATAGATATTTCTAAATTCCTGTTGTGAGTACTTTGAACCCTATATTCATTTTCTTTCAGTGTTATACTTACATTTTTGCTATTTAGTCTTTATCTGACTTGAACATTCATCACAATGAATTTCAGTATAATGCCTCACTGCACGTGAACTTAACACAGAGTAGTAATCCTATGGAGGGCAAAAAGTGCAGCTGGCAATTTGTCCGTGATTCTTGAAAGGAAAACGGCTTTACAGTGTATAAAGCCATCAAAACAGTGCCCTGAATCTAGGGTCGTCTTGGACATTGCCACATAAGGTATCACAGCAGAAACTGTTCTTTTTTCAGACCTGGTGCTTAGCAGATGTTTCTATATGTTTGTTTCCCGTTAGAGTTTTCTATTGTCACGCATTTATATAAACATAGTATTAGCTAATAAATACGCTGTGTTGCTATTGTACTAGAGCTCAGAATACCACTGCTTTCCTTTCTATTTGGGGCTTTTCCTTTTTCAGTCAGTAAGGTATTAGAATAATGATTTAATAGACAACACCACAACATCTTAAAGTGGAGGACTGTGTTAGGTTGGTTTTTTACTTAAAATATGTCTGTTTCTGCTCACAGGTTCTCATAGAATTTTCTCTTCACCACTCAATCATATCTACTTACACAAGCAGTCAAGCAGTCAACAAAGAAGAAATTTCTTTTTTCGGAGACAAAGAGATATTTCACACAGTATAGTTTTGCCGGCTGCAGTTTCTTCAGCTCATCCAGTTCCTAAGGTACTGTATTGCCTATTATCTCCTGCTTTTTCCAGCCAAGATAAAAGTTGACTGCAGAAGTGATCAAATATTTTTGCACCTTTGATTTCTGAGCCATTTGGGTTTTAATTTTCAAACTAGGTTTGTGATCTAAAACTGTGATTTGAGAAGTTTTAATATCCTGCAGTTCTATGGCATTAATTTTTTAAAACAAAGCTCTAAGCTTTCAATTGCTTAGTGTATTTAGAATTAAAATTTTTAACATGAAATTTTCTATATTAAATTTCTAACATGAAGATAAAACTATATGTGTGTAGTTTTCTAACTGTTTTAGAGAAAAAAATTGACTATAAAATTGTGATGATTCAAAAGAGATTACTTAAAACTAACATACTAGATTTTTTTAAGCCTGTTCTTATATTTTCCTTGTTATTGATGCTGGTGTCTTTGAATTGTCTTTTAGACTAAATTAAATAAAATATGTCTCAGAGCAGTCTTGGCTTTTTTTTTTTTTTTCAGAGATTGCAATTCTGTGGAAAGGCAATCTATCCATTTTTCGAAATGCAGTATAAAGGGAGTGTGCGAGTGAGCCCTTTAGGAAGAAGGAGAATTGCTAAAGAAATATAGATTGGTCACAAAAATCATCTGCTTTCTCCCTTTTATGAACTTTGTTTACAGCGAGCCCATATTTAGTATGTTATACTTCTGAAGGTGAGTGGCCCACTTTTATGGCAAAGGCCAGTGACACAGAAGGGCCACCAGGATGTATCCCCTGGCCTGGCCATCACAGTGAGAGTGAGAATTTGGTATTAGTCACAAAATTGACACTTTTTTCCTTAGAAGAAAAGAAAAAGAAATCTCTGGTGAGGTGAATTGTATTGTTTTAGCCATTTCAGTCAATTTCAGCGTGACAGCCCAACAGCCCTTCTGCCTGCAAGTTATAACCTTGCCAGATCACAGAGCAGAGTAGAGACAAGAACACAGGCTCTTTGGGGGAGACCTGGTGAGCATTTGTGGGCATTGGTGGTGTAGCTGTGGGAGAGTAGATGTTCGTCCGGAGCTCAGCTGTGGCAAATCAGGCAGTTGTGTTACCTGTATCAGAAAACCCATCTGAACAGGGGAGCAAGTGAAGACCTATAACTCCTGCAGGACAGGCTTCACAAAGAGGAGAGCCCTAACCTCAGCCCTTCCAGAGCTGCTGCGATGTTTCAATTGAAGAGTGTTATCTCCCTCAGCTTCCTGTCCCAAACTGCTGTGGAGCCTTACTGTGGACTGTCCAACAATGCTTATAGTTCGTGATGCATTATAAACTATAAATAGTTTATAAAGAGCTGTGCAAAACCTTGGGACTGAAAGAAGCTTTGTGTGTAAGATGGTATTTATTTCCTGAATACTGCCCATGGTGGAGAATGGTCTGCAAAAGTGATCAGGGTTTCACGTCTTGAGTTTTGGGGTGGCTTTTTGTTTACTCTTGACAAATAATGGAAATGTTCTAAGTAATTTTTATGTACTTGAAGAATAAAACTTGTTTCATTTTATTCTGGCGTCTCAGTGTAAGTATGGTTGCAAAATGTAAGAAAAGTGTATATGTAATAGGCTTTAGGGAACTTGACAGTCAGCCTTTTTACATATATTCATTTGGAGAGGGTGTTGGGAGCTATCCTTTGCATAAATTATATTTTTGTGTTAAGAAGATGAAAGTGCTCTTAATTAACCATTTGGTGAATTGGAAGCTTGGTGCTATTTTTCATCAATGGTGAATATGCTTCTAACTGGGTTGGGAGGAGGAAAAAGAGAAAATTACTGTTTGTTTTGACCAGAAGTCTACTTCAGTCCAGTTTGACTCAAAGCATGGTAAGGTTAACAGACCATCCAGAGGCAGCACTAACAGGCAATGTTAAGTTCAAAAGGGCAGGGGAAGGAACTGGGGGCAGCCTGGAGGGTCTGTTGTGCTGGCTTCGGAGGTCGGTGCTCCCGCAGGAAGGGCAGAGCTCCATGAAGCAGGAGGCTGTGTCTGAAAAAATGATCCCATTGTCGTGCGCTGGGTTCTGATCTTCGTTTTCAACCCTTTTTCCTCAAGGACATAAAGAAGCCAGACTATGTGACGACAGGCATTGTACCAGACTGGGGAGACAGCATAGAAGTTAAGAATGAAGATCAGATTCAAGGGCTTCGTGAGGCTTGTCAGCTGGCCCGCCACGTCCTCCTCTTGGCTGGGAAGAGTTTAAAGGTGGCGTCTCAGCAAGCCTCAGAACGAACTACATAAGGGGCAACAAACACTCCTCTTTTTTTCCTTCTCCTTAACTCTTCTTTTAGGTTGACATCTAATTTGTTTTAAAAATTTATTTGTTTTAAATTAATTTGTTTTTAAATATTAAGTAAAGCCTTGGGATGGGGAAAAGGAATTTTATTATTTTATGTGTTTATTCAAGAAGTAATTTAAAATCCAAATTCGATTTTAACTAGCAGAATTCTAGAGATACTTTGGTCTCAGTCAACCTATCCAAGTTGATCAATGGCAGACAGCTTTGATTTTTGCCCCCCTCCTCCTGCCTGTAGTTTCAGCTTTTACTCCCCACATTATTTCTGTGTGCCTGAAGATTTGCTCTACCTTGTCCTTTGTCTCCTATTTTCTTGCTTGCCCTGCAAAGAAAGACCAGATCACATACACAAAGCTGTAGGTAATATAGCAATGCAATTATATACAACTTCCTACTACAAGATTTAGTTCTTTTAGGCCAGGCGCAGTGGCTCACGCCTGTGGATCGTTTGAGGTCAGGAGTTCGAACCAGCCTGGCCAACATGGTGAAACCCCGCCTCTACTAAAAATACAAAAATTAGCCGGGCGTGGTGGTGGGCACCTGTAGTCCCAGCTACTTGGGAGGCTGAGGCAGGAGAATCACTTGAACCCAGGAGGTGGAGGTTGCAGTGAGCCAAGATCATGCTACTGCACTCCAGTCTGGGCAACAGAGTGAGACTCCATCTCAAAAAAAAAAAAAAAAAAAAAAATTAGTTCTTTCATTTAGTTCTTTCATAATAATCTGAAGCACCCTTCTATATAAAAGGATTATAAAAGAAAAATATGAGCCTATTTTCTGCCAAAAGGTGGGCAGAATTTAGGAAGTGAGACTCAAAGATAAAATCACTCACAGTATCTTCTGTGTAATAAACTTACAACACGGCTAAACATAATATATATATACAAAATGAAGAAAATTATTAAAGAAATGGTTAATTTTTAATAAAAGATTTTATTTTTGTTTCAGAATTTTATTTATGTTTATGGAGTTTATGGAAATAGTCTTCATATACTTATAAAACTCAATTTCAGTTTTCTTTTAGTTTGGGAGCAATTTAGTTTGGAATACCTTTAGTAAGGAAAAAATATTTTTAAAAGTACATTTATTTATTTAGACATGAAAGAAATCAAGATTACTTAAAATCAAATCTCTATAAACTGTATTAGACTCACTCTTTTAAATATCAACCATACTCTCTATGCCATTGCTGCAAAACCCCTGTAATGTTTTACTGAGATAAAAAGATGCCAGTTGACCTACTTTTCAAGCTTTTCAAGGTTCAACTGATGAACCTTTTGAGCATTTATTCATATGCGCTGGGTAGCCCAGGGCACCAACCATTGAGAAAGAGGAAGGAATTGCCGAAGAACATAATTTTGAAATCCTCAGGCCAAAAGGGAGTTATGTCATTTAATGACTCACAAATGATTTAGAGGATCATAGGGTTTTAACATTTCTATTTCCTAATGGTCCATAACACCATCATGTGCCCAAATGATTGTCTACAAGGCACAGTTGAGGATTCTAACACTAATCATAATTAATTCAAATGTTGTACCATAAGTTTATCATAGTAAATTTATACAGTCTTACATGGAAGTACTGTTGCTATAGCATAATTGATAAATACAAGAAATGTCTTCAATTGTTGCTGCACAATTTCTTTATTTAACATTTTAGGTTGACATGACAACTGAAGAGATAGATGCTCTTGTTCATCGGGAAATCATCAGTCATAATGCCTATCCCTCACCTCTAGGCTATGGAGGTTTTCCAAAATCTGTTTGTACCTCTGTAAACAACGTGCTCTGTCATGGTATTCCTGACAGGTATTCAGTTCTTAATAACATATTGTTCCTTTGGAAACTAAAACATGAAGCTAAGATCTGTAACATATGTTGAAAGACACTATCATTCAATTGAAACTCACCGGTAAAATTCTGAAATTGATTATGATAAAACAGAAATTTTGAAGTATTTTACTTCTAAATGGATACACCACCACCATTTAATGTTTGTTAAAGCAGTGCATAATCTAAATGGGGTTGTGCATTACATATGTCTTTTACTTCTTAGATTTTAATCATACAAGTGGTAAAAATCCAAATGTGGCAAATTTTTCTTATCAACTCTTGTTTTGGTTCTTGGCAAAATTAAGGTAACAAATTAAGTGCATATTTTGAAATAAGTTAAAGATTAGATTTAGTTATCCCATGTAGTCCTCCTTCACTCCACATTATCATTGCATCCCATTGGGTTTGTGATAATAGTCATTAAGTATTTATTTTTATTTTCCTTTTATTGAGATCTGTCTATCACCATTTTTTTTCTGTTTACATTTTAGTCGACCTCTTCAGGATGGAGATATTATCAACATTGATGTCACAGTGAGTAAATCATATAAAAAATCGTCTTTGATCAACTTCAGAATTGCTGGTAGCAACAGGAAGAGTGGATTGAAAATGTGAACTGCACCAGTGGAAGTGCTGTTTACTTCTAGACCCAGACGCAAGCAGCTGGTTTCCTTTTTTGTCTTTAACTCTGTGTTTATTCCAAGTAAACCCAGGCCTGACTTGAATTTAGGGCTGCAATCAGATGCACTGAGATCAATGTTGGCCTAAGTGAAATGTCAACCCAATCCTGCTATGTGTCATGTTTTTGAGAAGGTGTAATTGTTATTGATCCACTGTGTAGTTAACGCAGAGCACCACAGCACTGGGCAGCTGCTGAAGCTAGATATGTATGAGATGAGCTAACACGAAGAAAGCCAGCATTTTTCCTTCACTCTGCCAAGATTGATCTTCCTCTTCCTGCTGATTTTGAGTGGGGCCTGTCATTATCTTACTCTGTCATTAGGGGCTACATTGGCCTGTGTATGTCAGTCTATTTGGACAGCAACTCTTTTGCTAGCAGTGTTCCCTAGATTTATTAAAATCCCTGAAGGTAACGTCGAGTTCCATTTCTGGTATAGAGAGCCTTGTGCTCTAAGTAAGCAGAGTGGTTTTTTTGTCTGAACTTAAGTTTTCACCAAATGGTTAATAGCCTTTCTTTTAAGTAACAAGCCTAAGTAATTTAACATAGGGACTTCAAATTGTACAAGGTGTAGCTTTTTCTCATTTTCTTAGCCTTTTACTATTCTCAGACTTGGATTATATGTGCTTTTACATTTCTTTTTATTAAGGAATTTTGTAATGATACCTTTGGATTATGTAGATTATAAATAAATTCTGTACATCTGATGATTAACAAATACATTTTAAATAAATAAACAAAATTTAAACATCTTAGGAGAACTAGTTGAAATGACAACATTCAAGGAATACAGTTTCTATTAATAAGGAAGTGTTTTTAAGAATAGTATCTAGACCATGAAACTTAAGTAGGCGTGGGAATGAGATAAAAATAGGAATCCAGTGGTGGAATTCAGTCTGATTTTTAGTTGTTTAAGTTAACTCAACCTTTTTCTTCATATCAATCATATGAGGAGATAGCCAACAATTCTTTTATTGCTGATGCTATTTCCTGTATCATTTTGTCCTACTTAAAATGCTTGAACACTTGCACCACATACATCCTGTTGGTATCTTTCCAACTCAGAATCATGTGGAAGGAGGTATTTTATGAAGTATACCTAAAATAAAGTATTTTTCATGAGACACTTTTATTTTGGATTGTACCTGATTTTAGGGTTTTACATCTGTTATCTAGTCACCCTATCATGAAATGTTACCATTTTAATGTTTTGAATGAAATCAGCTACTCTTTCCTACTGTTTCCAGTGTGTCCAAAGAAAATACTCTATTCCTTTTCTAAGTTTCCTGAATACTTAATAAACAGTTTTGTATTTAACATTCAAATTACTTCACAGTTGTAAAACTTATAAAGCAAAGTGAAATATTTCCAAGCGTCTAGAAATGTGAAGGAATCTAGGAAACATATAGGTCCATATCTTAACAAATTATATTTCTTATAAAATATTTTATTAAGTGAAGGACTCCATTATCAGATCCTATATTTCTATCAGAAAATACTCATTGCATCTTAGAATTATTTACATCTAGTATACATTACAAGAAATTAGATTTCCTTCCCGCCTTTAAAACTGAAAAATGTTTTTCTTAAAGACAATGCGATGTCCTTAGTAGTTGCTCAATAAATATTTGTTAAATGAAGTACAAGGGCCAGACGTAGTGGCTCATGCCTGAAATCCCAGTACTTTGGGAGGCCAAGGCGGGCAGATCACCTGAGGTCAAGAGTTCAAGACCAGCCTGGCCAACATAGTGAAACCCCATCTCTACTAAAAATACTAAAAATATAAAAATTAGCCCTGTATGGGGGCAGGAGCCTTTAATCCCAGCTACTTAGGAGGCTGAGGCAGGGAGAATTGCTTGAACCTGGGAGGCAGAGGTTGCAGTGAGCTGAGATCGCGCCCCTGCACTCCAGCCTGGGTGACAGAGCAAGACTGTCTCAAAAAATAAATAAATAAATAAATGAAGTACAAGATAAGACTAGTTTGTGGGTATAAGTAGAAATTGTAGATGACTGCCACAGACTTTCAAAAGTATTGTATTTCTGTATATAGTGAATCTTTTAAGTAGTCTTTTTTTTTTTTCAGACGGAGTTTCCCTCTGTTGCCCAGGCTGGAGTGCAATGGCAGGATCTCAGCTCACTGCAAACTCCACCTTAAGGGTTCAAGTGATTCTCCTGCCTCAGCCTCCCGAGCAACTGAGACTACAGGTATGCGCCACCAAGCCCAGCTAATTTTTGTGTTTTAAGTAGAGGCTGGGTTTACCATGCTGGCCAGGCTGGTCTTGAACTCCTGACCTCAAGTGATCCGCCCACCTCTGCCTCCCAAAGTGCTGGAATTATGGGTGTGAGCCACCGCACTGGTCTCAAATAGTCATTTTGATGTTCTTTCCTTCCTTCCTTCCTTCCTTCCTTCCTTCCTTCCTTCCTTCCTCCCTCCCTCCCTCCCTTCCTCCCTTCCTTTCTTTTTCTTTTTCTTTTTCTTTCTTTCATTTTCTTTTTTTTCTTTTTCAGAGATAGGGTCTTGCTCTGTCACTCAGGATGCAGTGCAGTGGTGCCATCATGGCTTACTGTAACCTTGAACTCCTGGGCTCAAGCGATCCTTCTACCTTAGCCTCCCAAGTAGCTAGAACTACAGGCGTGTGCCACCACACCTGGTTAATTTTTTAATTTTGTAGAGATGGGGTTTCACTATGTTTCCCAAGCTGATTTTAAACTCCTGGTCTCACACAATCCTCCCAAAGGATTGCAGGTGTGAGCTACTGCACCCAGCCTCAAGTAATCATTTTCAAAGCTAGGAAAAAGTAATATGAAAAGATGAATAAAGATTTTTTAAAATAGTACATTTTTACTTAAAAAGCAGTTATATAAACATTCATTTATACATTTTCTTGACTACGCCTATATTAGCAAATTTTATATTCTTGTATTTTGAATGAAATAGTATTTTGTATTTTGAAATAGTATTCTTGTATTTTGAATGAAATACAAGAATATAAAAATTTGAATTTTTGAATGAAATCAACTCTTCCCTACTGTTTCCAATGTGTCCAAAGAGAATACTCTATTCCTTTTCTAAGTTTCCTGAAGACTTTTAATAGTTTCATTATTAACATTTGAACTATTTCAAAACTGTAAAACCTATGAAGCAAAGTGAAATACTGCCAAGTGTATAAAATAAAAACTCATACTTTCCTGGATTGCAAAGGACTGTAAGTGGGAGTAAATGTATAAAACACTATTCTGTTGCAAGGTAATTAAGATAATTTGATATAGTAGAGAAAACACTCGATTAGAAGCCAGTGATCCATCATATTAACCTGAATCTACCTCTATATGCTGCCACCAACCTTAAACAAGTTACTTATCTGTGCCTCAGTTTCCTGAATTATAAACTGAAGAAATAATAAAGACCTTTCTTTCTTCCTTCACAGAACATGAGAGCATGTTTTAAGAAATGCAGAGTAGTATACAGATTTAAGACATTAATTCAGTATCACAACAGACTGAAAGCTCAGAGAAACATCTTTTTTATAACAGTTTCTACATTCTACCTTATGAGCAAGAGAAATGTGAAAAATAATTAGATAGGAAAAATTTATGCAAAGTAGCAAATTCCATGCTACATCAAAGGATCAGTATCCAAACAAGTCGCCTCTGCCTTTTATATTTACTATAGTGCTTGGTTATCATTGATTTATAATGAATCTGGTATCTTTCAAGATCCTACTTGGCTTCTGAATCACTGAAGACTGATAAAATTATACTTTCTGTAATTGTGCTTTTAAGCTTGTTTTATTATATTCTAATTCTTTAGATATCCATATATAGTGCTTTCTGTTAACATTCGGCTATCTGGAACATTTGATTAAGATTTCACTTCTAGACATAGGATTTTTCTGTAACACATTTCATTCCTATATGGAACCACTTCAATTCTTAGAACTAAATTCTATTTCTTTGTTATAATACAGACATGTCTATCTTACTTCTTCTTGTCATTATATATCACTTCAAATGTAGAACTGGTAAATACAAGATCAAGTAAGTCTTCATGACATTGAAGAAACTTTTCACTATGTTAAATACTTCTTGGTTCTCTAACCTATTGTGGTAATTGTAGATCAAGGTCTTTGGCTACTAATTTTTGCTTATATAGTTTTGTCTTCTCAGAAATAAAGTGAGGAATCAAAATATTACAGTAGTATTGATCATCATAATGCTGAAATAACCATACTAGTTATAACATAGTTGTTTTTAAATTTTGCAATATCATTGCATGGCTTCATCTTATAAATTTCTGCAAGGTTTCAATATATCTATTTCTTCTTTTTTTGATAGGCAAATAAATAATTCTGGAAGGGTAAAACACATGAGTCTACTAAATACATAAATGAATACAATGTATACTTTAGGAAAGTAGATTTTTAAACAAGGACATATTTTTAAATTTCTGCTTATGTTTAGGTCTATTACAATGGCTACCATGGAGACACCTCTGAAACATTTTTGGTGGGCAATGTGGACGAATGTGGTAAAAAGTTAGTGGAGGTTGCCAGGAGGTGTAGAGATGAAGCAATTGCAGCTTGCAGAGCAGGAGCTCCTTTCTCTGTAATTGGAAACACAATCAGGTAAGCCTTACATTGACAAGTAAAGGGAGGGTTGGCAAATGGTGCAAAGGTTATTGGTGGCTTGGTATAAAGTTGATGACATGTTTTATGATTCAGAACCATCATTTCAGTCTGATATCAGTATGTGAACTGCCAGGCTGCAATATTGTTCCTGAGTTGAAAAAAAAAAAAAAAGATTTTATAAAAGTGAATTATGCCAGGGTCAGCAAAGAAACTTATAGAAGGAGCAAGCAATATTTACATGGCTGCTTTTGTTTTAGCTTGACATACTGGTCTATAGTTTCTCTTTATTCAAAATCACACCAAATATGGAAGGGAGTACCTAAGAAGGGGATGAACATCTCAACCCTGGGATTTTTAATAAGACAGGAGAAAAACTAAATTTTATAAAGGAATGAAGTGAAATGTATTCCTGTGATATGAAGATAATAAAGTGTTAGTTCAAGCAAGCCTTACCTTTCAAATTGGTAGATTAACAAATAGCCTGAAAGGGTGATCTGTTCTTTTTTTGTCTGGTTCATTTTTCCTGTAAACTGTTGTTTATTTTTCACAGAGTATTCTATCCTTACTTTTTGAGTGTATGTGTATGTGTATTTTCTGAATTTAAGACTTTTCTTTGTAATCTGTTACCTACTTTTAGGTCTTTTTTCCCCCATAAGTGTTTTGAAGTAGTCATGCCGAATATATGTTTTCATTTTAAAGTAATGCATTCTGTTAAAGATGATCACATCAGTACCCTTTAAAGTACTGTTCTCATTAATATGAACCATTGAATACTTCCCATTTGTCTAAAGGATGGAAGGCTTAGTCACCTTGAAAAGATGCTGCCTTTTTTTCTTCGTAAGCCTTCAAATACTTTAAGAAAAAAGCCAGTAAAATATCAGTTAAATGTATTTATGGCTTTAAAAATATTGTAACAGTGTCTGAATCAAACTTTAGTAAAATCTCTTTGGGTTATATCTGAGAAGCTTTTATTGAAGACTTTGAACAAAATTGTGTTTTTGACAGTTTTAAATTATAGGCTAACTAGCCTGGGAAAAAAGGATAGTGTCTCTCTGTTCTTTCATAGGAAATGTTGAATCAGACCCCTACTGGGAAAAGAAATTTAATGCATATCTCACTATCTTACTGTCCATGAATATAATAGAAATGAATTCAAAATGCAGTTTTATTTTTGCAAATGGGATGAGTCGATAGATGCACCTCATATTTTTGAACACCTAGGGTTCAACAAATTTACTGGTGGTGCTCTTGCATTTTAACAAAATTTATTCTTCAGTAGAAGGGGGCAGAGAACACTAGATTCTTATTCAAGCATTCTATCGAGCTCTGCATTCATGGCTGTGTCTAAAGGGCATGTCAGCCTTTGATTCTCTCTGAGAGGTAATTATCCTTTTCCTGTCACGGAACAACAAATGATAGCTAACTACAGAGGCACATTTGCAGTAGTCACATTCATCAACTGCAGAAAAAAAAATTCAATTTAATTGTGCAACACAGCTGCACATGGGCTTTTGAGCATTTCTGTTGTTCTCCCTGTCTCGCTATTCCTCCCTCCAGATCTATTTTTTAAACTTTTTTTCTGGTTATTTTTTCCCCTTTTTGTCTCTTCTTCCATTTTTACTCTCTGTACTTTCTTGTTAAAGTAATTTTCCTTTGTGGCTCTCATTCTTTTTCCCCCATTGAAGGCTATGAATGTAGAAAATTATCACAATTACTCATATAATTGAGCCTCTTTGTAGCAAGTGCAACTCCAGTAGCCTTTCTCCATCATGAAAATGGTTTCATTATAGGGTTTTTCATATTCTCTGACACCATCTACACAGAGGAACAGGCGTGCAGATGAGATGTACTAGGAACAGGCTAGATCAGTAAGGTCACAGTAGGAATAATTAGCTCTGCTATGGAAAGAGCATCTAGGCCTTTTACTGCTACATAAATGTACTGTCCATGGCTTTTAGTCACAAAAAAAACTTACTAACAAATGGAGCTCCCGCCTACTACTTTGAAAAAAAGATTTGTATCAACACTACAATTTTCCATCATTAAGACTAATAACACAGAGCCTAGTATACATCAAGGGGAATAAAAAGAAAAATCTCACATTCAAGTGGCGGCTGGGTGCTGACCTTTGTTCCCTTTTTTTGTGTACGACTTAACTCTTTACAAAAAAGAGCCACACGCCACACCAACATGCAGGTGAACTCCAGCTAGTACTAGCAAAGCATAGCATTCAGTTGGAAAATCTGATAAATCTCCATGCAGGATAATGCATTTCATTACATATTCACTACATTAATTCTAGCTACATAAAAAAAAAAAGAAGAAGAAGAGTAGAATTGAAAGTGACATTGGATTTTAGCTATCTGGATACAAAGGTCAGTTTTCACAGAGTATGAATTTGCATGTACAAGCTTTTTTGAAAACCAGATCAGTCCCAACAACTGCACTTACAAAAACTATGTGGAAAATAACAGACAATGAACTTTTTACTTGTACCCTAATACATTTCATTATTTAGATGGTTTATGTCTGCCACTAGAAAGGAAACTGGCCCCGATTCTAACAAATGTTTGTTCTGATGTGTTAAAGCAGTGTTTCTGGACACCTATTATCTTGCCTTTTCTTATTCTGGCAAAATCTTAGGGGAATAAGTAAACAAACCATATTTACCTTTAAGCCAAAAGTACTTGAAATCATTACAGACCAAAGGTTTACAAACATCTTTCAACTCGGTCTTATTTATTTTAAGATATTCACCATCTTTTGCATAGCCTCTCTCTACTGATACACTAGGAAAAGAACAACAACTTGTATTAGTATTATGTTATCAAAAACCTTGAGATCTCTACAGGAAATTTTGGAATTCTCCTCTGAAATCTAAAGAAGATAATGTTTTTGAAAAAGTATCAGCTAAAATGTTTTAATGGAAAGAATTCTCTCTGTGCCCTTTTGCTTTGTGAGGAATGTCTAGTAATCTTTAGGTCATAGTGTTATTAGACTCACTGTACCTCCATTTGCTTTAAAATATTTCTAAATCTGTATAATTATCTCTAGATTATACAATCTGTACATATGAGTATATTGTGAATGTGTAGATTCATGCATCATAAATATGTGACAGTTCAATCAAAAATAATTTAAACTTGTAAATGTCATGATGAAAGTATCAATAAGTGGTTTTTAATGTTTAATTCATAACTATATGTTTTGATATTAATTTGGAACAATATAAAGCAGATTTTTAAAAAATAATCTCTTTCTATTAGATTACGCACATTTAAACAATAAGTGGCTCAGGCAAAATAAGTCATTTTAATGTCATCTGTGATGGATTTTTCTTGACAGCTACTGTAAATTACAATTATACTGCTTCTCTCTGCACATGAAAGTAAGCATTGCAATAAATTATCTTTTATTTCAATCCATCATGTCTGCTTTTCAGAAACAGAAAACCTCAAATAAAAGTTCAGCACTATTGTAAGAAAAATACAGTAATTTGTGATCTGGTTTGAAACAAAAAAAAGTACTACTTTTTTGGAAAACAGTTGTTGGCTTTCAAAAATATTACTAATTGTACTTAAACATTCCTTTTCATTAGAAGGAATCCCTGGATTTGTGCATTCCTTCATTCATAACTACTGCCTAAAATAAATATCTAGAAAGAGTAAAGAAAAATTTCATAACTTATGAAATAACATGCCATTTGAGATCATTTATTAGAGATGTGACTATTTGGAGATTAGTGCTGTTTATAGGATTAATGTAAAATTGGCAATAAATCTATTTTCATGTGCATTTTTATTTCTTTATAACAGCATGTACTTAAACATAGTACTCCTCTGCCCTCTTGGGGAATGTATTTTTAGTCAAAAAACTAGTTGAAAAGTATTAAGAAATTTAATTTACCTAGATGACATTTAAATTGAGTATAACTGCCTCATGAAAAGGAATTAAACTGAAGAAAATGGTCACAAGATGAAATTCCTTAAAAGAGGTATCTTTTTCATGTATAAACTGTAACTGCAACATGAATTGTAGTAAGACAGTATAATAGGAAAGTAAGTTCATAAACAACCTTTATGCATCCTCCTCTCCCTCTCCAAATATTCCATATAAAAGGCCTCAAATCATTAAGTGTGCTTGGGTTCATGGGCAGATGTCACACTGTCTTAAAGGATTTTTAGTTAGAGAAAATCAGAAGATCTACTACCAGGAGAATTCTTTTCAGTAGGTTTCAGCAGAGCGAAGACAGATTTTATCCGTGAAATGTCCAGGGCAAGAAAACTCTTATGCACAGAAAAGGGTTATGGCCTGCGGTGACTGGTGTTTGGGTGCTTCTGCCTGCCCTGCTGTTTCCATTTTCCCCAGCATGCCAGTCAAGAGGCGCAGACACACTCCAACTCCCCATGCCACAGTTAGGGTTACCAGTACTTTCTTTCATATTAGAGGAGTGAAATTTGCTACTACTGGTCACTTGGATTGTCTCTGTGAATTTGGATTTAAACCCTACAGTCAGGTAAATAATCTTGTGCTCCCCATTTATTTCAAAATAATAGAAAGGGAATGCTTTTAAACAGTAATTAGGAATATTAATGAGATTCTATCTGACTTAGTTCCAGTAAGTGCTAAAAACCACCTACCAATCCAAAAGGAAAATACTCTGAAAAGCAAACAGGAGTGTATACTCAGCTCCTGAGAGTCAGGCATTAAGATGTGCTCAAGCAGGGAACTGGGGGAAATTTGGCCTGTTCTTTTCCTCTTTCCACCTGGCTATGAAATCCTCTAACCTTTGCATCCATGACACATAGATTCTATGATACTCCTGGAGCCAGAAGTTCCAGCAGGACCCACAGAGTAAATTGTTGTAGGAGAATGCTCTTAGATATCTTTAGCCACCTAGTAATTGCACAGCTTCTTTTATGCAGAGGAACGAGAGGTATGATGGGGGGAGGGACCCCAAGTGTTTTTTCAGAGTGGGCTTTCTTCCTCTCCTCTCATCGGAAATTAAAATGAAGATTGCCATTGTAACACACATTTAAGATGTAGCCGTGATGCCTGCCAATCAGCCGGATCCTTTAAAAAAAAAAAAAAAACCTAGATTTTTTTTTTTTTAGAAGAGAAAATAGAATAGTTTATATTGAGTGTTCTTAGAGTCATTGAGGTTTGTTGGGATTGAACTAACATAATTTATAGGTTTAGGGAGAAACCGTTGCTGTAAAAAAAAAAAGTCTAGATTATTACCTCCTATGTAATCATCTTTCTTCCACCCTGCATTCACTCTTCATCCTCAGTGTTTATTCAGAAACTGTGTGGCACAAATAAAAACACCTTGGGAAACACCAAATAGAAATACTTGCCCACCAAAGATCCACAGAAATAACCATAAAGTACAACATAAGAGATAAAAACCTTGACTTACCATTCCTGTCCTCAACATATGTATAGCTTACCTATTTCTGCACTAACAGTTACATCAAAATTAAATCTGAATAAGAGGCTGCCCATCTGCTGGTTATAGTGACATCCTGGTCTAAGTGAAGTCTGGGGATGGTTAAAATTATTTAGAAAAGCATATAGACATGAATGGCCATAAAGATACTGGCTGAAAGCCTGTGGGTTCATGTTAAACTAAACTTAGAGTCTGTTGGAGACTCTCGTTTGAGATCTAGAAACTTAGTTCTGTTAATAATTGAAATAGTAGTCCTGTAAATCCCAATCTAGTGTTAGGGTTAGGGGCATTTTGCCCTTTGTCCACATGAAAATATAAATTCTTAATAGTATATATGTTCTTGTTTGTCTGATGCTCCCCAAAATAAACATGTTCAGCTGATTTCAAGGACTACTTTTCAATCTTGTAGACGAAGATTTTAGAGTTGGAGTCTGTGTGCTTGGTTTCAGATGGAATGTAAAACATTTGCATGTAACTAATGTAGTGCATGCAATGTACTTCTTCACATACATGTAATGAAGTAACTAATGAAGCACTAAGAATTGGGAATCACAATACTAGCTTATCTTAAGCATCCTAGTGATTAAAAAGCATTCTTTATGAATTTTGTTAATGGTGCAGGTCTTGAATGGAACTCTCAAATGATCTCACAGTTTTGGAGTGTTTCAAGAATATTGACAAAGTAGATTGAGCTTTTCATGTGAGTGTGCCTGTTGGTAAAATGTATAACGCTTTGAAATAGAGCAGAAAAAGGGAATCATAGAAGTAGAAGTCATATTTCTGTATTGTAATTTGTTTTATATTTGGTTCCCCAATCAGGAGTAATTTGTAGTCTTTTTGTGAAACCTCAAAAAAGCCAGGCAGGTTTTTATGACCTGCATTATATGCACATATATCCCGGTTATGTATGGCAATCACTATGTGTGTATACACACTCATTTGTTGTCTAAAAGTGGCTTTGTTTGAATGCGGTACAAAGGTAAATGACTCAAACGACTGTGTTAGATAGATATGTACCTTCTTTCTTCATATATCCAAAGAGAGTGGTTGCAAGCAACAGCAAAAATTAAAATTATTACAGCATAATGAAAACACATGAATGTTATTATCTGACTCTAAATATTACTGACTTTTTCAGAGAATATTTTAAAGTGACTTTGTTTTATCTTAGTATGCCTGAAAAAGTTATCTAATTTAATTAAATATTTTTTGGTCACTTTTAAAGCCACATAACTCATCAGAATGGTTTGCAAGTCTGTCCACATTTTGTGGGACATGGAATAGGATCTTATTTCCATGGACATCCAGAAATTTGGCATCATGGTAAGAAAGTTCATTTGGAGGCTGTTTCTTGATCAGAGATCAATATGTGGCAGCTTTGCCCCTGAAGCTCTTCCTCTGACTTTGAATCTGCATTATCAACCTTGTGTTTGTGTGTGTGTGTTTGTGTGCAGGGGGCAGTGGAGGGGGGGTCTGCTTCATTTTAACCGGGACATTACTGTGTTACTGGATTAGAGCCCAGCTGTTTCAATCCCAAAATAAGGTTTATTTTGCTCTCTGTCTTCTCCTGAAGGGTGCATGGCTGGAAGGCACAAGGGATATTTGTTTAGAAAAAGTTACTGAAAACAAAACGCCACTGCATCAATGTCCCAGCAGCATGCACATATGACTGTTTTCTGTTTTTCTTTTTCTACCGCCTTTTCTAGCTGCTGACTGTTGTGGTTAAACTTCATTACATCCTACACAGCGTTGACAGCTGATGTATTTAGCAGCATGTACTCTATAGTGATTTCTAGATTATGCCCACCCTTGTCTTCCTTCCCCAGAATCTCCTGTTTTTCACTGCCTGGGTGTGCACCCTATAGTGAGAAGACAGGGGTGGGCCTGGAGCGGTGGGAGGATTTGGGTTGAGGTAGGAGGCAGCTCAGTGGAGCACCCTCAAGGCAGGTCCACACGTGGACAGGGACCAAAGGAAAGTTGGTCCTGGAGCCTTGACCTGTGCCCCTATGGAGACTTGATTGGTCCATAGAAGGACTGCTCTTTGGGACCTACACCCTGGAGGATCGCTGGACACCCAGCAGGTCTGAACCCTCTTTGGACCAAAGAGCCCCCACCTAGGCAGCTCAAGAGGTTCAGGTGAGAGTGTAGAAAGGGCTTGTCAGCCTTGTGCCCTACCTGGTGCCAGTGTCTGGAGTGAAACTATTTGAAGTCAGGCCCCTGCTCCCCACTACCTGCACCAAAGGAGGCTGCCCTCCTTTGCATCCTTCCCCAGGACTTCTTTCTCTTTGAGTGAGGGGTGTGGGCAAGGCCCAGGACCCAGTAGTAGGCTGGGAGACCTAGTAGCCTGGGGGACAGGGAGACGGGGAGAGGAAGCCTGACATGTGTCTGAAACACCCAGGCTGCCTCTGCCAGGCCTTCGAAAACTCTTCTGGGGGAGTCTTGACCCAGATCACAGATAATGCAAAGACTCAGGCCCAGTAGCCCCGTGTTTAACTCCTGGTCACTATCCAGGACTCCAGAAATCTCCACCCTTCCTTCTCTAAAAGAAGAGAAATAAAACGACCAAGTTTTTTTAAAGGGGCCTGACCCCTTTAATCTGTTTTTTTCTGTCCTCCCCATTTCCTATTCTCACCCGCCCCCCTGTGTTTTTTGTTTTGCAGCAAATGACAATGATCTACCCATGGAGGAGGGCATGGCATTCACTATAGGTAAATGGAGCTCCTCTTCCGAGTGCGTAGCTCCTGGTGGAAGCTGCTGCCACTGACCTAGGCCCGGCAGTCCAGTGAAGGACCAATAAAGCCAATCAGTGTAATGAAATAATTCGGATGCACTGGAAATCTGATTAAATAATATCCTCAAGCCCCATCTTCCTAAATCAGATACTTACCGACACATTTAGGAGAAGGCAGCCATCCAACCTCTAATTCTGTTACCAGCATAATGTGGTGTTGGGTTTTTTGTTTTGTTTTGTTTTTTCATTAACACCCGGTAACTAGACACGATTATGTCCCTTGCTCCCTGTCAGCAAGTGGCATGTGCTCTCTGGTGGCCCGTTCCTGGCTGATCCTGTGATTGGTATCACCACCAAATTCCAGTCACCTAGAGCCGTAAAGGCATCCTGTTTCTGACTGTGGGACTTAATGGAGAAGCAATTAGAGTGAAATAAGAAAATTGTTATTTGCTGATGAATGAACATCTCGAGCATGTTTTTAAAATTTAAATATTTTTTTAAAAATTGGTATTTATAAGAGGGACTGGTGTTTGGGTGGTTATTATCCACGGGGCCCTAATTAATGCTTGATTAAAATGCCCTTCTTTCTCTAAAAAATTACGAACTAGGCAACTTCATACATTTTGAATGGCGTAGTGTTTCCTCTTCCTACTGTTTAGTTTGTAGTATACTATGTAAGCAACATCAATTATCAACCCTTGCAAGATGACAACATGAGCCTGTGGGGGAAGCACTTGAGGGGAGGGAGGAGAAACTTCTCTTTTTTAATAATCAGCCCGAAACAATGTTTAACAAGAATCTGATGAGGTCACTGCAGTAAATATTTTTCCTCTTACAGAGCCAATCATCACGGAGGGATCCCCCGAATTTAAAGTCCTGGAGGATGCATGGACTGTGGTCTCCCTAGACAATCAAAGGTGTTTGCTTTCTGCTCTGTTGCTTTTAAATTGTATGGGAAAGGAAGATTGGTCCGACGGCGCGCTTGCGGCCCGGCCAGAGCTTGCGTGCGCGTTCTGACGGCTGGTTGCTGTGTTACAGGTCGGCCCAGTTCGAGCACACGGTTCTCATCACGTCGAGGGGCGCGCAGATCCTGACCAAACTGCCCCATGAGGCCTGAGGAGCCGCCCGAAGGTCGCGGTGACCGGGTGCCTTTTTAAATAAATTGCTGAAATTTGGCTGGAGAACTTTTAGAAGAAACGGGAATGACCGGTCGCGCGGTAACCTGCGTGGCATCTGATAGCCTTTGGAAAAACGCGGGGGGGACTGGAGAGCAACTGGGAACTCGGATCTGAAGCTCTGCTGGGGTCGCCCGGCTTTGGAAAAACAAATCCTGGCTCTGGACTCGGTTTCCCAGCGCGGTCAACGCATCTGGAGGGGACTGGAGGAAACCCCCTTGGTGGAAGAGATTCCAAGAGAAGCACGGTTTTCTCTTTCCTTTGCCCTGACTGTTAGAGTAAAAATCTCTTAAATCCATTGTGTCTGAGGTCCTTACCTCTCTGACAGTTTACAATGATCTTTGTGTCTGAACTTTGCACCCCTGCCGAAAAACCCGAACCTGTTGACTGGGATTTTTTTAAATCCGTTTTTCCCTTTTGTGTATTCCACACTGGCCGGCCCCAAGGATGCTTGCAGAAGCCAGTCCCCAACCCCAGCCCTTCCGTATCTTTCCCCTCCATCGCGGCTTTGCGATGAAAGATTAGGCTGCGAACAGAGGCATTGAATACAAACATGTCTTTGGCAGTGGACTCTGGGCCTGGCCATTCTTCAGGTTTCTATCAATCCAGAAACGCGACTTTCCTGGACCCCTGCGGCTCCTCCTCCCCCGCCCACATCCAGCCCTCCAAGGCCAGTCCAGAGGTGGTTTGAGGCCCTCCCCCCACCCACCCCACACGCACCCACGCTAGACCGTTTGCTGCACTAGGAATTCGAGCTTGGGCCCCACTCGCCCAGGTGTGAACAGTGGCTGGTTAGGGGGCGGTCTAGTCTCTAAAATGACCCATCCCCAAACTGGCCCTCTTCGCATCGGGACCCGCGCTTGCACGCTGCAGGAGCCGCAAAAGTCAGCTCTTCTGGAAACGGAGAGGGTCCCAGAAAGAGGAGATACGGGCCCTTGAGAGCAAGGGCCTACTTGGCCCGGACTGAAGCTTGCGAGTTGAGCTCCAGTTCGGCCGGCAGTTCCATCCCGCTTCAGGAGCAGGAATCCAAGGGCCCACGCTGTGTCTGCCAAGGGCCATTCCTGCCCGTAGCACCCTCCTTTCCCTTGCGCTTGCTCTCCGGTACCTGTTCCGCACCTGAGCTCAAGGGTAGGGAGGGGCTGGGCCTCTGGCAGTCCACGAAGGAAGCCGTCTGCCTCCGGTTATGATTTTAGGAACAAGTCCAACGAGGGTGTTCAAGCAGTTAATGATTGTGCTAACTCTTGTTTCTGCTGAAGCGGGTTTTGCAAAGCTGACATACTTTAAAGATAGCTTGGGCTTTCGGAAGCGGCAAGGAAATGGCACCTGTAGTTGCCAGGACAGGTGGTGTCCTCGGCCAGGACTAAGAGCCAGCTCATCTTTGTAACACTCATAATACGGGAAACTGAGGACCAGCCGGCTGGGAAAAGTGATGAGTTCCAGCTTTTACCTAACACAGGGTTCTTTCGTCGTCCCCCAACCCCTCCAGCTCGGCTTCTTTGTGTCCAGGGTTATAGATTTTTGGATAGAGGTATTTCTGATTCTAGTGAGTCTGAGCACTGGAAAAGACCAAGGAGGGGTTGACGATTTACAAGGTCCATAGAAAAACTTTTTGTGTGGTCGGAAGTTGGCCAAGCAGAGGCCCACAGCCTGATGCTACTGCCCCCCACCCCCCCCCAAAGATCTGAATTCCCTAAAGATCAAGAGGGTTCAGGTGGCCTTGGGAGATGTTTGCTGGAGAATGACTTCAGTTTTCTCCTAAGGCAATCAGATTGCAACCATTAGCATTGTATCTTATCTGCAAATCAGTTTACTCCGAGGTTCCCCGAGGATAGTTTTATTAGGACCACAGGACTTTACCAACCACTGAGGTAACACGCTGCTTGTGCAGCAATTATTTTGAGGTGGAGGTATTTATGGGACAAGTTTATAATTCCATTTATTAAAGGGACTAGCCTAAAGTGTGTGGGTGTATATATATGTGTGTGTATGTGTGTACCAACACTCAGCAGCTCCCTAAAGAACTCCCTTTAACATGCTTTGAAGTTGAGATTAGGAAGTAGATTTAAAAATACCTCGTCCTCGCATTCCTGTCCCTCTTCCAGCTGAACTGGCCCAAAACTTCACCCAGAGCCACTGGGATTCCAAGCCAAGAGTGGCTGCGGCTAACACCACCAGGACCTCCTGGTCCTGAGGTGACTCCAGTAGTTTCCATGAGGAATCCCGGACCCTCAGGACAAATGGGAGAGTTTTGTTTTCTCTCAGAGTGAGGGCAGGCAACAATTTAAGCAAACCGGCCTTCAGAACAGGTGTCACCTTAGCAGTAGGGGGTGGGAGGGATCCATTCCAAGCTCACAGAGTGCAGCTAAGATCCCACATTGAGAAACCAGCTACCGCCAGCGGCTCGGCATCAGAGGGCCCGCGCTCAGTGCTCCTCCCTAGACCTTTCTGGGCTAAGAAATAATTCCGGAGTGTAGCCATCTCTTGCTCACACACAACCCGCTTCTAAATTAAACAAGGCTCTGAAACAGTATCCCGAGGGGCTCATGCCGGACCTTCGTCCCAAGAAGGCAACCAGGTCCCCTGTGCTGCCGCAAAAGTCTTTGATCCTTTTCCAGATGTGGACATAGAGCACCCAAGAGACTGTCGCGATGTGCGGCCGTCTCTCCCCTTCCCCCACCTTGCAAGTCTCTGGAATACACTGTCCCTAGGCGTCCCGGCCGTCGGGTTTCCTCACGCCTTGCCCTGAGCTCCGGGAATTACCAATTCCACTTTCCCCGGTCCCAACCCCGACCCCGCGCCCGCCGCGGCGATCACTTACGTGGGCAAGGCCCTCAGGGCACGCGCGAGAGACCCGGGGCCCGGCAGTATCCGAGGGACTGTGCTGGGCACACGGCATGGCACTCCATACCCTAAAACAGGCACTAGGAAGGAGCAATTAAAACCACAAGTGCGACACAGAAATCAGGACGAGCCGAGCGGCTCCTGGAGTTGCCTGGTGGCGGAATCATTAGCTGGCTGTTGCTACAAAGCCTCACCGTGTGGTTCGGTGATTAAGAAAAAAAAAAAATCTTTTAAACATTGGCAAACCCGTTATTGGTTTGGCGTATTGGGTTTTTTTTTTTCTTTTGTTTTTCTTTTTGCTCCAACCACGCTGCCTGAAATGTTTCTGCCCCCAGCATTGTGCCCTTAAACCAAAGGAGAGGAATTCTGCGGGCAGCAGCAGCTGGTACAGAAGTTAAAAAAAAAGAGAAACCCCCTCTACTAATATCTGTAACGACAGCACCGATGTAATTTGTTTTGAATGTTCATTTTTATTGGTGTTCCCTCTGCCAAAATGTGCTTGATTACAGAGGTTTGTCCTGTGATCATTGCACACTCCAGACAGGGGAAGGTGCAGCGATGAAGGTTCAGCTTAGGCCAGATCAAATCCCGGGCTGTTTAACGCTGAAAGGCTGCATGTTGCTATTAGTGTTAAATATATGGCTAATTATGCGTATGAAAATTAAACATCAGTGTTATGCTAATGGGGCGCCTTCAGCTGCGGATCTGAGCACTTGAGACTACCATTTAATCAAATGAATCAGTAACTAATACATCTGCACGTGTGAACTTTCACAAGATCATTTCCCCGTTCCCGTCACACCGCTAAATTATGAAAGAAATAATTATCAACACTTTCTAATTACCTAACAAAGTAATTTGGGATTCACCGTGGGGCTGGTGGGATGGGGAACCAACATCTACTTACAGCCAGGGTGGTGTGCGCCACACCGCGAGGGGCTGGCTGTATTGGTGGTAGTGGCGATGGGGTGGGAGCTCTTGTGCACTCTTTTGTACCTTGCACCCCAGAAGACAGAGGGAGCAGCGGCAGATCTTGCCTCCACTAGCCCTGCCCCCTAGGCCCGGTGGCGCGCGCTTTGGCCACTGGAGGTGAGGAAGATCCTGGGTGGCAACGAGAGACGTCTACACATAGATAAGGGAGCCTACCACAGGCCTGGGTTTGCTGCGGGTTTCGGTGTCCCCCAGGGACTCCTAAACTCTGGAAGTCTCGCTACACCTCAGGAGGCCAGAAAATGACCACCTGGCGTCCGCGGCTCCAGCAGATCTGAGTCCCTAGGCCCCCTGGGCTCCACGCTGAGCTGCGCTCTCGGGGCCAGTGAGCCCGGGGCTCTCCGCGCATGGGGAGTGGAGAAGGGAGGGGGAGGCGGAGGAAGGCTGGGAGGGAAAGAGGATGTGTGTGTTGGGGGAGGGGGCGGTGCAGCCGCCTTTCCTGGGAGGAGAAGCGCGGGTTCCTGGCTCTCCACGCGCACTGCTTTAATCAGACCCGTGCAGCCTCGAGCTGGAGTGGCCAGCTGGGCCTGGAGCAATGCGAGCGGGCCCCAGGGAGCGACAGCAGCGTTGGCGCAGCGGCCGAGTGAGTGAGTTCGCAGGGAGGGCCCCTAAGCCCCGACTCCAGGGATGTGGCAGAGCGTACCGGGGAGGCGCGGCCGGATGGGCGCTGCGCTAGGCACAAGGCTCTTGGGAGGACCTCTGTCTGTTGGCCGCCTCGGGCGCCCCCAGTGCGCGACTCCGCGCTCCAGAGGCAGAGGTCAGGCTCCTCCTGAGCCGCCCTAGCTCTGCGCCGGACTGAGTGGCAGCGACGAGAAGCGGTCCCGGGTGTCCGGCGTTAGGGACCGCTGAAGGGTAGGGACAGTGGTAGGGGGGCGGCGGCGCGGAGCCGCTGGTTGGTTCCTGGGGAGGAAAGCGCGCGAGGGAGGCGGGAGGCCGATGAGCCGCGGGCCGCAGCGGCCCTGGCGCAGACGCCGCAGCCCATTGTGCTTCCTGCCCGGCGCGCTCTGTTGCAGAGGAGCCCCGGTCGGCAAGTGTGGATGCGTCTCTCCCGAGGCCCGGCCGCCTCGCCCGCTCTAGTCCAGCGGAGCCCGAGAGCCTCGGACCAATCCCCAGTGATTATGCAAGACAGCGGACCAATCAGCTCCGCCAGCTCATGAATATTTATGACCTTGGCTGAGTCAAAGCTTTGAACCGAGTTTGGGGAGCTCAGCAGCATCATGCTTAGACTTTTCAAAGAGACAAACTCCATTTTCTTATGAATGGAAAGTGAAAACCCCTGTTCCGCTTAAATTGGGTTCCTTCCTGTCCTGAGAAACATAGAGACCCCCAAAAGGGAAGCAGAGGAGAGAAAGTCCCACACCCAGACCCCGCGAGAAGAGATGACCATGACCACCATGCCAGAAAGTCTCAACAGCCCCGTGTCGGGCAAGGCGGTGTTTATGGAGTTTGGGCCGCCCAACCAGCAAATGTCTCCTTCTCCCATGTCCCACGGGCACTACTCCATGCACTGTTTACACTCGGCGGGCCATTCGCAGCCCGACGGCGCCTACAGCTCAGCCTCGTCCTTCTCCCGACCGCTGGGCTACCCCTACGTCAACTCGGTCAGCAGCCACGCATCCAGCCCCTACATCAGTTCGGTGCAGTCCTACCCGGGCAGCGCCAGCCTCGCCCAGAGCCGCCTGGAGGACCCAGGTACGTGCGCTTGCCAGGGAGAGGGAGAGGAGGAGCGGGGGAGAAGAGGAGAGGGAGAGAGAGAGAAAGAGAAGAGAGGAGAGCGAGGTGGGGTGGGGGTGGGGAGGGCGCGGGAGCAGTGGAGGTTTCGAATATCAATCTATAGATCCTTGTGACAGCAAATAAATTTTTAAAAAAATTCCCTCAATTTGCAACTATCCAGCAAAGGATAAATCCCAGAGCGTCTCCTGGCACTGGCTGGGCCTCTGGGCGGCTCGGTGTGCAGAGCACACAATGCCCCGCTGGAAAACAGAAACCCACATGTGCACGTATTAGTCTCGGTAATTATTTATTGCGTCGCGCTATAAACAATGTATGCAATTAAGGGTAATTAAACCTCAACTACCGCCTGCAAAAATAGCAAACTTTCCCTGCAAAGGCAGGAGCTGCGCTCCTGGGAACGGCTCTATCCGTCCTGCAGCGGCCCGGGACAGGCCCTCGGATTTTGGGGGACCCTTCCCTGGCTTTCAGAGTTTCTTGAACGTTCTCTCCCTGGTCCTGCCTCCGCCACCCTTCGGTAGCCACTCGCTCTCGGCTGTTCGCACTAAAGGCGGCCCCTCGTATTAACAACGGGCCCTGCTTCTGCTGTCCCTCCAGGGGCGGACTCGGAGAAGAGCACGGTGGTGGAAGGCGGTGAAGTGCGCTTCAATGGCAAGGGAAAAAAGATCCGTAAACCCAGGACGATTTATTCCAGTTTGCAGTTGCAGGCTTTGAACCGGAGGTTCCAGCAAACTCAGTACCTAGCTCTGCCGGAGAGGGCAGAGCTCGCGGCCTCTTTGGGACTCACACAGACTCAGGTACCTCGCCGCTGCCGCTCCGTTCCGCCACGCAGGCTTTCCGTGGCCGGCCTGCGCCCGGGTCTTCATTTCTTGCTCACTGGGCCTCAGGGTCGGGGTGTCACTGTGTGTATGTGTTTGTGTCCACCCCTGGCTCTCAGCGTGTCTCCTTCCTCCCTCATTCCCTCTGCCCTAGCTCTGTCGCTGCTCTCGGTATCCCGAGCTGCCTGCCGCCCGGCCCTCTGTCCCTGGACAATCTGATTAGGGCGCAGGAAGGATTTCCCCAGACGTTTTGTTTGGGAACTCTGAGGTCACACGTGCCTAAACAACTGGAACAATAGACTCGGGGCTTAATCCCTCCTTTGCCTTTAAATTGTGTGACTAATCACTCGGGGCCTGGGTCCACGCCTCGGCCTCCCTCCTCCTCCTCCTTCTCACCGGTTGGGGGTGGGGGGAGATCCTTTCCTCCGCCCTCTCACCTCTCAAGTCCCAGACCTTAGAAGAGAAACGGGACCTTCCTTCCCGGCTTTCTCTAAGACTCCGGGGAGCCAGTGAGCGTTCCTGACGGCGGCGGGCGCGGGTTTCCGACGTCCAGTCCGGGATTTGGAGCAGAGCTGGAGAAAGCAAACAGACCTTAGGGCAAGAATAGTTTTGAATCCAAAGAAAAGTTCAGCAAAACCTTGAGGCCTCCTTAGTCCGTCCCAACTCAAGGGCAGAAAGGATGGCGCATAGAAAAGTTGGGTCGCGTTGCAAATAAATTTCCTCCACTCCCTCCTAGGTTTTCGATTCTTTTTATTGATGTTGATATTGGAATTGCTGGCTCGGTGTTATGCAGGCGCTGTATCTTCCGCAGGCGGTAGCCACGGTCAGACTGAGCCCCTGGCAGGCTAAGGCCTGGATCCCTGTTCTCCCCTCATCACAACTCCTCCCTGGCTCTCTGAGAGCTGCCCCGATGGGCTGACAGCGGCGGGCGGTTCGGCCTTCGAGCCTTTGGCTCTTATGGGGGTAGGGAGGAAGGAGGGATGTCTCTGCTTCTCTGGCAGGGAGCTGCCAGCTGGCGCAGGGTTGGGAGGTTCTATCTCTGCTGTTCTGCCGTCCCTTTTTTCCTCCCTGTGACCTAGGTAGTCTCAGTGGTCCCAGCCTGAGTCACGTTGTTGTCCGCTCTTGCAGGTCAAGATCTGGTTCCAAAACAAGCGATCCAAGTTCAAGAAGCTGATGAAGCAGGGTGGGGCGGCTCTGGACGGTAGTGCGTTGGCCAACGGCCGGGCCCTGTCTGCTGGCTCCCCACCCGTGCCGCCCGGCTGGAACCCTAACTCTTCATCCGGAAAGGGCTCAGGCGGAAACGCGGGCTCCTATATCCCCAGCTACACATCGTGGTATCCTTCAGCGCACCAAGAAGCTATGCAGCAACCCCAACTTATGTGAGGTTGCCCGCCCGTCTCCTTCTTGTCTCCCCGGCCCAGGTCCCTCCCGCCTCCAGGTCCATCCACCCCGTCCGGAAAAGAAGGACCCAGAGGGAAGAAGGAACAGTGGAGGCGGGGCGCCCTCCATCTCCTCGGAGCCCCGCGACGTCCGGCCCAGCAACTTCCCGGCGCCCGCGCTCTAGCCTGAACCCTGGCCTGGGCCGAGCAGTGGCAGCAGAGAGTGGCCTCGGAGGGAAGGCACTGCCACCTGAGACAGCCCAAGCAGCAAGATAAACCCGCTCTACCCGACCCGCCGACCTTCAGCTTCGTGGGACTATCAGGAAAAAACAAAACAAAAACAAAATGTAGAAAAAGCAAAAGTTCTTTTCTGTCCTGTCAGTCTCCTGTCTCCTTTTGCTCTGTCTGTGCGCTGGTAAAGTCCAGGTCCTCATCCGTCCGCTGTCCTCATTCTGCGGCCTCAGCAAAAAGTCACCAGGTCTGAGCGGCCCGGGTCCTGCCTGGCTGACCATCTCCGGATCCTGGGACACTCTGCCTGACCATCTGTGTAGCTGGTGTGGGAATCTGGGGGCGTTGGAGGGAGGGGGTTTTATTTATTGAGAAATGGACTTCGCCTGAGGCTGTTTGCCAATTCAAGGTTCTGCTGGGCTCAAGGAACGCACTGTTCAAACGCACTGTTTACCTTAAACGCACGGGGAGAAACGAATAAGGAGGACGTGGTGATTTTTAATTTATACAGTAACTTTTGTACTTCTCTGGTATGGAGAGTTTGGAGCCGAATGATTTGCATTTTTTACATGTCCGACATTATTTAATAAATAATTTTTAAAAGAACAATAAATGAAGCCAACATGATTTTCTCATCTCGGGAGGAACTCTTGGTTGCTTCGCCTGGACAAGAAGGAAAATACTGATTTCCTCCTTGGGTAGAAAGAGGGAGCAAGGACAAATGGGGAGTAGAGAGAAAACAGGCGAGAACAAGCACCCTAATTCCAGTGGGCTTTAAAATAAGACAAAATCAGCTTTACAACTATCCCTAGAGGCTCGACCACAGAATAATGCCAGTCACCACCCTGAACGCACAATCTCCAGTGCAGGATCTAATGACTGTACATATTATTGTTATTATTATTATTGTTATTATTGTTGTTCTGTAAACATGTTGCACAAGCTTAGCCTTTTTGCGTTCTGTTGTGTGTGGCTGTAAAACCCCATGCTTTGTGAAATGAGAATCTTGACATTTTACTTGTGAAATTTGGAAAATGTGATCAATTGAAATCAACTGTGTTTTGTGTTCTCTATGTCAAAGTTTAGTTTTATATTGAGAATGTTAACTTATTGCTTTGTATCTTGGGAAAAAAAACTTTGTAAATAAGTTATAAAGTTTCTTTGAGACAGTAAAATTATGATTTCTTGAAAGAACTGCTCTCTCTTGTGCTGTGTGAGGGTGTGCCAGGGGGCCAGGCCAGGTTCCCACCTCTGGAGACAGTTCATACAGGGTCAGCGACTTATCAACTTATCGGTGATAGAATGGGGACCCTGTACCCCAGAAACACCAGGGTATCGTCAGAGGCCTGTGGGGTGCCCCATTGGACTTTTTCTTCCTGCCTTGCTCCGTTGACCCCCACGGTGTCTGATTCCTACCTGAATTGGAAGGGTAAGGAGAGAATGCCTGGCGAGGGTTCCCCAGCAAGGGGGCTCAGGAACAGGTGCATCAGGGCAGAGCTGACGCTCAGGAACCAAAAGGATGTTGAAGACCGGCTGAGAGGAGATGAAGTCAGAGTTCAAATTCAGCCGGCCAGGTCGATTTCAGTTTTTCCCACACCCAGCCAGCTCTTGGGAGGCCGGGAGGTTGGGAGTCTGAGAGGCCGGGAAGCAGAGACACTGCTTTGCCTCTAGCCTTCCTCCGGATCAGGCCTCCCTGCTTTCGCATGCCCGGAGGCGCTGGATTCCGTCGCGGAAAAGACGCAGCCAGACGCCAAGCAGGGGCCCGGAAAGACACGTCTGTCAGACTGCCCCTCTATCAATCAGTGCGCTCCAGGGGACAGGGCACAGTCCCAGGGAGCCACCCTGGGAGCTCCACAGTGAGAAAGGCAGGTTCCTGTCTAATGATCCGGGGCCTTTCTCTGCACCTCACAGAAATGGAGGTGCTAAGGAAAGGGTGGCTCTTTGGAACCCCAAAATCTGACCAAAATCAAGCACACCACTCCCACCTCATCCCAGTCCGAAAGTCCCAAGGCGAGGCCCTTATGGGAGCACCTCTAGTGAAGCGCTTGCTCAGATTAGTTTCCTCCAGAGGAACACGGGCTTCAAGGGACTAGAACCAGATTTGTTCCCTTCTCGTGGCCCTGCGTCCCAGCCCAACCCCAACCCCAACCCTAGATCCCGCAGCCGAATAGAGGCAGTCCCGGAATGCTGCGGGCCCAGACCGGCTGCCAAGGGCTATTCCTGCTTCTCCCGCACTCGCCTTCCAGCGCTGCTGCCCGCGGGAGCTGGCCCTCCACCTTTGGGGGGCCCTTTCAGGCGCGCGGTGGGGAGCAGAGCCCGGAAGGCAGTGATCTGTGTTGTGACAAGCACCCATTTTTCAATTGGTGCTGGTGAAAGATCAGATGCGCCAGGCTCTTCCGACGCCCTTTGGGAAGGGGAGGAGGAAGTGGCGGGGCTGCTGGGGGTAGGGGGAGGCGGTGTGATGGAAGCAGGGAAAGTAGTCGGGGTGGGGGAATGATGCCGGGGACCTCCAAGCCCCTTCCAGGACTGAGATTGGGACTTTTCTCCGCAGCACCTAGAAGCACCAGCGCTAATGGGAGAGATCAAACCTCAGAAACCAGGATGTGGGCAGTCAGATGGGCCTCAAAGCTGAGGAAGGAATCAATTTCCCAGCTCCCGCGCGGGGTAGGGGGTCTTCCTAGGTTCAATTTCCCCTACGAGATGTGACTTTGCTAGTGCGAAGATTTCTGTCCCGCATCTGACTCAGGTCCCCCAGACGCCAGCTAGGGCCCAACGCCTCAAGCTACAGGCAAAATCTGTTTGGTCAAGCGGATTGTAATACTTTGAGATATTAGCTTATACTAATTTAATAATCTCTTGCTAACAGTTCAAATAGAGAAATTATTAGTTTTAGCTCAACGAAAACAGTCTTTAGTTAGGCTTTATTATAATTATAAGTGGTTGTACTTTTAAAAAATGTTAATCTCAATATAGGCCTAATTAATGCTGCCTTGTTACTGACAAGTAGTTCATCAAATATCTGATTCAAAAATTTTCATAATGAGTATATTAATTAAACTATGAATAATCTAAAGGTGGTTATATTTAAACAATACCTCATTATAATGATTAAACACTGATTTCGAATATTATGTCTTAACAATTGTCACTTAGAAAACACAACCTTTCCTTATGTATGAGTCTGTAATGGCAAAATGCAATTTTGGGATTTTTTTCCCTTGTTCAAAAAATGTGAACCTCATTTTAAAACACTTCTGAAATAGGTTACACACAGCTTAATGATTATCAAAATGACTCTTTTCTGCAAAAAAAGACCCCAAAGTGCGCGTACAGCTGCAAACCCAAGAGGGTCAGCATCATTTCACTGTATTCTCTTCTTGATTACAAGCCGGGCCCATCAAACACAACATAATTACAGTAATTTCAGGTTTATTTATTCTAATGCAGTTTCCCCATCTCTCTGGTAATTATGAGCAATTTTTTCGCCCAGGGAATCTTTTTGCATTAACAAAAGAGATAACGCACTGAAAGCCAAATTTGCTGTGCATTGAGAAAAGGAAAAAAAAAAATCAAATAGGTGCGAGCTGCCATCTCTGCAATTCTCTGGTACCGGAGCCGGCAAATTGCTTGCAGGTGTATGGAGCAAGCTTGTCAATGGCCAGGCCTCCAAATTAGCAAATGCACAGCAGCAAAGTAATGAAGACAGACTTAGCAAAATTGCCAAACAACAGATATCCCTTTAATATCTTCTCTCATCCACACTAGCTCTAAAAAGGGGTAGGGGTAGGGACAGAAGAAACAGTCCCCAGCCCCCTCCTCACTGGTCTTGGCTTTCATGAGCCTGGAGGGGCTGGGTAGCCTTGTGAGTGGTAATCTAATTGTGGGAGAACTCAGATCTTAAATCGAGGCACTATTTAAAAATATAAAACTGGAAACATTTATAGTTCACAGCTTTTCCTCTCTGATCATTATGTTTTATTTTTATTTCTTTCTTCTGGAAATCTGCACCTGGGCTGGGTTAGATATAATAGCTCTTCAGCCTTCTTAATTCTGTACGAGTTTTTAGAGCCACAAGAAGTTTTAAGATTCCCCCCACCTATATGCACACAAGTGTGAATTTATTCATAGAGAGTCATCTGATGTAGAAACTAACTGAATCTTTCACCTTAAAGAAATTGTCAATTTCTGTCACCCCAGGAAAGGTAGGTCTGTGCGCTGGATGTGGAACCCGAGATACTAGATCAAGAAAAATTGGGAGCAAAGAAGCAACCCAGGCTTCCTGGCTTTAAATCTTTATCCTGGTATCCATCTCTTACTTTCTGTATCTTTTATAAACTGATTTCAGAATTATCTGGTTTTTGTCATCCCACCGCCTGGATTAAACACCCTTGAAATTATAGGCTAAAGCAAACTTTTCTGCTCTTCATCCCACATGGCCATAGGAACCTCCATCAAATGCAGTACAGAGGGCAAGGGTCCTTCCCTCCCATGCCTCAAATAAATCCTCCTCCTGTCCCCAGCTCCACAACAAACCCCCAGCTCCAGCGTAGACAGACAAACGGCTGTAAAAAGTGCCTTCCCCAGGCTCAAGAAACATGTCACCCCCACCCACCGCTTTCCTACCCCCTCCCTCATCCCCCAATCTTCGAGGATTAACACTTCCTGAAACATCAAGTGTTTTTATAAAAAGGAAAAAAATAATCCTGACATCGCTGACA